>NC_041395.2:104363500-104728500 GCF_900747795.2 Erpetoichthys calabaricus
AAACAACCAAGAAAACTAACCTTGCATGAGTCGAGTTCTGGCATGAAGGAAGTGAGGAGGAAGAACTAGCCACTCGTAGAAGGATAGTTTTGCAGCAAATCGCCATGAATCTTCCTGGTTTTCTCGCATAACGTTGCCTCGCTTACGCTATCCCCTGCAAGTTGCTTCTCGTTCAATCACACTAGCAACAGTTTTTCCACCTCTTTGAGGCCTCTGCTTGGTTAACATTAACACCTTTTGCAACATCAGCTGCTTTAATGGCCTCTTTCTGCTTTAGAATAGTCGAAATCGTAGATTTTGACATCTTGTACTCGGCGGCAAGATCAATAACACAAATGTCATGCTCATACTTTTCAATAATTTCTTTCTTTAATTTGATTTCAATTTTCTTCGAACCTTTCTTCTCACCAACACTACCACTCTTCACTTGCTTAGAGGCCAGGGTTAATTACAAAATTAATGCAAAAGCACACGAAATAGAGCACAAAGAGTTCACAACGAATGCACGCACGTCTGACCGAGAACAATGTACAGGGAGAGACTGAACATGTGCGGAAATCATCGGCGTACACGAACCAGAAGGGAAACTGGCTTGTTCGTCACCCGAGTGTATGGTCGTGAACAGATGCAAAAGTTTGGTGAACTTTTTGGTCATAACACAATTTGTATGTGTTCCGAGACGTTCACGATCCGAGGTTCCACTGTGTGTGTGTGTATATATATTTTTTTATTTTTTTTTTTTAAATACACAGTCTGTCTTCGCGTCTTACGATAGGAGCACTAGGCACAGATCGCAACCAGAAAACAAAAGCCTAAAAACTTGCCGAATATGTCCAAAGCAGCAAAAGCTGATATAAGAAAACATGCCTTCTGTTTTTCCACCACATTTATGACAAATCTGGAAATAATCATTTTACCGTATGCTTCTTTTACTATTTTCTTTGATGTAAGGATACATTTTCTTTTTGCCTGTGTGATTCTCACATAAATGCAAAAGTAAATCAAACGGTACACGCCCCATGCCCCCCAAATCCTGGGGGTGAGACGTTGTTGAGGAGGAAGACAGACACTCAGGTAGAGTGGCACTGCTTTTCTTCTTGTTAAATGCCTGAAGCTCATAATGCTGGTGTTTTTTTATTTGAAAATAAGATGTGTAAGCTATTTTATCATTTTTGTTTAATCAATCAATGCTTGAGAACTTTGCCAAGCTTTTAGGGTTTTGTTTCAAGGTTGTGGCCTGTGGCTTCCATTACAAAACAGTTAACTTTAGAACACAATTGTGATTGGTAAATGCATATATACCATGTTTATGAAGAAATAACTTCAACTTGAAAAAATAAAGAACGTACCCTTTAATACTGCTTATGTTTGACATAAGGATTTTTGGAAATGAGAGCTGATACTCTACCAATTGTCCAATTACTTTTGATTCCTGAAAACAGGAGTGACTACATAGAAGGGTATTACATAAAAACCCTTAATTTAAAATGTAAAAAATTGAAATCAAGATGACAAACTAGGAAAAACATCCAAAAGCATTTTAGGAAGCATCTTGTCCTTATGATTCAGGTGCTCTGCACATCTTCCTGAGAACCAGTAATAACTATCAAAGTTAGATTTGTGAACACAAGTAAATAAAGACAGATCAGAACCTCACCTCAAGATAAGATACTGCAATATCACACTGTATCTCGTCTTTAAGCAGGTCAATGCGACTGTAAAGTTCCTTCATTGTAAGATACATCACTCCAGGGTCACTTGGCAAGCCAAGCATTGTGTGCGTTTTTCCAGCTCCAGTTGCACCATACGCAAGGACTAGAATTGAGGGTGAAAAAATTATATTTCATCATTTTGGTTATGCTTAATAAACAGCAACATTGAAATCAAAAATAAAAACATAATTGTGAGCATATTTCTAAAATTTGAACTATGTTTATAATTACAACTTGTCCAGGGTTCTACAGAGAGCTAGTGTTTAGAAAGAAACCAGAAACTTGATTATTTAGTGTCCTATACCTTGACCACTACGTTTTATACTTGATCAAAGAAATCTAATCACTACATACTATGACAACTACTAATATATTATACTTCAATAATTACATTATTTTGCATAAACATACAGTTCTACTAAGATCTTAAAATAGCTGTTTCAAAAAAAAATTAAGAATGTTTAAGCACAAAATATCAGCTTTGTCTTATGTTGGAGGAGCAAAAAAATAAACTCAACTAAAAAGTAGGTTATATACTGTACTTTATTTAATTTTTTAATGAAGAACAAGAAAAATAAAACTGGTAAAAAGAAACAAATTGGATTATTTAAAACACAATTATTTTAAATGCATTTCACTACATTTTCTTTTGCATTGCCATTGTAAAGCATCTTCCAAAAAAACCAAGCACAGCTTTGGTCGAAAACCTTAATTCATCAGGAATAAATGAGATTCAGAAATGAAATTCAAGCAACATTGGACACAAAAGCAGGTAATGTTTCTAAGCCTAAATACATACATGCTACTAATTTTATTCCAACCTGTAGAACTGGAAACTGACAAGAATGCCATGAATCAGTATAGCCCAAATACTTGGGTCACGATATGATGAAGATGCAATTTTTTTTTATTTTTCTATAAACTAAGTGTTGAAACTTGATTACGCAATTTATATCACAATTTATTCCCATTTTTATTTGACAGAATGGGAAAATGTGAGTCTGTTAATCTGCTAATCAGAGAATTAATCTCACTTCATTTTTTTGGAATTGTAAAAACAGATTGTAAAATATCTAAGGATTCTCCACAACATGACAAGGAATATCCTGTTACAATACGTAACACATACATTGATACATATGATCTCTGAGCTGGGTGTGTCATTGGGAAATAAGCCCTTAAATTTGTAGAAGGGCTGTGAAAAGAGATTAGAATGATTCAAATTTAAAACATTGTTAAACATATGTAAACATGCATCTAAAATTTTTCAGACTACACACAGTACATGTACATTGCCATGAGCGCTCGGTATAAAAATAGAAACAAGACACCATGGTTTAAAATACTGAAAGCTGCCTTTGATACTTGCCAGAAATGACAGACAGCGCATGGTTTGGGGGGGGGGGGGGTTAGGCGTTCCGTTACCTTCTAGCACAGCCAGCACATCTTACAGCACACAACCCAACATCCCTCTGCTCCCACCTGGTCTCAATATCATCAATACAATATCATCTTTGGACTTTAAAGAGGACACCACACAATATGTGACTTGTTTAGGGTTTGCTTGTAGTATTTTGAATTTATTATGTTTTTTCTGTTATTCTAATAAAAAGCTTTGCGTTTCTTATATTTTTCTTTATGTAGTGTTTATACTGATACTATTTTGTATGTAATGTATGCATTTGATCTTTTTGTTTTTTATGCTGCTTTTCTCTTTTGTTCATTGTGAAATTCTGTGAAGCATTTTGAGCATAGGAAATGTGCTGTATAAGTAAAATGTATTATTATTATTATTACTTTAGTTGATTAAAATGGTTCTTAAGAACAGAAACATCACAGTAGAACACCACACTGTTAACCTATACAATTATGCTAAAAGAAGCAACTAAACTGGAATCAATCTGAAAAGTATATGCACACAGATTATACTGTGATACTCTATATACTGTAAAATTGATAATTTCTGGCTATATCACCCAACTCTAGCCATGAGGTATACCTAGATTCTTAACTTTAGGTATGACTAAATTTTAAAGCAAAAGCAAAATATATTGAACATTATTCCACATTATTCCTTTCTCAAACAATTTTAAAAGTCCCATCTTAATCACAGGGGGTAGGGAAGGGACAAAAATCATGTGATGTTTTGCATACTGAATATTAATCTTTTCTTTTGCAGCTAACACTGAGAGGAACTTTTTCCTCTCAGGCCAAAGCACAAAGGTTCTGTTAATAATAATGATACTGATTACAAATAAAGTTTAGTTTTTCCATTATGCTAAATATCTGGGGAAGTAACATTGTGTATTTTGTTCTTTTATTCTTCTAGCATTAAATCAATGAAAAAATGCATCAAACACTACAGTAAATCTAGCTTCCCGTAACTGTAAAATTGTCATTTTAATTTAAGGCACTGCATTGGTAAGTGCTGCTGCCTCACAGTTCCAGCATCCTCAGTTTGAATACTGTGATGTGTGTCTGATGTCTGTGAAAATTTGCACAGTCTTCCTAAGTCTCCTTTATTCCGAGTTCTAAAGTTTTCTTCCAATATCACTGAAGACATGCAATTTTAAATCTGGTCTGCGAGAGTGTGAGAGAATCCAGTTACAGGCAACCGTGACAAATGTGTTTTTAGGAGCCCGATCCTTAGCAACATAATTTAAGTGTGAATTTCTTTTTCACTTCACAGCAACATCTAGAAAATGTAAAACGTTATCAGTGTTGCTGAACCTAGATAACATGTAAACAAAAAACAAACTAGTACCACAACAAGAGTCTGTCACATATAATTTGGTATTATTTTGTTTTCAATACTGATGATCAAAAAAAGTTTATTGTGTAAAACAATGTAATGCTACTGTGGTGGCATTACATTTAACCCCAACAAATTTTCACAACCACATACTGCAGAAAACAGTATATGTAAAAACTAAGTGAACATCACCATGTCCAAAAAAATGTTAGGCACACAACACAGACAAACATTATTTGTTCACTGGATAATGCATCTCCCTATTACGCAGGCTCTCGCATGAAAACGGAGATAACAGAAGCTAATGCATTTTGTCAAAATACATGGTTAATATTAAAACTCAATGGTTTCAAAAATGAGTGTATTTATATGCTCACACAACACCTGGATGATGAGACTAACCTGGTTAAAACAGAAACCTGGTCTCTTAAAAGCCCACCAAGAAAACTCACCCTTGCCAATAGGGTTAAATGTCCCATTATCACCGGTCACCATGAATCCAAAAACAAGTATGGAGCCTGTATATTACATCTTGCCTGAAGAAGGGACCTGAGTTGCCTCGAAAGCTTGCATATCGTAATCTTTTTAGTTGGCCAATAAAAGGTGTCATTTTGCTTGACTTTTCACTACTAAGCATGAAGGGAAATGTTACTTTTAAAAGTAACAGTTAGTTAGCAGTCATTACTTACACAAAAAGCAATTTAATGTTATATATAGTAATTACTTATTATAAAATGTAATGACTTACAGAGTATTACTTTTTGTAGTACTTTTCTAAAACCATTTAAGAACCATCTTGAAACTGATAAGAAACAGTGCCAAACGTGATAATAAAAAATGGGCATCAGTTACAGTTCCGTCAGTTAATCAGGTGAATCAGAAGTACTATGCACCTAAGCAAGTGCTTTTATGTATGCAATATTTGCATTTTTTATTTTTTTAAACCAGGTTCTAATAGCAGCAGGCAGTATGTTGCAGAGTTTAAGGTTTTGGACCTATGATTCCAAAACCTTAGGTTAAGAGTTCAAATCCTGCTACTGACACTATGTAGCCATGAGCAAGTCACTTTATCTGCCAGTGCTCCAATTGGAAACATAAAAGACATTAAACATATTTTTTCTCAGATGTTGTAAGTCTCATTGGATAAAGGAATCAGTCAAATAATAATTAATGATATTTTCATTAGGCCACTTGATCTACTTACTCTTGAACATGCTATACACAATTGTCAATAAGTAAAACATTCTTATGTTAGATTCATTGTTGCTTTTTTTCTGCTTTTGCTAATGACTTGTCTTTTGTCGATGGTCATTGCGAAACACAATTTTAAAGGGAAAGTGTATTCTTTTGAATTGAAATGGATAATTAGTATTTGAGTATATATTACCATTATTAGATATTTATGATTTTTGTTTAACAACACCGTTTACTCAGTAGCATTTCTTTTCATGTTTTTCATCAGTTTTATGTAGTCGCCATTTAAAGTTTGCAGATGCCAATGTATATATAAGCAGTGCTCATCAATATACATAATTGCAGGTCCCCGGAGTTTTCCACAGATGTAGCAACATGAAAAAAAGTGTGTGAAGCATTTACCTAAAAATAAATTGGAGTACCACTACCTAAGATTAACGTTTCTCCCTTGTAGTTTGCAGAACCATGATCGAATTGCATGGGGGTGAATGGGGTGTTGGGTGCATCATCTCCTTTCAGTGCTGTGATCAAAGAGCAGGGGTGGGAGGAATGGAATGGATAACCAAAGATGAGTTCCGGTACGCAACTAAGAGACTGGTAGTTAACAGCAACACACAGCGCTTGCTTACCACTGAGCTTTGCATCTTCCTTGAGGTTTGCTGAACCTTTTCTTTCCATTTCACAACATGATCACATGTTAGGTTATTCATTACATTTAAAAGTAATCAGACTTCGTAATGTATATTATTTTTAAACCTCTAACTCCAACACTGTTCCTGAAATTGTGATGCTGATGTTAGCAATGTACATTAATCTCATCTACATAAATTTAGTGATTTCTGAAGTATTGAAACAGATTATTTCAATCAGAAGAAAGAATAATGTAATTGCCCAAGCATCTGCCTCAGGAAATTTATCTTTGTTAACACTTCCACTATTTTCTACCTACGGCTCTGAAAGCATGTGTGAAACTAACATATGCACGAGGGAACAGAGTGCAACAGACATGCACAGACTACAAAATCCTTAACTGTTAAGGGTTTACATGCCCACATAACCAAAGAAACAGGGTTTACATGAAATCTTAGAAACACGGTTTCTGTGAATAACCAGGTTATTAACGTGCATGTAAATGCACTCAGTGATCAATAACCTAGATAACTGAAACCTCATCCACTCCTACAATTATTTTTCTTGTCATGGTGTTTTCTTCATCTTATAATAAATGTCAGAAATAAATTGAAATTAGTCTGAAAAAGTGGCATTCTATGTGAACACAAATAAATATGGAAAATATATCATTAACGAAATTTACACTGAAAAGTAAATGCCTACTAGGGGAGCTCAAGGACTGACAGGCTATCACTTGGTAGCCTATGACATTTATGTTAAAAAGCTGTGCATGACCCTGTGGCTATGCTGTTTTGAAACTGTACATGTGCACCTTACAGTTAATGGAAAAGAAACTGATAGATAGCCAAACCCAGAAAAGTGACTTGGTATGATGCCCCCACTTTAAAGAAGCAGAAAGTCCTAATACAGTAAAAGAAAAGCTTTGTGGAAGGATGTTGTTTTGATCTTTTAGCAACCCTGCACTATCCAGCAAAACCTGTAGATTTTGCACTGCCTCAGAGTGCTGTGTTCAAATCATGCAGTGTGTATTGTTTGAAGGTTCATTACCTGTTTTTATGGGTTTTCATTACTCTTTTCACAACTGTGAGCCATGTAATTCTAAAGCAAATGCACTGATGAATCAGTTTAAGCAGATCATAGCCAATGTTGTTTAAGTCAGCAGATGGCTTTCAGGCTTACAATTTACAGAATATTTAAATCTATTATTATTATTTTGAAAGATAATGAGGCTGGAAGGGATATTAATGATCAAATGTGAAATAAGACAGACCAGACTCCAAACATGTAATGATGTGTGTATTCTGTGAATTATTCAGTCTTCCCAGAGTTCACCTATTCTGCTGCATCATCTTTTGGTAAAACCATCTATCATAAACCAGTTTAGTGTGGTAACACAGACAGACCTCTTTCCAAATGAAATTTCAGAAACACCACAACTCGCAACTGTAGCTCTTGCTGTGATGCAATGTCAAATTTTAATTACTACAAAAAAAGCCTTGCCTTTTACAAAATGCTGTGGTATAGCCACATTCCCTGTTCAGCAATACACAAGCACCCCACCGTTCTGACAGCACCTGACTGAACAAGTACCACACCTGGCATATTTTTTGCATCTCTGCATTCAAAAAGAAAAAAATTCATGCAAACAACTGGGTTAAGGAGAACTCAATCCACTTTATTGCTATGGAGGTACTGCTCTTTTTTGGTGTTCTTGTAATTTCTTATCATTTCATTCTTCACTAAAATAATAAAAAAAAAATTCCTGCATGTCACAGGCAGCTGACTTGCAGGTTGTCAGTAGTGTGGATCTGGGACCATTACTCCATCCAACCTTGATAAACATAAGGAACTGTTCTCCCATATTGGCTGTGTGTTTATCAAGTTGCCTCAAACAGGTAGTTTTAACACATTACCATGGAGGTGTTTCAGGAATAAGACAGAAGTCACACATAAGGTGTAAAGGCTCTGCATTTCATGCCATTTGTCTCACTCTTATTCTTTGATTGGTAGTAATACTGCAACAAACAATTCCTAGCAAAATTCACCTGTAATTAGACAAAACCCATTCTACAGAGCCATTCATTTTGTCACTTGCTTTTATGCTGTACAGCTAGAGGCTAGAATCATCACTGCCATATCTCTCTTTCTCTCATAAGAAGAGAGGCACAGCAAGTCTCCATATATTTTACAAACACAAAAATTGAATGTAATAACTATAATTTTAATGATCTGCATGTAATTTGTCATTATCAAAAGTCTTTATCCAAAGCAACTAAAACAAAATCATTGCACATGAATTATATTTTTTCAGCAATAAGCTGGAAAGTTAAAAAGAAATTTTGCATTTGAGCATAGGAATTTCAATTAAAACTAGCAGTCTAAAGCATATGTCACATTAGATGACTTTTCTGGCAATTATCAGTAGCCTTCATTTACATAATCTTAGCCAGATGGAGGCACGCTCCCATGAAGACGATCGCCTAATGTGACATACCTAACAACCAAGACCAATTAGTCGGTGACTAGCTACAACAAATTCAAGTCTGTTTAATTTACTCATTATTTGTAGGGGTGGGGTGTATAAGCGGGAGAGCTGACAACCAATGAATGCTTACCAGAACTGCAAAGAATAGAATTTAGTGACGAAGAATAAAGAACATGCTTGCTTTAAACCTCACAAATATGTAGAAGAGAAGGTCAGCTGTCTGATGTCTTGTCTTTTATGTACTAAACACAATGGAGGGGGAAAAAGGCAGAGACAGTGGCTGAATGCACCACAGCTCTTAATACTTCGCACAGCACAGATACAGCACCAGCTAGGTCAGTCAGCATAGGGGCTGTAAATTTCACAAACAGAAAAAAAGCTCGTCTTGTCTGATGTCTCATATTTTATATACCATAACAGATTGGTAAGAGAAATAAAGAGTAGAGATTGATGTTGAACTCACTGCAGAAGGTAATTCTTTGTACATCACCAGCTTTGTCAGGGCACTGTCTGCCAGAAAAGGGGTAAGCACAACTGCGCTAGAAGACCAACTAGTTTTTTTTTGTTTGTTTGTTAATATTTTGTGAATTGTACAAGATAAACAATGATATTCTCTTGCTTTTAGTAAGGTTTCATTTAAGCAGTTTGTGGTTTTGGGTGATGGTGCAGTATATTATTTGACACCATATTATCAATGTTGGTCTCTATTTCTTTGCAGAAAAAAATGACAAGGGGCTAGTCAGCTTGCAGGGCATGGGGCATCAATAAAACACATAAAATGATACTTGATGCATTGTAAATATTGCATATACATTGCAATACAATTATTTACTTGTCTTCCACACCTGAAACAATTTTATGCATTACAGAACATACTTGATGTATTTATTAAGTATTAAATAAACTATTTGGGTACATGTAATTGATTCTTTTTTTTTTTTTTAACATTGACTAATTCATGCATTTATTTGTGAAGCTGAACAGATATACAACATGTTGCTGTAGATCAGAAGTTTTAAAAAAATAATACATACACATGCACACAACACACTCTAGTCAACTTCTCTTTTTTTAAACAGTGCATTACATATTAAAAAAAATCATTCGTCATTAAACTGTGCAAAAAAGTTAAATGTTATTGGCCATCATTAATTCAAAATTAAGTATGATGCCTGCAAGAATTTTCTTGTATTTTATAAATATGATTAGTCAAATATTTTTATTTAAAGGTTTCTGTTACTGGATTGCACACAGCACAATCTTTTCTGCTTAAGTGTCAATTTGAGTCCCGTAAAAGACCTGGAACGTGTGCTTCTTGCCTTACACCCAGTGCTGTTAGAATAATAATAATGAAGTTATTTTTACTTGAATAAGTATTGCTTTAGGTTACTCGTTACTTTAAAAAGTAGTCAGACTACAGTACATAACGCACATTACTTTTCCATGTTATCATACTGCTCTCAAGACTGCGTTGCTAATTTTAGCACTGTACGATCAGCTCATCAATATAAAAGTAGTAATTTTTTTTAAATATTTCAGCCAAGAGGAGCAGTAATGCAATCACCCAAACATTTACCTCTGGAAAATTACTTTTTTGATGTGTCTACCTGTAGCTGCTCAAAGCATGTTCACAAGGCCACATAATAATAATAATAATAATAATAATAATAATTCTTTACAGTTATATAGTGCTTTTCTCACTACTCAAAGCGCTTCAGTAAATGGGGAGCCACTTCAACCACCACTAATGGGTAGCATCCACTTGGATGATGTAAAAGCAGTCATTTTAGCACCAGTATGCTCACCACACATTAGCTATTAGGTGCTGAAGTGGTGAGAGAGACAGCCAAATAGAGACAGGTGATGAGTAGGGAGCCAGAATGACTGTCCATGGTATGTAATTTAGGCTGGACATCGTGATAGATCCTCGTCTTTACAAAGGATGCCCAGGGATCTTTTTAGGACCACAGAGAGTCAGGTCCTCGGTTTTACGTCCCATCTGAAGGACGGCACCATTTTTACAGCAATATGTCCCCATCACTGCACTGAGCATTGGGATCTGCATTCAGACCACAGGATAAGCGCCCCGTGCTGGCCTCACCAGCACCTCTTCCAGCAGCAACCCAAGCTTTTCATAGATGGTCTCCCATTTAAGTACTAGTTGGGTCCAAACATGGTTAGCTTCAGGTGGATGACTAGTTCTGAAGTGCATGTGGTATGGTTGCTGACATAATTCTGTTGTTCACAGAGAAATCTCCCTCTCTTAACCAGGTTCCTCCGAATACAATAACTAAATTTCTGGCATTTTAGAAGCCAGGTTCCTGTAAATACCAGAGTTTTTCAGGTATATACAAACGCACATACAGTAACTTCCCTTTCAATGTTACAGAGGTGGACAAATCGATAGCAAGGATACCCAGGATTACCAGTTTTAAATTGAGAAAGGGTGAAATTTTTTTTTTTTTTTTTTTAAATAAGCCTTGCTCAGATAGGTGTATTACAGAAAAAAAACAAACAATATGACAGCTTGTAAATATAAAAATGAATTTTACGCCATATGTATTATGGATACAAATTTTTGTACATATTTTATTAGTTAAGGTATGTATTTTAAGGAAATGTTATTTATTAGTATTTTTATGGTCACTGAACAATAAGCCTACAGGATTTCATTTTGTTAAAAAAAAACACACACACCAATGGTCTAAAGTTTAATTATAAAATTACCAAAGGTAACACTTTAATATAGAATACAGGGCTTCTATGCATATGGTTATGCAGGACCTTAGTGAAAAACCTTTTTACAGAGATAAAGAAAATGAAAAAAAAAAGTACAAAGTGTTCAATATAACAGGTCATTAAAGCGCAAAGAAGCATTGCAAAAATATTTGAAGTGCATCTCTTCATCACGTTCATCACCTTCTCATGAAAATACTGTACTCTATTCTTCGCTGATTTTGGTAATGGGTCTGCATGCACGGACAAACACACACACTACTGAGCAATATAGCAAAATTGTGCAGTAAGTGTATAAAGCAAGCAAGAGAATTAATAGCGTTAGTAATAAAGCAACCAGGGCATTATATTTTACCATTTAAATGGAAAAAACAGAAATTCTGTTTTGTTTATTCCCAATTGTAGCTGCGTTTATCCAAAACTACCAAAGTTCTGCAGCTTTTAGTTTGTTTCATAGGATTATTCAGGCAAAAATGTGACGCATGTTCAAATAATTCCACAGACCAATACCTTCAATTTTAAAGTTTTAGTGAAATTTCAAGGAAACACACTTCATACAAAGGAAAAAAAAAATAGATATTAAGGAAAGGTTCTTATTTAAGAAAAGTTCTGTTTAAGGTTCAGGTATCTTGTTTCATTTCTATAAGTTTGGTCATACAGTCGTACTTGAGACACGTTAAGCACGGTCAGAAAACTGTATGCCATCTCTTATTCTATTTGCAAATATATCTAACAGCCCATACTAGCAGAAGGACTATTTCCTCACTGGTTTAATTAACACTTTTTTCTACAGATATACTGTAGCTAAGATAGTTCTATCTCATGTTAACTTACAGGGGGTAAAAGGTTATACTGTACCATATTTTAGGTTACTATAAGAAAATGGTATTCTATAGAAATCAAGCAAACATTTATATGAATTTAACCTCAAAAATAAACTTTCTAAGCTTGGTTCTTGCACCAATGACTCATTGACCATCTGCTCCTGCAAATAGCACTAAACTGGCATCCTGTGCAACAAAGTATAAAATCAGCTCGTTTGCCCTATACATCACCACTGGCTGCATTTTATTTGATAGTTGACTGCAGGTCAGAACAAAAATAATGCCATAGCATTTTTTTCTTTGATCACGTCACTTTGCACAGCAAGAGAAATTCTCATTTTTTGCATGGATGTGCTTTCAAGTGTCACATTCATCTGAAGACTTTAGTTGAGTTTACACCTGCTTCTTTCATGCATTTCAGCCTTTACAGACACACAGTAAGTAAAAAATATGTACAGCACCCTGAATATTTTTCCTACTTTAGATATATTTGAATACAAGTTAACCTCTTCACATTTCTAAGGGTTAGGGCTGGAAGACCCCTAAAAAAATGTATTTACAAATAATATTTTGGTCTCACCAACACACAGATAAACATACCATAGGATTAGGTAAGTGGAACTGTTTTAAACAGGTCAAGGTTAAATGCTGTTTTGATTTATTGCACTGGAAATAACATTTCCAGTTCTTAATATTGTAACAGTACCAACAAGCTGCATCAGCCCGGGATGAGTCACCTATTGTATCAGCTAGCATTCCATCACAAGCAGCAAGGGCAGTTATGAAAACAGCAAGCCTGCAATGGCAAGCGGTGCTTTTATGAATAGGCTATCCAAAGAGGAAGAAATAAATTCTGGCATTTACCACCAGCACTACATTGGAGTCAGGAGTGAGACAATAATATCATCTTCTGTCCGACTTAAAGCACAGTGTGCCACAAATCCCTATGATGTAATTATTTGGAACTTCCAAGGAGCTGCTGGAGGGTGTTTAGGCTAAAATCTGGGATCTTTAGTACGGTTTGCAGGATTAGTCTGACGGGGGTAGGGGGTGCAGGAGACAGCGGGCCAAGCATTGGTCTTATGCAGCTGGGAAAAGTGTAGCAGATTGACTTGCCACTGATCTTAGGCGAGCAGTGTGAAGCAGGGCTGGTGGTAAAACTGCACAGATAAAGGATGAGGCAGACAGCAGAGGCATTATGTGGAAGACATGGAGGTAAAGTCTCATAGCTGAATTCCACACCTGGAACAGTTTTGGCAGTGTCAGTTCATCCGCAGCTCCAAATAAGGAGACTCACCTGCTCACTTACAATCAAGAGATCACTGTACAGATGCGGTGTTTAAAACCTATGCAGCATCACCTCAATTTTTATTATTAAAAAAAAAAAAAAAAAAAAAAAAAAACTTTTGATATAAAGATATTGTAGTTTAAGAAAGTTCAAACTGCAGCTCACAATCACATTCCACCAGTTAATATGACTCATTTCCATTAAAAATAAATAAATAAATAAATTCCACAGCTCAAGTGTCTGTTTTAAAAGTTTAGTGATATTCAATGCAAACAATTTACACAAAAATAAAGAGAAAATTGTTACAGAGAAAAGGAAAATTCTTGTATAAGATGTCCATTTAAGGCTTAAATGTCTAGGTTACAGTTCTTAAAGATTCTATATGTTATCTCATACACTAGGGCCCATATTAACAGTAGCGCACATATGTAACTGTCAGAAAACTAAAGTATAGGCAGGCCCTTAATGCCTATCAGTTTGTTACTTTCTGACTGTAACTACAATCTGCAAGCTTTCCATTATCACACTGGGATATAGCTGAACATTAAGAACATTCCATTAACTTATTAGCTTATGGGGTAAAACAGAATCTTCCATTACTTATGTAAAAGCAACAAGTTCTATTCAAGTTCAAACTAAGCAAAAACTTATATGAATTTACCATTAACATTAATTTCAGAGATTTGTCTTTTATGGATATAATGTGCACTTATATAAAATAACAGTAATATTTATATATGATTTTATATAATACAAATCGTTTTAAGTATCACTTATATTTTTTGGCTTATTCATCATCTGCTAGTTTCTGTGATCTTTTGGCAAGCTCCACAAATATTCCCATTTAACAGCTCAAAGCCAACTCGCAAATAACCAAAACCGTGAATGTCAAGTTTGCAAATATGGAGGGGTTACTGTATACATTTGTCTTGCCATATGCTGCATTCTATATAAATACAGTAAAGTAAAACCATTTAGCTGGGAACCACTTAAAAAAAAATTTATATGAAATTGTTAAATGCTGAATTTACTGAAAAATTAAAAATGTAGTGTTTTAAAAAAATAATGTTTCAAAACAATATTTTTTTTATATTTTACATGGCTTGAAATCTGATGCAGGATTGTTTGTACCCACACAAAGAAAGTCAGTCTTATCCATCCATCCATCCATTTTCCAACCCGCTGAATCCAAACACAGGGTCACGGTGGTCTGCTGGAGCCAATCCCAGCCAACACAGGGCGCAAGGCACACAAAGAAAGTAATTCCCACAAATTCTAATTTTTTAATGCACGAATTTCCCATATATATTTGTTTGGTAAGCACTCTTTTGTTACTTGTTGCAAGAAAAGTTACCATCATTTTTTAAAATCACTATTTTATAATTATACCAAAGTTGTTACTTAAGAATTGATTTACTTTTTTTCATTGTTTACATTTTGTTAATGTTGTATGTACAGGATATAGCCTTCCTGTTGCTATTGCTCTTGACCAGAACGCACAACTATGTAATAATGCAAATGGTTTTTCAGCAGAGTTGCATAAGTGTGCTGCAGGAGTCAAGAACAAAGGGCTTGTGGTGCCTTTATTTAAACTTCCCTTTACTGTATAATTTGGACCATCCAATGGAAAGGGTTTACACTAGGAAATGGGGTAAAGTAATAATTTCCAGAAGACCTCTGTAACTTTCAAACTCTATTTGGATGTGATCAGAAGGTAGTATAAAGTGAAAGCTTAAAATGGGGTAGCGACACACTGGTACTCCACATCGGCCTTACTCATTATTAAGGAGTGGTTTAGACCACATTAACAGCTCCTATTTATTAAGCAAATATGTCTGTTTGCAACTCTATGGGGGGGCAGCACCACACACACCCGTTATTCTATATAAATTGTGTATATTATCACATCTTCAGGCCTTCAAGGGGATGTATCATTATCCCCCTGCCATTCAGTACGCTCAAAAAGGAATTCAACAGAAGATTTTTTTCCCCTCATTTCAGCCACTGGTTAAAATTTTTTACAGGAGGGCCTCTGCAATTTTAGTCTTAATTGAGTTACTCAAATGACAGATTTACTGACACATTGATTTACACATGATTAGTTTAATCTGGGGATATATATATATATTCTTTTTTTAACTGACTTTTTATACAACGTAAAACTCTCCATAATTTTTACTGAGACATAAACGTGCAGTCAATGAAACGTTATTGACACAAGCGATTCAAATTGGACTAAAGTTACAGGGGTCCTCCAGTAATTGTTATATTACCCCACATCCTGGTGTAAAACTACCAATTTCCAAATGAAACTCAACTAAACTTTGTTAAATTGAAGGCTAAAAACAGACTGAAATATATTTTTGCATACCAGTCAGTAATACAAAAATTCAATAAACTGACTTGGATTGTTTAGTGAATTTGTATTCAGGTTCGTTCTTTTTATTTTATTACAAACTGACATCTACTAATTCACCACAATGTTTAAAATTTTAAAGAAATGCACATTATCTATTCTTTAAATTGTTTACATTGGGCTAACATCTTTTAAACCTGAATCTGAAAACTAAAAATCAATGACACAGACAAACAGATTACAAACAATGCTCAAGGATAACTTATGAACATCTGCTGTATAAAGCTGCCAGCTCTCTAACTCTGACAAGAAGAACAATCCAAAAAGAAAAATGAGTACCTTCGTAGGATGTCTCTCTATGATGCTACAACTCCATTTTACATTTTCTTATGGTCTTCCAGACACATTGTTTAGTTTTAGCAACAATTCATAGTGAAATATGAGAAAATATTAAATTGCAGGGTGTGCAGTACTAAGAAAACAACCCAACCATAGGGGATGCACAAGCCAGTGTGTTTCTTCATGCCGGTCCCAAGCCCGGATAAATGGGGAGGATTACGTCAGGAAGGGCATCCTGTGTAAAATTTTGCCAAATCAATATGCGGACAACGATCCGGTATGGAAATTTGTATTGGTCGAGCCCCAGGTTAACAACGACCGCCACCAGTACTGTTAGCCAACAGGGTGCTGGCAAAAATTGGGCTACTGTTGGCCGAAGGATGAGAAGAAGAGGCAGGGGAGGACATGTCCGGTGGCAGGAGGAGGAGGAGGAGGAGGAAGGTAAAGAGAGTGGAACTGAGGGTAGGAACTTTGAATGTTGGCAGTATGACCAGTAAGGGGAGAGAATTAGCAGATATGATGGAGAGAAGGAAGGTGGATATATAGTGCGCGCAAGAGATTAAATGGAAGGGGAGTAAGGCCAGGTGAATCAGAGATGCATTCAAATTGTTCTAACATGGTGTGGATGGGAGGAGAAATGGGGTAGGGGTTATTCTGAAGGAACAGTATGTCAAGAGTGTTTTGGAGGTGAAAAGAGTGTCAGACAGAGTAATGATTATGAAGCTGGGAATCGGAGGTGTGATGATGATTGTTGTTAGTGCATATGTCCCTCAAGTTGGGTGTGCAATGGATGAGAAAGACGATTTTTGGAGTGTGTTGGATGAAGTGATGAACAGTGTACCCAAGGGGACAGAAAGTGGTGATTGGAGCAGGTTTCAATGGACATGTTGGTGAAGGGAACAGAGGAGACGAGGAGGTGATGGGTAGGTATGGTGTCAAGGAGAGGAATGAAGAAGGTCAGTGGATTTTGTCAAAAGGATGGACATGGCTGTAGTGAATGCATATTTTAAGAAGAGGGAGGAACATAGGGTGACGCACAAGAGTGGAGGAAGATGCACGCAGGTGGATTACATCCTATGCAGAAGAGTCAATCTGAAGGAGACTGAAGACTGCAAAGTGGTGGCAGGGGAAAGTATAGTTAAGCAGCATGGGATGGTGGTCTGCAGGATGACACTGGAGATCAAGAAGAGTAAGAGAGTGAGGGCAGAACCAAGGATCAAATGGTGGAAGTTGAAAATGGAAGACTGCAAGGTTGAGTTTAGGGAGGAGGTGAGACAGACACTGGGTGGCAGTGAAGAGTTACCAGACAGTTGGGCAACTACAGCAGATGTAGTAAGAGTGACAGCAAGAAGGGTGCTTGGTGTGACATCTGGAAAGAGGAAGGAGGAAAAGGAAACCTGGTGGTGGAATGGGGAAGTACAGGAGAGTATACAGAGGAAGAGGATGGGGAAGAAGAAGTGGGATAATCAGAGAGATGCATAAAGTAGTCAAGAATACAAGGGGATAAGGCGCAAGGTGACGAGAGAGGTGGCGAAGGTGTATGATGAGTTGTATGTATGAGAGGTTGGACACTAAGGAGGGAGAAAAGGACCTGTACCGATTGGCCAGACAGAGGGACCAAGCTGGGAAAGATGTACAGCAGGTTAGGGTGATAAAGGATAAAGATGGAAACATACTCACAAGCGAAGAGAATGTGTTGAGCAGATGGAAAGAGAACTTTGAGAGGTTGATGAATGATGAGAACGAGAGAGAGAAGGTTGGATGATGTGGAGGTAGTGAATCAGGAAGTGCAACGGATTAACAAGGAGGAAGTAAGGACAGCTACAGTATGAAGAGGATGAAAAATTGAAAGGCCATTGGTCCAGATGACATACCTGTGAAAGCATAGAGGTGTTTAGGAGAGATGGCAATGGAGTTTTTAACCAGGTTGTTTAATGGAATCTTGGAAAGTGAGAGGATGCCTGAGGAGTGGAAAAGAAGTGTACCGGTGCCGATATTTAAGAATAAGGGGGATGTGCAGGAATGTTGTAACTACAGGGGGATAAAATTGATGAGCCACAGCATGAAGTTATGGGAAAGAGTAGTGGAAGCTAGGTTAAGAAGTGGGGTGCTGATTAGAGAGCAGCAGTCTGGTTTCATGCCAAGAAAGAGCACCACAGATGCGATGTTTGCTCTGAGGATGTTGATGGAGAAGTATAGAGAAGGCCAGAAGGAGTTTCATTGCGTCTTTGTGTACCTGGAGAAAGCATACGACAGAGTGCCTCGAGAGGAGTTGTGCTATTGTATGAGGAAGTCGGGAGTGGCAGAGAAGTATGTAAGAGTTGTACATTATATGTATGAGGGAAGTGTGACAGTGGTGAGGTCTGCGGTAGGAGTGACAGATGCATTTAAGGTGGAGGAGGAATTACATCAGGGATCGGCTCTAAGCCCTTTCTTATTTGCAATTGTCATGGGCAGGTTGACAGACAAGATTAGACAGAAGTCCCCATGGACTATGATATTTGCTGATGACATTGTGATCTGTAGCGATAGTAGGGAGCAGGTGGAGGAAACTTTGGAGAGGTGGAGATATGCTCTGGAGAGGAATGAAGGTCAGTAGGAACAAGACAGAACACGTGTGTAAATGAGAGGGAGGTCAGTGGAATGGTGCGGATGCAGGGAGTAGAGTTGGTGAAGGTGGATGAGTTTAAATACTTGGGATCAACAGCACAGAGTAATGGGGAGTGTTGAAGAGAGATGAAAAAGAGTGCAGGCAGAGAGGAATGGGTGGAGAAGAGTGTCAGGAGTAATTTGTGACAGACGGGTATCAGCAAGAGTGAAAGGGCAGGTCTACAGGTCGGTAGCGAGACCAGCTATGTCATGTGGGTTGGAGACGGTGGCACTGACCAGAAAGCAGGAGACAGAGCTGGAGGTAGCAGAGTTAAAGATGCTAAGATTTGCACTGGGTGTGACAAGGATGGATAGGATTAGAAATGAGTACATTAGAGGGTCAGCTCAAGTTGGACAGTTGGGAAGTCAGAGAGGCGAGATTGCGTTGGTTTGGTTATGTGCAGAGAAGAGATGCCGGAGTATATTGGGAAAAGGATGTTAAGGATAGAGCTGCCAGGTAAGAGGAAAACAGGAAGGTCTAAGAGGAAGTTTATGTATGTGGTGAGAGAGGACATGCAGGGAATGGGTGTAACAGAACAAGATGCAGAGGACAGAAAGATATGGATGTGGCAACCCCTAACGGAAGCAGCTGAAAGAAGAAGAAGCAGTACTAAGAAAACAAAATCTGTAAAATCAAACCAGATAATACAATCATGAATAACGGACATGATTAAATGTAAAAAAGATAACTCTGTTGTACTAGTGTGTAGAGGCATTAAATGTAAAGATATTCAGCAAGTTCAAAGAGGTATTTAGATGATGACCTATAACATGCTGCTGCCATGGGGTGATTTATATAATGTACCAGAATACACATACAACACTAAATACAAACAATACCACTATCTTAAATTAGCATAAATACCATAGGATACTCACTAATCACTAAGTGTAGGCTATGGCCAAAGCAATGGAGTTAGAATCAATCACTGATAGCAACTGTGTTACTCCATTACCTGTAATCATGCAAATTTGCTACTTTTCTTGGAAGCCCCATTCTCTATCCTCTTACAGTTGCTTCTCGGTTCTTTAGGAAAGTACAGGTAATCCCCAGGTAACGGACACTCGACCTACGACTTACGAACAAGGCCGCAGCTGTGACACATGCGCCTCATTAACTGCCGCTCCGTCATCTTTGGCGGGAGGACGCTGCAAGTAGTGGCTGGAGGGGTGCAATTTCGCTGCTCGCGCAGTGTAGTGTAGTGTAGTGTCCCTCGTGCGGCTCCCAGCGGTGACCCATGATCCATAGTCACTGGGGCCACAGCTATCGCTCGTGTGCAGGACAGAGGCTTAATGGGGTAGTTCGCTGTCCGCCCACTATGCTGCCGCAGCAACTGCTCCTGACTGGATGCAGGCTGGATGGAGCGGTGTAGGGCGTTTCACTGCCTACCCACTACACACAGCTCCCTCCAAATCGTTTTCGGTGGACTGCTGGTAATGCTGCAAGCGGTGACCCGGTTGTGGCTGAACGGAGGCCATTGAAGGTGAATGGGGCGCCGGGGGGTAGCATTGTAGTGTGCTTCGGGTGGCTGCCTGTTGAATGGGGGCGATGGTGGGCGATTCACTACACGCCTTTGGCCGCACCGTGTTCATTCTCGGTGGGCGGACGCATGCTGCAGGCTGCATACTGTAGTGGAGGTGACTGTGTGGTGAACTGCCCCTCGCTACTCCCATTCATTCTCAATAGCAAGCCTGCTTGTACTGTTACGTACATAGCAGGAAGTTGTCTCTTGTCAGTACACCAGACGTGCTGACGAGGGATGCCTGCCTGCTGTGATAGCTGTACAGTACTGTGCAGAACAGCTTATCTTAACCTTTTGTCTTCACCCTTCAAGAATGTCTCTGAAACACAAATCTGATGCAAGTGCTGGTGATACAGTAAAGAGAAAAACCATCACCATTGAAAATAAAGTAGAAATAATAAAAAGGTCAGAGAGAGGTGAAACTCCATCATTCATTGGCAGAGCACTTGGTTACGGTCGGTCAACAATAGCATTTATTAAAATAATGTACCTGTTCTGACTTACATACAAAATCAACTTAAGTACAAACCTACAGTTCCTATCTCGTACGTAACCCAGGGACTGCCTGTATGCTGTTTGGAAGCACCTACTTTTCATCATAAATTCTTCATCAAAATTATGACCATTATGCTTGGGCATGTTTACATTTGTTCTGCATGCCCACAGATCAGCTGTAGTTTTATACAGAGCAACTTGTTTCAGATCCATTTCAATTCCCATCTGACATTAGGGATAAACACAACTTAACATCAGAAAAAATAACTGCAGAAGGAGATAATGCAACTCTTCCCCTGGGAGCCGGATAATTTTTTTAAATCTTCATTGCGTTTTATTCAGAGATGACTTTTGATAAATACAGCAAAGGAACTACTTTTGCTTGATTTTACTTTCGCTAGCCTGCTGAATACCTACATGCATTATAGTGTAAACAGGTAATGATGATCTGTGTTACAGGCCTAACATTAGTGGGACTTGTTGCTGCTTGCTTAAATTTCATTCACATACTAGTCTATGAGGTTGAATTTTAGATCTTTGTAAAATATATTGAGTGCAATACTGCACCTCTTCTGCAATTTTGGATTCAATGTATAACATAATAGTGAGCATGCAATGAGCCACAATGGAGCTCTTTGTTGCCAATGAAATTGTACTTTGCATACAACACTGGAATAGCACTATTCTCTATATATACTGGTACCAATTTACTCACCCTTCATAACACCATGACAATTATCGCATTCTTGTCCCACACCTGTTATTTTATTTTTGGTATTTCAATATAGTGCCACAGTTTTTCAATTTGTGTCTCAAAAATGAAAGCTCTTTGTGATGCATCAATGGAGTTGTTTCACAAACTACTGCGATAAAATGTACGATAAATAGCAGCAGGCATAATCACATTTGGGTGAACTTTTGTAATTCTACTACAGAATCATGTGGCAAACCATAGTTTAAGATATATTGCTACTGTATTGAATGTGGCAGGGAACAGTTTGTTCACCACGAAGTCTACAGAGCATTGGAAGAATGAAGAGCCAAACATACATCTTTCAAAACTACTCTTTACTTCTAGTACTAATATTTCTGAAATGCTGGTACAGTTTTAAAAATGTATCTGTTCTGTACTTTCTCATGATAAGCATACCACAGAACCCTAATTCAGGTCTTTTTATTTTGTCCTTTAATGAAACCTGACACTCCTTGTCTGAATATGAACAGTGAATGAGCCAATGTTTAGTACAGCTGCTCACATTTCTAATTAAGTTAAGAAAAAGAGCAAGATGTATATGTCTTCACTGCTTACTATTATATAAAAAAGTATTTCAAACTTATTAATAAGTAGTAAAGCATTATGCACTATTGCGGATTCCCCATTAAAAGACATTTTCCAGTGCAACATCCCATTTAAACACAAAAACATGTTACAAACATCCGCAGGAACAGAACTCGTTTACTAATCTGAAGACCAGCATGTATATGTATTTTTAACAAGACAAAAAGCAATTAAGGCATTTTAAATGCATATTTAAAAAAACAAATTTACTATATTGTAATGTGAATAATAAACAGTACCAGGCTATTGACAAATTACTCCCTTAAAGCATAATTTTATTAGAAGTTAGCAGCACGCTCTGATACAGCTCATTGCCACACCCCCTACATGATAAACCAACTCAGGATCCCAGATTAGGACCCGAGTGCAGCCATGCAACAGGTGATACCTCAGCACCACACTAGTTCAGATGGAATGCAACCAGTGTGAGTTTTTTTTTTTTAATGGTGGCTGGAGTGCCAATTCTGCCACCAACCCCCAGGTTTTTCCCCACAGGTCAGAGGGCCTACATGTAGAGCTGGATGGAGATTAACATCATACCCAGGACAAATTTTATTAGGAGAACTAAAATTTTTACACAAGATTATATTAGGTTGAGAGAGTAGATACATATATAAAAAAGAAATTTACTCCAACAAATTTTCTATAAAGGCATCAGTGAAATCCAAGAAGGGAACTGTCCAAAAAAAAAAAAAAAAAACACCACAACACACCATTGCCCCATCACTCTGACTTTCTGTAGTCTGAAAGTTACAATATAAAACTTGTCTTACCAATGTTATAGTAGGTTTTGTTATTTGTAATATCACTGTTCTCTGTGCCCACTGTTATGGACTCATTTATACAGGCAGACCAAGTATGGTACACAGGGGCACAGCATTTTCATTTAGAATTGCCGAGCCAAGCACAGGACTGAAGAGCCTAAAGACAACTGGAGAATTGAATAGTCATCCTAAAGACAGACTAGTATATTTCTGTCCTCTGTCAGCACATTATCCTTGTTGGGAGAAGGAGAACTGTATGTAGGCATTGTGCTATTCCTATATTTTTGAAGGTGGTGTTTGAGTCCTTTCCTGTCCTTGTTTGGATCCAAGAGAAGGAGCCTGCACATGGAGCAACCCGAATATAAGGATGGACCTACAGCCAACACTTTGAAGCTGCCGGGCGGAAGATTATGTCTTCCGTCCGAGGCCGGGCGGAAGATTATGTCTTCTGTCCGAGGCCAGGCGGAAGATTATGTCTTCCGTCCGGTGAAAATCCTTTCAGCGTGGCAAACGAAAGATGGCAGACTGCGTTGATCAAGACATCCACATGCTTGATAGTCTGTCATAAGCTTCCCGTTTGTGATATCCGCGTGAAACCGTAATAAAGAGCTAGATTATCCTTTATGCTTCTCATGTAATCTTGTAACCATCATATTGCATGAGGGGTGGGGATAATACCTTTTTTATTTATAATTATTTAAATTCAGGTTAATTAAAATGCTGCAATTCAAAAGAACACATTTCCAGAGAGCTAATGCCTCTTAAGGAAACAACCAATCATGTACATTTTTTTCTAGAAAAATAAGTACTGCAGTATTGCTGGTCTGTTCTGTAATTTCATGTGTTTAAGTGTAGATGCAGGACAGTGATTTCTCCTTTTTCAACCTCAAGATCTGCATTTTTTACATCTGATAGGATAACTAACAAATTATGCTCAATAAATAAAAACAACCATTCCATTTTTTTTTTTGTGGAGCAAACAGTAAACCTAAAACGTATGCTCAAACCAGACTCTGAAATGTATGACCTGCCAAACCCATTCACAAATAAAAAAATTATTTCTAATTCAACCACATGCTTTTTATGCTTGATACAGAATTCACTTTTTTCTTTTTTTTAACTCTTTTCACAACTAGACAAATTTCCCCACCTGAATTAATTTGCCAATTTTTAGACATCTCTTTCTAAAGTATAATATGAATGATTTATACAGAGCCTTTAAGACTGTCAAAAACATTTTGACATTTTAAAATTAAATATTTTAAACGATGACAGAGCATATGTTACAAGTATTGCCACACATGCAAAGAAATGTTATCATGGCAAAGAATTTTTTAACCAATGCATTTTAAAAAAATGAATACAGTATAATACTGTATCCCCTATAATATAATACAACATATCTAGCATCTAAGCACTTGACATGTAGTTACTGTTAAAGGATAAGCCTGGTATTTTTAAAGTTTGTTTTTTTTTTTCTGTCAATAATGATATACATTAATTTAGCCAAGAAAATCATGTTCTTAAATGAAGCATCTTTTGTATTTTTTAATACTGTGCTTGTTCATACTATGTGGCATCTGTCCATGCAATGTCATATCTACATCCTCAGGATCTTCAATATAACTCAGGAAGTCAGATCTATAGCTTCAGGGATGAGAATGTACTTTTGAAAAGCAAAGCAACAACAGACAGGTTATTAATTATCCTTATAATAAGTGTGTCACTAGTTTAATTCCAACAACCAGTTTCACAGCCTGAGCCTGTACAGGTTACTTAACCTGCCTGTCTTAAAAATGTAAAATCAAACGAAAAATGCAATGTATCTTAATATTGCTCATCACCTTGGATTAACTTTTTTTTGGTTGAATACAAAATAATAAAATAATTTAAAACAAGTAAATCTAACATCAGCTGATGAAGAATTATAACCATATGGTTTCAAATCTAAAATACACTTAAAATGAACAGTTTTTTTATATAAAAGATTGTTAGACCATTGCAAACCAAACCAGATGTTTTAAAAAAATAATACCTGTGCAGTTGTATCCATTTAAAAATCCATCCAGCATTCCCTTCATCAAGTTATCAAAAATGTCTGCTTGAGTTGAATTTTCATCAAAAACATTATCAAAAACAAACTGGGCATCCTTATTTGCTTTCCTTGTTATATCTCTATTTGAAGCTTTTCGGCTTTGGAAAAAACTTAACTCCTCTTCCTTAGGATCAAAGACCAGCATGTATTTATCTACTACTTGCACCACTTTCCTGTAATTTCCCTCCTTTTCCCTCTCATTCTCAGGGCGAACTCGAACTGCCACCTTTACATGATTACATACATTGCTTTCCTCCACAGACATAGCAATAGGGTGTCTCTTCAAAAATTCATACAGAAGATTTCAGATGTTTTATTGATCCTGCAAAAGAAGCAAAAATAGTAAATTAATTTTTAAAATATTTACTTATATATTACAACATATGAGAATCATTTATTGCATACCTATGTATAGGGTTACAAGATGAACCATACACCTAATCCAGATTGGTCAATAATGGCATAAAAGAAAAATATATTGGTATTTCATCCAATGTTGTCATTATTTTTGATATACTAAACCTATGCTCCTAATAGAAGCCAAAAAGACTACCCAATGAACATGCAGTTGGATGGGAATAACAGTGTCTAAAAAGTATTTTTTCACCAGGAATGCCATCAATAACAAAAGCAATATGCAACACTTACCCTGCAAAATCTTTTGTAACAGGAGTAAAAGTGATGCACAAAAAATTATCATCATCTAAAATTCCAAGCTGAATTTGCCATCTCTTTCAAAGCCAAAAAGGAAAAAGTGTGTTGTCTCAACTACCACCAGCTACTCATTTGTCAGTGGAGCTCTTATCTTAAAATGTTAAGCCATTTAGTCAAATAATACTGAAAGCAAATGCTGTGTTCTCATGCTATGCAAGTTTCCAGAGCGACCATTTCTCAAGTCAGACTTTTTTGGTTCATTCTATTCATGTGCATTTCAAATGGGAATTTTGGGAGAACCATAGACACTTTTGATATGCTACTCTGCATAAAATGTAATTACCAATCAGCTGAACACACTTTTGTGAAAGTGTTTAATGGTTATCTAATTGTTCCAAGGTGGAGTAAATTATATATTATTTAATATAACATTTAAATATTAAAATAAAGAGTAGAGTCACTGCTATACCCCAAATTAGAGAATTTTGGCATCATATTTATCTTGGAGCTAACACACTGAGAGGTACCATCTGGGAGGGTGTTGACATGAAATTTCCCACTGGGAAGCTTGTATTTCCTATAGCATGTGATGTCAAATTAGATGACTTTAGATGACCCCTTCACCAGGGGTTAATTCTAGTATACAATTCTAACTAGGAGACAATATTCTCAGAATCAGGTAGTAAGTATCGTATTTTTCATACCATAAGACACACTTTTTTTTCCCCCAAGAGAAGGTTGGAAATGTCTGTGCATCTTATGGAGTGAATATTGCGTCACAGACCATGATGTGTATTACCTGACAAAAGTCGACATCCAGGGGTACAAGGCGACAAAACTCACTGTTACGTTACAGGCATTCCCTCTGTGCTTGAAGGAATGTTAGACTCATTGACTCGGCATCTAATCTTTGCGTGTGCGTGAGTTGCGAAATGTAAACAAAGGCAAGATGGCATCGACATCTCACGAGGGAGCGAAGAGAGTGCAGAAAACAAAATACTCAGCAGACGATGTTTTGCGCATTATCACTAAGTCGGACTCTGATTTTTCAGAATCTGATGTTGTTGAGAGTGATCAGGAGATCGAACAAGAGAGTTCGACACCAGGACACCAGCCGATGCCACCCCAGCTGAGCGCATTTGTGCAGCCGATGCACCTATGGCAAGGTTCGTGTGGGAGGAATACCTAGACATTGATCTGTGGGAGCCAAACTGGCTACCGAACTTCACAAAACAGTATGGCTTGCTGTTGGACTCGACAGATTACCAGCCGCTGGACTACTTCAGGCTGTTCTTTCCTGAAGCTGCCTCTCAGCTACTGTCAGACGAGACAAACAGGTATGCAGAGCAATTTTTTTTAATCGAGGGCCGTGCTTTCACCGCATTCTCGTTTTTCAAACTGGAAACCCACAACAAAACACGAGATGAAGGGCTTTGTGACATTACAAATATAGATGCGACTAGACTGGCGATATAACTTTAGGGAGCATTGGTCCAAACGTGCTTTGTCCCCTGGTGGCTTTGGACAGGTTATGCCTCGTGATGACAGGTACGTGCTCCTGCAAAGTGATTGTGAGCAACTGAGTTTCATAAATTCTGACCCTAGCGATGAGGAGTTCTTGGGGTTTCCATAAAACTAGAAGAGTGCTTGAACTTTAAAGTCTCTCCTTATTTGTTAATGACAGTGATGATGTTTCTTAATACCGCTGTTGAATTTACATGGTTGAAATATTATTCTGCTATATTTTATTAAACATATTAGTACACCATTTGGTTCAGAATATTTTTTTTCTTGTTTTCTTCCCCTAAACCTAGGTGCGTCTAATGGTCAGGTGCATCTTATGGAGCAAAAAATACGGTAATATGTCAAAGGCTGAGCCAGCAAGAAAGTGGCACTGGTATACAAAATAACTCTGCAAGAATCTTAAATGAAAAAAAGAAAAAAGTGTGACCACTTTATTCATTTATATAAAGGTTATGCAGATAGGATTACTCAAATCATTTGTACTTCAATAGAACTAAACACGTACAAAAGGTAAAATAGAGGAAGAAAATATTAAGGAAAACATCAAATCACATAGAAAGAAGAGGTGTACTAGAAAAGAGAATTAGACAAGGGGTGGATCATAATTATCTAAACTGCTGGAATTGTATGAAAAAGTAAAAAAAAAAAAAAACACAAATATGTTATGTTATTTTCAAAAAACTTCTGAATGTTATATATATATATACAGTACTGTGCAAAAGTTTTAGGCAGGTGTGAAAAAATGCTGTAAACAAAGAATGCTTTCAGAAATATAAATAATGATTGTTTATTGTTATCAACTTACAAAATGCAAAGTGAATGAACAAAAGAAAAATCTAAATCAAATCAATATTTGGTGTTACTACCTTTTGCCTTCAAACCAGCATCAATTCTTATAGGTACACTTGCACAAAGTCAGGGATTTTGTAGGATTATAGTCAGGTGTATGATCAACCAATTATACCAAACAGGTGCTAATGATCATCAATGTCACACGTAGGTTGAAACACAGTCATTAACTGAAACAGAAACAGCTGTGTAGGAGGCTTAAAACTGGGTGAGGAACAGCCAAACTCTGCTACCAAGGTGAGGTTGTGGAAGACAGTTTCATGTCATGGCAAGATTGAGCACAGCAACAAGACACAAGGTAGTTATACTGCATCAGCAAGGTCTCTCCCAGACAAAGATTTCAAAGCAGACTGGGGTTTCAAGATATGTTGTTCAAGCTCTTTTGAAAAAGCACAAAGAAACGGGCAATGTTGAGGATCGTAGACGCAGTGGTCAGCCAAGGAAACTTAGTGCAGCAGATGAAAGACACATCAAGCTTATTACCCTTCGAAATCTGAAGATGTCCAGCAGTGCCATCAGCTCAGAACTGGCAGAAACCAGTGGGACCCAGGTACACCCATCTACTGTCCGGAGAAGTCTGGCCAGAAGTGGTCTTCATGGAAGAGTTGCAGCCAAAAAGCCATACCTCCGACGTGGAAACAAGGCCAAGCGACTCAAGTATGCACGAAAACATAGGAAATGGGGTGCAGAAAAAAGGCAGCAGGTGCTCTGGACTGATGAGTCAAAATTTGAAATATTTGGACGTAGCAGAAGGCAGTTTGTTCGTCGAAGGGCTGGAGAGCGGTACAATAATGAGTGTCTGCAGGCAACAGTGAAGCATGGTGGAGGTTCATTGAACGTTTGGGGCTGCATTTCTGCAAATGGAGTTGGAGATTTGGTCAGGATTAATGGTGTTCTCAATGCTGAGAAATACAGGCAGATACTTATCCATCATGCAATACCATCAGGGAGACGTATGATTGGCCCCACATTTATTCTGCAGCAGGACAACAACCCCAAACATACAGCCGAAGTCATTAAGAACTATCTTCAGCGTAAAGAAGAACAAGAAGTCCTGGAAGTGATGGTATGGCCCCCACAGAGCCCTGATCTCAACATCATCAAGTGTGTCTGGGATTACATGAAGAGACAGAAGGATGTGAGGAAGCCTACATCCACAGAAGATCTGTGGTTAGTTCTCCAAGATGTTTGGAACAACCTACCAGCCGAGTTCCTTCAAAAACTGTGTGCAAGTGTACCTAGAAGAATTAATGCTGTTTTGAAGGCAAAGGGTGGTCACACCAAATATTGATTTGATTTAGATTTCTTTTTTGTTCATTCACTGCATTTTGTTGATTGATGAAAATAAATGATTAACACTTCCATTTTTGAAAGCATTCTTTGTTTACTGCTTTTTTTCACACCTGCCTAAAACTTTTGCACAGGACTGTATATGCTAGAAAATATTTGGTATACTGTATGTACTGTTTCTGTTTATATTCGGAATGCAAAAATTAATTTGGCTTACTAACTACAAAGCCACACCTCCTACTTAGGTTAACGAAACACCACTTGACTGATCCAAACTATCTTACACTAACATAAGTACTCCACTCTCCTTTCCTGGAGATTTTACTATGAAACCTTTATCTGCTCTTGCAGAAACGTTATACTGTTATACCTCTTCTCCAACACACCCATCCAAATAAAGTCTGTACACATTTTAATTTTTGTCAACCATTTTAACAGGATGATAGTTATAAGTGCTTTATTGTAATTCACCTTACATTGGTGTTTTGAGTTTTTTTAAGATTGATACAAATTTTAATTTTAATTATTTGAATTGGTTTCCCATTTTAAACCAACCACAGATGAACAATAAGAAGAAACCATCACAGACAAGAAATTTATAAACATATACATTGGGAGTCAGACAGATTTTGTTCATAATCAAGCTTTAAAAAAGTATAACCTGTAAAATATGTAATTTATATGTAATTATAAAGGTACAAAACATACTACAGAAAACATACTCAATTTAAATCAATGAAATAACAGCAATGTAAATACTAAAATACAAAAAATAATAACTTTCATATTGGGAATGGAGAGAAAAAAGAAAATAAAAAATAATGTGTATATATACTTATAGTTGCATTTAATCTATAAAATCCATTAAGGTACTGTCTTTAACCTTAATTGGAAATGATTAAAAAAAATGTCCATGTACACCAGAAAATAAATACCTATTTAAACTAACATGAAAAAAATACCTTTCCTAAAACTAAACTACCTACAACAAAAACATTCTAACAGCTTAAAATTGACACTTCAATCAAGACCAGTGTTCTCAGAGGCACATTCATGCTTCACAAAATAAATAAAAAATAGTAATGGATGAATAGTAAAGTAAACATATTCATTACTTTGATAGTCATACCAAACTATTGATAGAGAATTCTTAACTTGGTCTTAATTAATAAAAAAAAGAACAGAAGCACAAGACCCTTATATTTATTATAAAAATTCAAGGAAAAAGTAATTAGCTTTGGATTACTATACTGCAATTTACTCCATCTCCTTAAGAAGATCCTAAGGCAAGGAAACTAACAGTGGCAGATCCATGGCCTGTAAGCGAAATAAAATTTCTAAGTGGTGCCTCTAACTCATGAAGACATGTTCTGATGAATCCAGTGGTCACTTTAAAATGAAAACAGGACACACTGACAGAGTGACAAATGTAACTGTGCACTTAATGTAAGCAAAACAACTGAGATCTCACACAGAACCAAGGAGTATCTTCTCTGACAAATTATACAACACCTTAATTATTAATACAGAAAAACATACCAAACACCCTGTAAAATGCAAACAGCCTAATGAGGATTTACACTAGATCTCTTAGGCAAATAATCTGCTACATATTTGAGAAAAAAAATCTTTACTGAAATTAAAACACAAATGCATTTTTATTCTTGTGAAAATTATACAGGATGGCAAACTTTAAAAAGTTCCATGTGTTATTCATAGATGGGTTAAATTAACCAAACTACCTTACAATCCTTCTGCAGTTAATGTTTAAAATAGTGGACTTTCAGCATACATCTCAATGTTCTAAACGCTAAAACAAATTCTCTTGATACCATGCACAAAAATCTTTCTCCCATTCAAAGAAACACAATGGAGTATGACGCATGTTGGGCAAATCATTGTGACTTGGCTCAGAAGGACAATATGAATGAGTAGTACAGTGGCTCCACTTTGCAACTGTGGTATTTCATAGATAAATGTCGCAATTAACAGCATCCTTGTATGGGAGAGTAGGACTGATACAGTAGAGACGACCAGCGGTCTGATATTAGAATATGCTGAAAAATAAAAGTTCTTGGTATATATTTCTAGGCATTCTCCTCCAGTATTTGAGAATCCAAATACTCATCCAGTCAAGGTTTAAAGGACCTGAAGACTATCATCAGAACACTGTATAGCATGACAGTAATAATAAAAAAATGTAAACATAATTTTAGGCCACACTGCTTATTTCTAGTTTTTGTCGCAGTTTCACAAAAATAAATAATATCTTTGTAAATAATGTGAATATCTTTAAAACTAATTTTACTATCACTACATCTTTCTCATCCTACCATTATTTATCTTCCACTACAACCAGCTTTGTTTGCTTCTGAAAAGATCTAATAAAAGTGACAAAGTAGAGTCATGCAGGTACAATGCACATAAGACCAGCACATTTACACTCATTTGTCTCAGTGAGATGAATTTAAATATACAAACATCTGAAAATAGTAAATGAAAGTTTTTAATATATTAACTGCAAGAAGACTAATGTATACAGGTCTTTGGTGCAAAACAACAGATTATTTGCTGTATTGTTAATATTTAGGTAGACTATTAAATAGTTTTGAAACAACATAATAAAACTAGTAATAACATAACCTTTAAGAAGCACAATTACACTTCTTTTTACTGTTAACAGAATTTATACTACATTAGATATGCCTTGAGTGGCATATGGCTCACCATTTAATCAATGCACATATGGATACAGTTTGAAAATTAGCACATCCCTTGAGCTATCCATTACCATTTTATCTTTGTTTAATCCTGTGATCTCTCATTTTTCTGTGATGTACATACATTAACAGAAATAACAGGAAAGATTTTAATTTTTTGCATGGGGGTTCATATTCACTAATGTAAATATCAATAGTATGTGTGTTTTTGACCAGTCCATGAACTGCCCAGATGTAATTACAATATTAAACACTTTTATTAGTAATCGTATGTATATGCATGAAATCTTTCTGAGCAAACTCAAAAAGAATTGATTTCTTTAGAGACAATATTAGTTTTTTTTGCTTTTTCAATTTTCCTGTTGCAAGTACTAAAATAGTTCATACAAAATTTGGATGCCATTACCACTCTGTACGGTTTACTGTAAATCTACATACAAAGATGCAGAATAATTTCAGAGTATTCATTTCTCAATTTTAAACTAGATTTGTCCTTCTGTTTGCTGGTACTAAGCACTATACACCGATGTCATTTTGTATGTATTATTCCGACAGGTTTAAGATTAATAATGTTATAGGAATTACTTTTGTTTCATTTTAATAAATTCCAAATAGTCCTTTTATGCTCATAACATAGAGGTACTGCAAAACGTAGAATAAGACCAACATATAGACTTAAGGTTCATTGTAAAGGCATTCTATATAGAGGTAACACGGGACACGCAATGACAACAGTACTCGTTCGTTCTTATGGTTCTGGTGTTTAATTATGGTCTTCACTTCACGACGTAAGTTAGCTAAAAATGATTGTCGTTGTGTAGAATATCGTGACGAAAATGCGTCTGACTAAATACATACTACAATGCTTAAAAAAAGTAAAAGAGGAAAAAATGTAAACTGTTTAGCCACACTACAGAAACAGTATCGCATGACTAGTCGCAGATTAGTCGTTTACATACTAGTAAAAGATAGAAGAAGCCAGCACCATGCCGAATCAGCAGATAGGTCCATTCTGTACTCAAGAACCCCTTTGTTTAGGCCGTAAGCGGCACAACAGTCTATTCCTTCCCTTTAACATCATTCTCGTCTTGCAATCGAACATTACAAGACAATGCCTTCTACGGATCACTCACCTTCGTTTACGTAAATACGAAGTCAAAATGAATATATTACAAAATCCACTAGCTGAATGCTAACCGACACCGCCTTCACCAAAATCCAGGAAAAATTCAAAATCGACTGTTTTTCCGCCACTGAGAAACTATTGGACAGCCGACGTGACGTCATCCAGTACTTCAATGGGCGAGGCAAAGACTCAGGCATTGTGTCGATCAAAAGGTCTGCGCTTGTTAAACGGCCAAACGAAGTGTAACGCTCATTGGCTAGAGTGTTTTGTAGTACAGTAGTGGGCGATCGGGGAAGACTGCCCATATTTCAAAGCGTGGATGCTCCGAGTACTCCTCACCATTAAGAGTAATACAGTAGTGGCACGAATCATGCAACTTTATAAAATACTTTTTTTAATGCATTTTTAGACTGTATTGATACGGGTAAAAGATAATTTTTTATAAGGTGTAGCACCATGTTGTGAAGTACATGGTAAAAGAAATTTAATAAGTGCTGCAATTTATGCTAAAAATGTCAATGCCCAAACAGGTTTGTGCGTATCTTTTATGACGTGAATACTGCACCGTGAGAAAGGTAATCTAAATGATGAAAACTGAGCAGTTAGCACGACTAAACGGCTTTGAACTATTCTGCAGCCCACTGATCGAATGCAGAATCGTATATAGCAGCACTCAGATTTTATGACTTCCTATTTACAGTAATTGGCCAAACTTATGGCCGGTTTGTGTCGATAAAAATAAGCGTCGTTTACGCAACTGTTGATAAATGTAATACCTAATGATGTTTGAATCTATGTACAAAAAGCGGGAAAGCAGGTTAATTAATTACATTAATGTAGCGGTTTTTTATTTAAAGCGCCTAACATAGGCAATGGGGAGAAGCCTCCACCTGGATGATGGGCAGCCGTTTTTGCACTGGCGTGCTCACCACACATTAGCTATTAGGCGGTGAAGGTGTGAGAGAGATAGTTAGCCATCTAGAGACAAGTGATGACTAGTGGGCCATAATGGACAAGACTGTGCTGGGCTGTTTAGTCAGGACTTCGTGTACACTCTACTCATTTTGAAGGTTGCCCAGTGATCTTTTATGACCACAAAGAATCAGGTCCTTGGTTTTACTTCTCATCTGAAGTAGGGTGCCAATTTTCATCACCATGTCCCAGTCATTGCATTAGAGTATTGGGATCCACACACAGACCATTGGGTGAGTGCTGCCTAATGGCCTCACCAACACCTCTTCCAACAGTAAGCCAAGCTTTCCTAGTTGCTTTCTGACCCATTATCTGGCCAGGCCCAAACATACTGAGCCTCAGGTGGATTACCTATTTTGAAGCGAAGGTGGAATGACTACTAGCATAACCTTATATTTGTTAGTACAAAAATATCTATAAATAAGGTTTTAAAGTTTCTCAAAAATATTGAAACAGGGTGTAACATCGGCAAGATGGTGTTTGGTGGTGTCCTGCTCAGCGCTGAAAGACTTTTGAATCCATTCATTCATTGTCTTTGCCAGCGCATCACTGAAAACACATTTGTCCACAACCATATCCACTAATATGGGAGAAATTCAGAGTCGCCAATTGATTTAACATGCATGTAAAATCAAAAATTGGATGTAAACCTCAAGCAGCAGTGCTAAGTACTGCACCACTGGGATAGCTTACTTTGGCAATCATATCACATAAATAATTTTGAACCATTAAATCAGTTGACCATACCAAATTGCTGAACAGATTAAGAATTATTGTAGATTGGATTAATATTACTAAGGTGTATTCACTGCTTGAATATCTATAAAAGTACTAAAACTAACCTCAAAGCAATCATAGCTTTTTATGCAAGTTATGATAAAAATCAAGAATAAAGATGATTTTTGAGTCATATTTGACAAAAATTACACTTGTAGATTCCATTTCTTACTTTAGTTGTCTCACTTACAAACTTAAAAAATAACCCCCCTTCTATATTTCAGATTCTAAAACACTAATATTTTAATTCCTTCTATTTTGGAAAAATGCACTTAATACCCACAAATATGCCTCTTGACAATTAAGGATGTACAATGCCAGGGAAGTTTATACTCTTAAGGGCCCATTCACATTTTGTAAATTTCCAGCATTTGTTTCAGCGATTATTTGTTGTTTTTCAAGCTTTTTAATGGTGTTTGGCAAGTATTTTTAGGCAGTTTTCAGGCATTTATCAACCTTTTTAAAAGAAATCTTTCCCACTGAAAATATCATTGACATTATTTCCTGTCACCATTATGTATGCTGTGAGGTGATTGTTGTGTCTCCAGAATGCCTTCTATGTCTTTAGTGTGTTTAATCCTGCAAATCACAGTACTGAAGAGGTGTCGATACTGGGTTTACCCAATTAAGGCAGCATAAAGTATAGAGGATATTCTGGACTGTCTATGAAGAACTCAGGCAGCAGCTTGAAAAATTCCAGCTTTACATACGGATGTCGATAAGCACACAAGTACAGTGATATGCAATAGTGTCTTTATGGTATTTATGGAAGCTTATTCCCACTCCTCAAAAAAATAATTGCATTATTTTGCAAAAGAAAATTGCCTGCTAAGTGCGAATGGGCCCTAATATATGGAAAGAGTGAAATAGATTTTAGCAGAGAGTAGTAAAGGCAAGGATCCATCCATCCATCCATTGTCTCCCGCTTATCCGAGGTCGGGTCGCGGGGGCAGCAGCTTGAGCAGAGATGCCCAGACTTCCCTCTCCCCGGCCACTTCTTCTAGCTCTTCCGGGAGAATCCCAAGGCGTTCCCAGGCCAGTCGAGAGACATATTCCCTCCAGCGTGTCCTGGGTCTTCCCCGGGGCCTCCTCCCGGTTGGACGTGCCTGGAACACCTCACCAGGGAGGCGTCTAGGAGGCATCCTGATCAGATGCCCGAGCCACCTCATCTGACTCCTCTCGATGCGGAGGAGCAGCGACTCTACTCTGAGCCCCTCCCGGATGATTGAGCTTCTCACCCTATCTTTAAGGGAGAGCCCAGACACCCTGCGGAGAAAACTCATTTCAGCCGCTTGTATTCGCGATCTCGTTCTTTCGGTCACTACCCATAGCTCATGACCATAGGTGAGGGTAGGAACATAGATCGACTGGTAAATTGAGAGCTTCGTCTTGCGGCTCAGCTCCTTTTTCACCACGACAGACCGATGCAACGCCCGCATTACTGCGGATGCCGCACCGATCCGCCTGTCGATCTCACGCTCCATTCTTCCCTCACTCGTGAACAAGACCCCGAGATACTTGAACTCCTCCACTTGGGGCAGGATCTCGCTACCAACCCTGAGAGGGCACTCCACCCTTTTCCGGTTGAGGACCATGGTCTCGGATTTGGAGGTGCTGATTCTCATCCCAGCCGCTTCACACTCGGCTGCGAACCGATCCAGAGAGAGCTGAAGATCACGGCCTGATGAAGCAAACAGGACAACATCATCTGCAAAAAGCAGTGACCCAATCCTGAGCCCACCAAACCGGACCCCCTCAACACCCTGGCTGCGCCTAGAAATTCTGTCCATAAAAGTTATGAACAGAATCGGTGACAAAGGGCAGCCCTGGCGGAGTCCAACTCTCACTGGAAACGGGTTCGACTTACTGCAGGCAATGCGGACCAAGCTCTGGCACTGATCGTACAGGGACTGAACAGCCCTTATCAGGGGGGGCCGGTACCCCATACTCTCGGAGTACCCCCCACAGGATTCCCCGAGGGACACGGTCGAATGCCTTTTCTAAGTCCACAAAACACATGTAGACTGGTTGGGCAAACTCCCATGCACCCTCCAGGACCCTGCTAAGGGTATAGAGCTGGTCCACTGTTCCGCGACCAGGACGAAAACCACACTGTTCCTCCTGAATCCGAGGCTCGACTATCCGACGGACCCTCCTCTCCAGGACCCCTGAATAGACTTTTCCAGGGAGGCTGAGGAGTGTGATCCCTCTGTAGTTGGAACACACCCTCCGATCCCCCTTCTTAAAGAGGGGGCCCACCACCCCGGTCTGCCAATCCAGAGGCACTGTCCCTGATGTCCATGCGATGTTGCAGAGGCGTGTCAGCCAAGACAGTCCTACAACATCCAGAGCCTTGAGGAACTCCGGGCGTATCTCATCCACCCCCGGGGCCCTGCCACCAAGGAGTTTTTTGACCACCTCGGTGACCTCAGTCCCAGAGATGGGGGAGCCCACCTCTGAGTCCCCAGGCTCTGCTTCCTCATTGGAAGGCATGTTAATGGGATTGAGGAGGTCTTCAAAGTATTCCCCCCACCGACCCACAACGTCCCGAGTCGAGGTCAGCAGCGCACCATCCCCACCATATACAGTAGGTATATATATATATATATATATACAATAGGCAAGGATAAAGACTTGAAATATTTTGTTCATGTGAGCTTAAAGCAACATGCAAGAGGAAGTACTGACAGTTTCATTTTCTGAACCCATTTATTACAGTTAATGTTATGCTTTAATAGAATCTAATCCACTGGATGCTTCTGGTCCAAGATAGGAAGCAGCACTGGGGCACGTCTGTAGTCCCATCACAGAGCACATTCAGACACATCTAGTTTATTTTATCAATCAACCTAACTACTACCGAGCAGGTCAAAATTACCTGTAGAAAATGAAACCCCATATGAATATTCGTAGAATGTGCAAAAATCAGTAAGCACTTACAGTATGCACACATGGTGTCCCAATCAGTACTTGTTTCATTGTTTCTCATGCTGCTGCTATAGCTACAGCTCCTACAATGGGACAAACGGCTTTTAAAATGAATAGATGGACTTCTCTGCACATAGGAGAGTTGGAATATAATACAGCCAAAACATTTACACAAACGATGAATGTTCAAACAATGAATGAATCGTTTTTTTTGTGTAATCAGCATGCGTCATAACAAGGTATTTAACCAAGAAAACAAATTAATGCTGCAGTATTAAACTGAGAAAAGAATCAAATGAAAATAAAAACTGTAGCATATGTGAAAAAAGTTCAGTTTGTCAGAAGTAAATCTTAATGTTGGTTTCTTTAACAGATAGAGGTGTGGGATCACGGGCAATCACCAAAGGGCATGCAGAGAGCAATGCAACAACATTCTTTATTTAGTGCTATTCCAGTAACAAGGAATGTGATGACTTATAGTCAGTATTCTCTTTGTGTATGACTGTTTTTTTTGCAAAGTAACAAACATGCATGTATACAGTAAGTGTTTGAACAAACTTAACTTTACAACAGTGAATCGAATTACTGGCAGGTAGTTAAATATTGTGCAGCATGTAAACTCTTGAAGGAGTACAGTACTCCCTAATTAGACTGGTCTTTCTAACAAGGAAGTGTATGAATAGGGCCCACCAACAGAAAGGAATGTTAGTTCCCTGTTGAAACAGGGAAATCAGCTAAACCACTACATAGCATACAATTGGCAGAGCCCTGCAAACAAGAAAATATACAGGTAGGTTTGATACATAAATGCATTTTCAACAAGCCTTGTGTACTGAACATTAAGGACAATGAAAAGACTGATGTTACAAGAACCAAGTTATTTTAACAATTCATCCGATGTACATAGCACACACAAATTAGTATTCTCCTGGAAGTATGTTCTTATAGAAGCAATCCACATTGGAACATGTGCTCTCCGACATTTACAAAAAATGTTCACATGATGCAGCCCCTGAGGAGTACAGGATCAAATTAAAAGATATGCCACAAGATTAAGAGAGGTATATTTCACTAAGGCAGGTCTGCAGGTCATGGAGCATGGCTATTAACAGAATGAATTATCCTGTAAAGAAAATGTAATTCAATAAAGAAAGACATAAAATAAGATGTACTGTAAAAACTAAAACCAGGTAAAAGCAACATTCTCTGTCCTAAGGTATCCTATTATGTTACACACAGATAGAAACTTTAAGTCACTTGGCAAAGGATTTTCTTCTATCAATAAGATCAGCAGAGAAGCAATAGAGGGACACATATTGCATATTCTGCGGTATTCATATTTATTGTTTAACAGGTTAATTACAGAGTTTTATACAAGATTCTGTATCTGCAGGAAGGTAAAACAGTTGAATCAGCTGAGATATAATGTGATAAGGGTGTTGAATCACATATCATCATTTTAAAATGGACTGGATAAAACATGCCAGTTGGCCTGCATGGTTTCTGCTCATTCATGAACATTTCTTTGTTGTTAAGTTAGGACCATGTAGCCAAAATAGTGGAGCGTGGTTGTTTATATGTCTTCCATGCCTCAGTCATCTCATACCCTGAACTGCATGGTGATACAATGCACCAAATCTGCCCAATCATGAATACCATCTTGAATCACATCTCCAAAGCAGATTAACCTGCTATTTCTGATATTCAAAGAATAAACTAAAGAGATCCTCAGTGTCACACGCCATTCATGGGAATGAGGAAATTGAATTTTGTGTTAAGTTATTTGAATGATTGTCGCACATTCAGAACTTCTAAGATGAGTTGAACTGAAGATGTTAACGAATGGAATTCTTCAATCAGAAAGTAGCAAGTGAGTAGTTTCATGGTTTCATATCACACCAACAGATCTCATATGAATTATACACCAGAACCCACAACACCCCCAATTTTAATTCAAAGGCACATTCATTTTCTTTCTGAAATATTTAGAACTCATTAAAAATATAAAGTCACAATTAGTATAAAGTTAGCATAAAGTCAATCTCATTTATCCTGAAGGAAGAACCATTACAGGCTACCCATCAAAATTCACACTTTTATCATTCCCATCGCATCATTTTGCCTCACCATGAGCCCCATTTAAAAAATTTTGCTTGGATTCAAGTGTGAAACTATAACTATAAAAACTGAAAATGTCTATGCCAAAAACATCAGATTTATAAAATCTGGCGTTCACACATTCCTATTTTACCCTTTTTAAATCACAATCAAATTGTAAATATGCATGTGTAAACATGCTTCAAGCACCTCCCTGAAACATCTATATATGGGGCATGCTAATCAGCCTCATACATATGCCATCACAATGCTGAAGAACTTCACTGGCTGATAGATCAGCAGCCTACCTGGCACAGACACTGCCACCTGCATTCAAGAATAGCTGGCTGTGCCCCACAACTGAGAGCACAAGATCATGCATGGCATTATAGCACCCCTCCTCTGCATTCTTGGAGTAAGGGAAAGGCATAAGGCACCAGTGTCTGAGCAGGGCTGCAACTGCTACCTGGCACATGTAATGAAATGATTGCTGTTACAATGAATAGTACATGCCATATGAAAAACTGAGGGTTCAGCCATTTACCTTACCAATAAGCCCGACACTACGTGCAGTACCTTTACATCTGTTGAAGCTAACTTGCCTCAAAATAAATGATTCACAGGATGCCAAAGGCCACTGAGCCACGATGTTTGTCAGTCTCATCTTGGCATCACAGATGACTTTTGTATTAATGGAATGTCACAGTTCATGGTTAACAAAACTGGCTTTATTCTCGCCAGGTGCTTTTATTTCAATATTAGTGCAAAAATTGCTCCAGGTATGCTATGAGAACTGGATACTGCTACAAATTACCTTTTTATGTTAGCAAGAACATGTTATGTTTTATGTGTGAGCATCCACACCATATGAAAACTGGATGTAGTGCCTCACCAGTTGGTTAATGGCTGCCAGCACAGCAGGAATGAAGGTTTGAACTTTGGCTGAGATATTCCTGACCTGTCAGCCAGTTCCGAAGAAGTAACAAAAGGTAGTCAATGTATATTGATAAATAACCAAAAAGTTATTCAGTGTAAATACGCAGAATTGGCCCTCTTAAAATGACAATAAAATGCAGCCTATACATCTCACCTGTTTGTCATGTCAACACCCATTATAATAATGGTGTGGTGACATGTATTATTATTTGTGCAAGTCATTATTTACCTGGTTTAGCTGCATTTCCCTATTTAATCATGGCTATCATTGTTTCCCAGTTTCTCTGAAGTGTTGCATATCCATGAGTCAGAGTTAGAGTAAATACTGTACAGTATATGCAATTTCTCTTGTCAAGTTTTCTTTTATAAATCCTGACATCTGTGTAGAAAGTTGTGTATGCATATTTCAACCCTCATTTTGTGCATACACAAGCTTTATAAATGTGGCCCCTTCTCTGCATCACCCCACCACACCTGAATAAGTAGAATGAAGATAAACAGGCTGTGGTCAGACTCCATCCATTCATTTTAGAACCCGTTTAATACAATATACTCTACTGTCTGAATAGTATACAAGGTCATCGAGTTGCACACCAGACAAACACACACACCCACAGGCCAGTTAACATAACAAGCACATTTTTGGATACAGCAGAAAATGCTAAAAATGCTGAATTGGATAAAGGACAAATTCCTTACATTGCTAGTTTTTTGTGAAATAAGTACTGTACAGTACTTCATTTTTGCTTGTACCTGGAATGTAACTTTTGTCTTCACACTTTAAAAAAAGTCATTAAAGAGGTGTTAATGTGCCCTCTATACATTTTCAAACAGCCATAATTTACAACTTATTAGTGAAAAATATGAATAAGCATACAACACAGGTACTACCTGTCTACTCTTAATGGAAAGTAAAGTGTCTTTTTATATTTTCACTATGCTTTTTTTATTCTTTTTCACTATACTGTATGCTTTTTTGGTCCCTAGATTTAAATGCTACTGTAGCAGACAATGGCTTGATAAGTCACACCACACAGTCACAGTCTAATATTCCAGCCAGGCGAAATAAAAAAATAAATGCGTTTTCTGTTAGTTGTTATCCAAACGTAAACGGAACATAAAACGTTAGGAGTAATTGCGCGACGAGCCGTTGAGTTTGACGGACTGAGATTGTGCTTAAATTGGCTGGCTGTTGGGGAGCGTGCATGTGTAAGGACTAAACAGAAACGATGGCTAATTGCTAAGTGTAGTTGCGATGTGAAGATTGGCTTTTTTTTTTTTTTCTTCTTTTAAACTTGGTGTCATGCATTTGACTCCGGCAGCCTTTTCAGCAGCTCTGATGTGAATTTCCCCTTGGGATTAATAAAGTATCTATCTATCAGATACAGGTGTGTAGTTCATAGTCCTACTGAAGTAATATTGCCAAAATCAAATGGTAACTACAGTATTCGTTTTATGTCATGTAACGATTAACCCTCTTCTACTTTTCGGAAACCCGTTTTTTATTTTTTTTTTTTTAAATCACGTTTTCCTAATGTCTGACTCCTTTTTTTAATTCGCTCCACCAGCCCCAGGCCGTATTATTTGCTGCAGGTTTAATTTCGCCTAGTTTAATGGGGTTTTCGTTATGCGGGTCATTTTCTCCCACAACTTAGCCGCAGTCATGTACATTTCTTGTGCCCTTGTTCTCATTTTCGACTTTTACTGTATTTATCCTTTGATGTGTAGTGGAGTAGCTGTATTTTCGACACTCTGTTCGATTAATTCTTGTCCCCAGTATTTTCGGTCATTTATGTAACAGTTGTAAGCTAAGCTCCCTCTCCGTTTCAGAGGGTGAGTGCCAGCACTTTCTTCCTTGACCGCTTTGTCCCACAATTGCATTTCAGGTCACTTGGCTAACCTGAATGTGTGAGTATGTCTCGCGATGATTTGTGCACGTATGTACTTTTTGTTATAAAGGTTTTCAGAAACAAATGGTTGATTTGTTCTTAATGTTTTATGAAAGAAGCTAAAGGATGGATTTTTTTTTAAACAGCTTATTTTGATAAACCTCGAGAGCATCGCATTTTGTATTTTAGTTTTACCAAGCCTCGAATAAGTTCCTAGAAATGCAGATGTGTATAGAGAATTTATATTTGATGTTTTCAAGCAAATTAATGCAGTGTTGTAAGTGTAAGTTGGTGCTTGGGTTAACATAAACTGTGGGAGATGTAATGAGTATTTTTTTAAATGTTTGAGAATCATTAATATATTAGCGTTTGGTTATGTATTTATTGCAGTTTTTACAGGTCTGTCTAGTTTTTTCCAGAAGACTTTCAGGTTACATTATTTGGTCATTCCAGTTCCGGATTATTGTCACAAGTACTTAACTTTAATGTCTGACCTCCATTCTTGCATGGCCACACTCTGTATTCCATTTACAAGTCAAACATTGGCCATACCTTGAAATCCTCTGGATTCTTCTTTCTCCAATTTGATTTGTTTAAAAAGTAAACTTGGTAACTGACATCTGGTTAAGAGAGAGGCTATAAAATGAATTGGTGATTTATCACCCCACAAAATATTCGTATGGAATGTTCTGTACAGTACTTCCATGTGAATTACACTTTAGTGGTACTTAAGGAAATCACTAAGAAGATTTTTACAGTTTAATTAATATAAAATCAAGTGCATTAACTTGTATAATATGATGTACACAAGTGTAGTGTACAATTAACAGGAAAGTAAATCAAATAAAAAAAAAAAACACTTAATTTAAATTTATTTGCCCCAGAGTGTTAAGTTTCGAATTAACTAAAAAAGCTGTGTAAGATAGACATTACTACAGGAGTGGATTAATGTTTGTGTCCATGTCAACATTTACAGATCCATTTTGGTGTGTGTGTCTTCATTTCTTTCTCTTCATCATCCAGCATTTGCTTTCGTAGTGCTTACTTACGAATTTTTTTGAGAGTGTGTGTGTGCAAGTAACAACAACATTTATTTATATAGCACATTTTCATACAAATGATGTAGCTCAAAGTGCTTTACGTGATGAAGAAAGAGAAAAAAGACAAAATAAATAAGAATTAAAATAAGGGAACACTAATTAACACAGAGTAAAAGTAAGGTCTGATGGCCAGGGAGGACAGAAAAAAACAACAAAAAAAAAACTCCAGACGGATGGAGAAAAACTAAAATCTGCAGGGGTTCAGAGGCCACAAGACCACGCAGCCCCCTCTAGGCATTCTGATAAACATAAATGACCTCAATCAGCCCTCATGGTATTCAGGGTTCTCATGGAAGAATTTGATGATGATGGTCATTTATACCACCATGTATATTTAAATGAATTGTGTATCAAATCAGTAGGCCTGATCCCATGACTACACAGAGATGACTCAAAAAAAAGTCTGGTTAAATTACACAATTCCTCTGGTGGTTATTGTTGGGCATAGGTCAAACTGTTTTTGAAGGATATGGAAGATAATTAGTGGAACATAAGCAATATGCTTAGTGTCTGTAACAAGACCAACACGATGCAACCATTTGAAGAAGATAGGTCAGTTTTTACAGAAGTTATCATTGTACATAGGTCTCAATGTTCACAACAGAAATCACTTGTAATATGTTTTATTTTTGCTAGGATGTAGTCATCCAGGCACTCTACGTAACTCAAAAAACAATTTTCCAGTGAATTTTGTAGTTTTAAGATCCGAAACTCCCATTTCGATATTCCGCAGACACCATCCCAACAAACGTTTTCTCGACCTTTTGAATATCATAGAATCAAAACCTGAACTGAAGTCAATAGTAAATTTTTGACCCCACTGCTATACATCCATTTACATGGAAGTAAAACTGCAGTGTAATATAAATGTTACATATTTATACTGTTAGTGTGGAAAGTATAAATGAGTAAAATAGCACCTGCATTATTGACATTAAGTAACCATCCACTGTAAGTTGTGAAAATGTGTATTCCAGTCAAAGTGTTTTTCCCTCAAAACTAAATGAAAATATTAAGCTTAGTCATTTAGCCAAAATGTGTTATTTAAAACAATTGAAAAATAAAATATTAACATTGATGTAATGTTGAAAGTTTAGGAAAAACACTGCATTGGTCCATTATGTGTGCATGAGTATACCCTTTTGCCCTGGGCCTCTATGACTGTGTAGTTGAAGTAAACAGATTCAATAAGTGGTTTAATTTCAAAATGGGATTTTTTTATTTTATTTTAAAACCTAAAACTGAGAAGTCAAAAATAAAAGTGTGATGAATGTGAAATATATAAAAAAATAAAGCAGAAAGAGACCATGGCACTAATTAAATTTGAGATGTGTGGGCGTTCATCCAAGTCAGATCTGCACAAAAAATCAACAAGAAACAGAAGAGATTCAGAATGAATAATTTATTTATTACGTAGAGAAGAGGAGTGGGCTGTTCAGATTAGTGTTTGGGGGTGGCTGCAATAGTGTGTTTTTTTCTTTCTTTACTGTTTTCAAAGCAGATATTATACATTGTAACTTAACTGTGTATTAAAAGCCAATAACTGAGGCAGGTTTCTCTCTGCTTAGTCATTTGTACTTTGTTTTCAGAGCTACATAAATCTTGCCTGTTCCTTTAGTATTCTAAGAACTTTAGGTGCAGTTTAGCATTCATTTGAGGCACTATATTTATGTAGTACTTGTCCTCTTGTGTTTTCAAGTTTGTAAAATGGATACTTCTAGTCCCTTTTTAGTTTCTTTAGTTTTTTCTTTTTCATTTGACTCCTTGCTCAGAAGTAAAATGTCCAGTCTGTGAATAAAAATCTGCACTTTAGACCTTGTCCTCAGTGAATTTTCTTCTTTCCTTTCCATTATTGTTTTCCTTAAAGCCCTTCTTTCTACTTTGCAAAACCAGTTAATATTTTTTTTAAACATTGATTTTCCATTTTTTATGATGCCATGATAGAATCTTTATTGTACCAGGTCCTTTTTACATTATTCTGACATATATAAGGTTTTCCATAGATTAATATTTCTTATTTTGGCACTTTCCAGAGTACAGTAAGCATACTCATTATGTGAGAAAAAAAATTAAAGTGTTTTCCTGGAGTACCTAAAAAAGGAACTGAATAAGTAGGTTCAGATTATTGATGAGTAATGGGCTGTAGCAGGTCAGGTTATAATTTGTAGCAGGTTATAACTTCTTCCTGTTGAGTCAAGAGACCTGACTTTTCTGTAGAGTTGGCACATTTTTCCCATGTTATTGTGGTTTTTTCATAGCTAGTCTGATTTCTTCCTTCTTAAAGATTTGTGTGTTGTAGTAACTGGGATTAATCAAAATTGGTTCTTGATTTGAACCAACTGTTGAGAGAGAAATTCGGACATTCTCATCTCCTGCAATGAAAAGAGCCAGTTGAGGAAATTCTGTCTATTATCTTTGCTTATGCTTACTGTGAAGTGCAGAATATGAGTTAACGATGAGGATTATAAGATAATGAATTTGTGTATGTATTTTATTTTAAAGCAGTCCTTAGTGCTTTTTCATGTAATGTATCTGTAATGCTATATGTTTATATAGTGTATAAATTATCATAAACACTATTGTTTTAGTGTAACAGGCTATACTGTGTATAATTGTTTACATCATTAAAGAAACACTTTTTAGGTTCATTGTTTTACTTTAATATCTTTTAACGATGCAGAAGGAAAACCCACATGGGGAGAATTTACAGACTCCACATAGACAACCCAGGATGCTTGATTCATGAGGCAGCAGTGCTAGCTACTGTGCCACCCTAAGGAAAAGCATCCAAATCATTTTCATAAAATGACAGAGATTGAGAAAATGTTCAGGGGTGGGTAAAAGTAGGTTTACAGTTGTGATTATTATTATTATTTACTTATTAATTATTGTATTACTTGACGTCTTATTATTGTTATTTAATATCCTTGCTTATGATTTATCTTTTAGGTAATGATGACTGGTGATTTGACCAACGAAAGTGGATACTTAATACTGGAATACAGAGAATGGTGAAAAGTTTCAACAGAAATGGGCTGAAGAATTTGATACAATTCTACCAAGTAGACATTTACAGAATACACAGTAAATTTGATGAAACTGGGTCTATCTGTAGTGCTCCAAAAAGTGGTTGACTTGTCAGTGTTACCACCACTTACAAAGATCCCCAAAATAATCAAACCACGGAGTTTCTATTGAGTCAGACGTTTTCCATTCATCTTTGAGTCGTCTAATGCACCACTTAGGTTTGAAAATGTATCGGCCAAGATTGATTCATGGTTTTTTAGAGGATGATCCATATTACCATTTACAATGTTGTGAAATGGTTCTGAATGAGGAAAGACAAGGCAATGGCATCATTGATAAAATTACGTGGTTCAACGAAGCTCAGTTTAAACTTTCAGGTGCTGTAAATCGGCACATCTCTGTCAACTATTCAACAGAAAATACCCATATAATGATAGAAGGAAACGTTGAATAAGCTGGGGATTACAGTTTGGGTGGGTCTTTTGTGTGTAGGTGTACTTGGACCTAATTTTATTCCATACAACTGTTTAACATGACCTGTATCTTAACATGCTGAGGGACATTGTCTTACCATAGTTACAGAATCGGATCTCCTCCACCTTATACCATAAGAGTGCATGAGTTTCTTGATGAACAGTTACCAAACGGGGATAGGTTGACGAGGGCAACCACGTTTACTATACCTCACTCCAATGGACTTCTTTTTTTTTGGGATGTTGTCAAACATAGTGTTTTCACGAAAACCACATACTGTGGACTACAATTTGTTACATAAGAGAAGCTTGTCAAGAAAGTGATGACAATAAAGAACTGTGTGCCAAAGTGTGCTTGAGTGGAGCAAGTATACTAGAAGAATTTGCAAATAATGAAGGCCAGTATTTTGAGATTGTACCTAAGTGCCCTGTGCCATCGTAACATTCTTTTGTGGTAATAAAACTATTGTAATAATCATAACATGTATGTCTTTTTCCATACAAACAACTGTAAATCTACTTTTGCCCACACCTGTATTAGTTATTCCTATACTGTACCTGCCTTCTTACCTTCTTGTCAAACTAAGTTCTGCAGACAGGACACTTAAAGTATATATGCTGGAAAATAAAAATAATGTAGATAAGAATGGTCCATGTTGAAATTCTGAATAATTTTTGTGCACTACAGTCAGTTTATGTGTTGAGGTAATTGCTAAGAAGTTTATATGAAGCATCATTTTAATGCAGGTAAACTGACTAGCTATTTGTTGTTTATAAACCCATGAAATATCAAGCCGAAATGATACTAATGATAAACTGAAAAGTTAGATATAGACATGTAACTAACTATTATATTGTATTGTGAGTCACAGCCAATTGGCTGGGGATTTGTGGAATCTTTCTGTACAGATGGTTGGGGATGCTGCTGCAGTCGTGAAGTGCACCTTATACTTTATTTTAATTGACGTGTAGTCATTAATGACACATATGTCGAAGCATTTTGAAATGAAAACCAGATAAAAATGGAGAATTTCTGTGGACATTTAAAGTAGCATTGATTTACAGCAGGGCACACTAAATGTGCAGCTTGCTTTAACACCGGTATGGGAATGTGCTAAGTCTACTAAACATTGTCTTGGATTAGAACAAGTAGAAATTCTGTATTTCTTTGCACTTACTTCATTCAAAGAAAATACAAGATAGCAAAAATATTAAATAAGATGTACATTTTATAGCAATACTGCAGAAGGAAATCAGGGCTTGTTAAAAATATAATTGCTGTTGCAGGTACTGAACAACATAATGCAAACAGTTTAGGAAAATCTCGTTGGCATGTCTGACTTTAATGAAAATCTAATAAGAATATTTTCAAAAATGTAAAAATAATGCTGTCTTTTAAAAAATGGTTTCATTTCTTTTATGTGAATTTTGAAATTGTGATGCATGGCGTGAACATATCTTAGTATCCGCTCCTTACTACACCAAGTCCATAGTAATTATATTACTTTGTTTTTCAGACTTCAGAAGTCTGTTGTATGTGGGTGAAACGTCGTGAGTCATTGTCTCTCTGAGGATTTTCTTAAATTAATAAAGGCTTGTTTTAGGCGTTTGACAGTGTGAAAAACCGTGTCATGCTGCAGGGTAGCCTTCATGCATCTCTGTCTCTGTGGATTCTTACAAACGAAGATGTATCAATATTGCACCATTCTGTATTTGAAATATCAGCCATCTGTTCTGAACATTTTTTCAAGTTATTAATAATAATTGTTTTCTTTTTATATTTAAAAATGATTGGGTATTATACCAATGTTTACTTTTGCTTCTGCAGCTGTGTGGTCCAGGGGACTGTGGATTTTTACCCATTTTAAAACTTTTGTGTAAATAATATTTTTACCAGTAAGACTGTATGGTCTCAGACCTTTGCCCTTTATAGACATTTGTGGGTATGATTTATTTTATTTAATGTAGTTAGAAATGAGAAAAATCAACAGAGTAAAATTTGCACACATTATTCAACTCTTTTTCACATTGTATGACTTAATGCATGTAGAACATTTTTTGGACATCATTTGACCATTGTACTAAGCTTCACATCTTTTACAAAAGAAATTATATAAAAGGTCTTGGTAAGGGCTGGGTTGGCAGTATATTTAAGTCTATACAGGACAGGAATCAAGCAGTAAGGAATACCAGTGGTTCTCCTTCCATTATAGAAGGTTTGCCATGGTATTCTGGCCTTTTAAGGCCAATGTTGGGTTTGCAGGAACACCAGGAGCCCAGTAGGGGGATCTCTAGCTTGGAGTTCATGGTCCACACAGAGGTCAGTTCCTGATCCAGTGGTGGCTCTGTGGGACCAGAAGTGATCCCTGAAGTTGTTATAGGCTTGGGCTTAAAAGGCCCTTTTCACTAGGGCATTATTAAACAAGGAGTTGGAAGGAGAGACAGTCAAAGACTCAACAGGCTAAAGGACAAAAGACCAGGTGCCATATTTATAAAACCTTGCTTAGATTCCACGCTAAAATTTTGCTTACAGTCAAAAGGCAAACACAGTGTATGCACAAAAAAAATCAAGTTTTATAAAACTGAACATACACCATGTACCAAGACAAGCAGCTTTTAGGTACTCCCTGTCACGTCCCACCAGTAACTATACAGCATAAAAAATGCCTATTTTATATATTCATTAACTAGTCACTATATAGATCTGGTCCTGTTCCTGAGTGATGTCTTTACTACAAACCACAGCAGAACACAAAAAAATAAAACTTAAGTGAATGTGAACTTGAGGTGTTGCTGAATGACGTGGAGAATCACAAAATCTTTCTTTTTGCTGGTCTATCTGTGGGGGTCACAAATAAAAACAAACAAAAAAACAACAAAAAAAAGTCAGGGAAGCCTTGTTGAGAGAACAATAGCAGTGTACCATGATTAACAGACACCAAAGGAAACACAGTGTGAAATGATGCAAGCTGTACTGTATGTGGAATATAAGAGGGGTATGTGCTTTTGTATCTTTGAGTTGGATAAGTGCAATAAGCACCCAATTAAAAGGAGAAACTGGAGAACCTTTTAGAAAGGGAAAATGAGATTATTGATTTAATTTTTTTGATACCTTATATTCACCACCATTCCTCCATCTGTATATTTAATGTTTATTTAATAAGACACCTGAATTGGACCAACTTTTGGTCTGTTTGGAGTCATTCTGATTTTTGGAAACAACTAATGAGCACTCCTTATGTCTACAAAATTTTCAATAAATAGAATTTGATACTGTTTTGGCTTTCAAATCAGCTAGTTCCTAGTTAATAATATAGATCATGGAATCCTATTACAGTACATAATGCAGTTGTGGATATTACAGAGTAACACACTATTAGAGGGACGGGACACCTTTTTTTAAGTGAAAGGTTACTATGATTTCAGGCTAATGTAGCTGTTCTTGGAAGAAAGTTGTTTTGCCTGACTTCTTTTATTTTGTCCAGTATCATGGGTGTTTGGTTTACTTTTTCATTTATTACTCAGAATCCTCTTGTTTCTTTGAAACATCATTTGAAACTGGTATATCCCTTTGAGATTAAACCTCATTGCACCATGATTCAGCAAATTTCAGGTATATGTATTATGGTGGACAGCTAGGACCCTTGCCCGGCTGGGACACCTGGAGAATGGAAGGACGGGGAGAAAGGCAATATCTCCCCTGGGATGCAAGAGGGCAGCCTCCCTGGATTACATCGGGTTCATGGGCTTAGAGTTTGGAAGCTCAACCCTGTGGGGCACCTGGATGGCCCAGGGGGCATCCTGGGGGCACCTGGATGGTTCCAGAGCCATGGGTGGTGGAAGTGCTGGAGGAAAATCGGCAGGGTGAACCTGAAGCACATCCGGGAGCAACATAAAAGGGGCTGCCTCACTGCATTTGGGGAGCTGGAGTTGGGAGGTAGAGGAGTGGATGCGTGAGAAGAGACTTGAGTTATTGGTGATTGTGGACTGTTTTCAGGAAAGAAAGAAGAAAAGGCAAAATAAAAGTGTGTTTGGACATTGTGAGTCTGCGTCTCTGCTTGTGGTATGGGTTGGCATCTTTCACAGTATGTTTAGGTTTTGTGTCTTCTTAGTTAACAAATTTGCTATGACACTTCCATTCTTTATTGATAAAATGATCCCCGGTGACAAAATTATAAGTGGTAATACTGCAATTGTGAAGATTATGGCAGGGTGCAAAGTTGCTGTACCAGATTGTGTCAGCTTGCCAGGGAAAGTTAAGCTGTGATTACAGCAATATAGTACCACTGCATTTGAATCAGACTTACTACAGGTTTTTGAAATATCATAAATATTCAGTACTAGTAAATAAGGAAACTGTTTTATGGGATATGGTTTCTCAGGGTTTAAAATATTTTGAATATGGCATTGTCAACAAGGTAAACTTCCTATATGTAATGTGAATTGACTTTGAAAATTGTAAAACTACTATAATTTAAAGTGTAGTCTAAGAGTTACCTAATATTAAGGTAATCTTCACATTTATAATAAAGACTTGTAGCTGGCATTAATAAAAAAGATGTGAAGTATGTCCTAAAGCAAACTGTATAAGTCACAGAATTGAGCTTTTATTTATTTATCTTAAAGGCTTTTTTTAAAAAAAATTGGATTCTTTTTTTAGTTTTCATTAAAAATGTCAGGTGTGTTTTTCATATTGAGCTCCAATCAGTATTGTTTTATATCATTTGGCATAACAAAATGTATTTCTCAATTGTTATATCTGCAAATTGCTGATGTTACTGTAGGTGTGAATGACAGTTCATTTGCTGCTCTTTATCTGAAATTGCCAGCTCTGCTTAGAGTTTCAGTCAAGTAATAAGCATTAAGCAAGGCAGAGCAAACCTTTACTCATGTACAATGCATTGCAAAAGTATTCACTCCTCAGAAATTTTACTGAATAACAAATCCAACCCTGAAATTTTGATCTCTTTGATATTTTTAAACACTGAACCTCAAATTGTTTTATGTTAGGAAAAAAGGTCTTCAGAGGAAAAAATAGGAAACAATTCAAATATTTAAGTATTTAACCTACACATTTTTAAAGTGACTTTTTACAGCAACAGCGTTAAATCTTTTAGAGTATGTAGGTACCAGTATGGCACACTGTTCTGGAATGATGTTGACCCTTTTTTTTTCCTGGCCAATTTGCTTTGGGATGTTCAAGTGTCAGGTAATGCTTGTGCACCGCAGCTTTCAAATAATGACTCAGATTCTCAGTTGGATTGAGGTCAGGGCTTTGAAGGAGTCTTTATTTTGACCTTAAGACACTCCATGGTTATTTTTGTCTTGTGTTTTGGTCTGACCAAAAAACTTTTGAATCATTGTAATGTTGTAAAATGAACTTTTACCCACGTTTGAGTTTTATAGCAGACTGAAACAGGTTTTCCTGCTGTATTTGGTTTCCGACATCTCTTCTTCCTTATATTTTTAGTCAGATACTCAGTCTCTGCTGATGAAAGCAACCCTACAACATAATGCTACCTCTGATGTGCTTCACTGTAGATATGCAGTTTTTGAGATGCGGGCAGTGTTATAATTCTGCTGCATATCTCTTTCAACTGCGGACAGAAAGCTCTGTCTTCAACTCACTGATTACAAAATCCTTGCTGCTGGTCACTATCATTATTTGGGGGCAAACCCCTGATGTTCTTGCACACATTTCTCTTTTGGCCTCCTCTCCTCACTTGTGAAGAGAGTTTTGAGAGACAGTTGTGTCAAGGTAAACACTGAGTGGTATTTTGCATTTGTGTTATTATTGTAACTTGTTCCATATGTTCTTTAATTTTGCATTTTAACTACCATCATTCAGTTTTACAACCTGAATAGCTGATGGAGGTTTGTTTTTCCTAGCGTAACAGGGGAATGACTATGTCTGCAAACAGCTTAGAGTTGATTCAGAAAGTATTAAGAATCCTTCACTTTCTGCACTCTTGGTGTTGTTGATTTAATTTAAAATGGATCGAATTGCCATTTTTGCCACCCATCAATATACACTCAATAACCCATGATGACAAAATGAAAACATGTTTTCAAAAAAGTTTGCACATTTACAAAAATAAGAAACTGAAATCTCTCAATTATTTAAGTCTTCATAGACTCAATTCAATACTTTGTAGAAGCCCTTTTGGTTGCAGTTGCAGCTTTCTTGGAGTCTTCTTGGATAATTCTTCTTGGATAATTCTCTACAATATGTACACATCTGGATTTGGAGAGTTTATCCCATTCTTCATGATAGATTCTATCAAGCTCATTCAGGTTGGATAGGAAGTGTCTGTAAACTGCCATCGTCAGACCTTTCCATAGATCAGCGTTTCTCAACCTTTAAGTATTTGCGACCCAAGTTTTCATAACAGTTTTAATCGTGCACCCCTAACGGTTTTTTGAAAGGAGCCCACTAATACCAATTTGTTCTTTTTTAATTAATGATATATCATAGATACATATTTTATTATACCTACTTAACTTTTATTGACATTTATCTAACTCTGTATTTATTTTTCTAGTATCAGAATGTAGTTTAAGTTAATTTGTTTTGGTTTCAATAGATGTATTTTTCATATTTTCAATTCTTGTTTTGTTTTTTTCACATCTTCGCACCCCCCTTTTTGTTACTTCACGCTCCCCCTAGGAGGGCCCGCCCCACAGTGTGAGAACCACTGCCATAGATGTTCTGTGATGTTTAAGTCTGAGCTTTGGCTGGGTCACTCAAGAACAGTTAAGAGTCTTGTCCCAGAGCCACTCCAGTGTTGTCTTGACTATATGCTGCGAGTCATTGTGTTGCAGAAAGGTATACAGTCACCCCAGTCTAAGGTCACTTTCTTCAAGGGCCTCTCTGTATATTGTTACTTTCATTCTTCCCTCAGTTCTGATCAATTTCACCATCCTTTCTCCTGACATGTACTACCACTGTCTATTATCACCACAATGCTTAATCACAGGGATGGTAATAGGCAGATGATGAGCAGTGCGTGGTCTTCACTAGACATAGTGCTTGGAGTTCTGCCCTGACAGTTCAAATATTTTCTCAAGAGACCAGAAAATCTTAATCCTCATGTTTTCAGAGTCCTTTAAATTATGTTTGACAAACATCCAGTGTGCTGTCCTATGCCTTTTCCTCGAGAGTGGCTTGCATCTCTAACACAAATGCCTGATTGATGGACTGCTGCTGAAATGGTTGTCCTTCCGACAGGTTCCCACATCTCAGTAGAGGATTTCTGAAGCTCTGTTAGAGTGATCATTGGATTCTGTGTCCAAATACATTCTTGCCTGGTTATCCAGTTTGGCGGATAGGCAACTCTAGGAAGAGTCCCAGTGATTCCAAACTTCTTCCATTTCACAATTATTGAGGTCATTGTGCCCCGGGAACAGTGAGAAGCTTTACAGATATTTGGTTTTATACCCTTGACTTGGTCTGTACCTTACCACCGTTTTATCACATGGTTCTACAGCGAGTTCCTTAGACTTCATATATGGCATGGTTTTTGTCCTGACATGACATGTGAATTGTGGACCTTACCATATATATGCAAATGTGTCCTTTTCTTCAATTCAATTTCTTACATCTCAACTCCGACCAAGTTCTTGACACATCTCAAGAGTCATTAAAGCAAAGAGGATGCATGTGCAATAGCAAAAGATCTGAATGCATAAATAAATAAGAGATTTTAGTTTCTGATTTTGAATAAAATCCCTACTTTTTGAAAACATGATTTCACTTTATCATTATGGGTTATGGAGTGTAGATTGTTTGGCAAAAAGAGCAGATTTATGCTTATACAATTAAATCAACAACACAATAAATTGTACATTATGTGAAGGGATCTGAATACTTTCTGAATCCACTGTATATTTGTTCCTTTTTTTTAACATAAAATATTGTCATATTAATAATACTGACTTATAGTGCTTTAGAATAACAATATCAAGGGCAATTGTATTCAGTAAAATCAGATAATTTTTCATAATACTCGGTACTTTTGTAAGGTACTGTTCTTTTTCCTTAATGATATGAAAAAAGAACATTACAAGGTAATGCAAGCGATTAATCTAGAAAGCTTGAAGGATCTTTCCTACTATGTTCTGACTTGATGTGTGTTCAGTTATATTTGCTACATGACTTGTACTATGGTGCCCATGTATGAGAAGTATGGTTACTCCTGAAAACAATCAGGGAATTTAAAGTTGCCTCAGTTTTGTTGCTGAGAAAGGAAGCTTGCTATCACCATAAAAATGCTTTCAGAAACTGCATTGCCAGAAATGTAGTATGTACTGAATATCTGAGAGACATTTTTAGAGTTGACAGAATTTTTCTTCTGTGGAACAGCATTTATAATTCAGAGCATCAAGATCTATTTCTAACACTGATTATATTCCTCTATGTGTTTCTTCGATTTATAAAACTACACTGTATTGAGGAGTATTTTAGACAAAATTAAATACATATGCAAATAAATAAAAGAACAGTGAAATATGACAATAAACAAAGAAAAGGAGCATGAGACCTAAGCGTAAATAAATTAATGTGTCTTGTAGTAAGTTTTTTTTGCCTATTTATTTATTTAATTCTGTCTGTATTATTCCTCCAAATGCAACATGAAATATGACTTGAATTTAAAACTGATCCTATGTTTGAACTGGTGAATCATCAGTACGCTGGACTTAATTCTTTGTCCAACAAGTGCCACATTTACAACAGGCACTTCAGGTGCAGGCTGCTAATGGTGAATTCAGAGTTCATAGAATTAAGTAACCACTTTGCGCAGTAAATCTGGGCAACTTTTGCTTGCACTTGTAGTAAACATGCACAGTCACAATTTTGAGCACACAAATAAGACACAGGATTTCCAAGTTGAGCAGGGCGTGTACGTCCACTCTGCGGATGATTCACCAATCAAAAAACAGTACTCACTAGAGCCCGCCCTTTCAGGATTGATGAGTGAAAGTGACAGTATGAAATTCAAGCCGTTTTCCATTATGTGCTTGAAGGATTATTATGGAAAATAAATAAATAAGCAACAAAAAACATTTTCCATGACACATTTATTTATTTACTCTTACATTTCATGATTTTTTTCTTTATTTATTGTCACATTTCAAAATACAGTACTTTTATTTATTTGCATATTTTTTAGTTTAATTTTATCCGAAATATTTGTCCATGCACTGAGCCTATTATCCCAGAATTAAAAGCAAACTGGAGACTTTTTCCTGCTTTTATGTCTTCAATAGAGTACAATTTTTTAATTGTCATCTCTTTAGAATGGCATAATATTGCTTATTGCAATCTTTCAAATACTCCAGTTTTAATAAAAAAAGTTCTATTTCTTAAAATTGTCTAAAGTGTTATAAGTTTGAAAACTACCCAATATTACATACTAACTTTGGTAAAAGTACTCATTGGCTTAAATATTTTGTACAGTCACTAATTTATAAGACTGTAGCTGTCATGTGACACTGCTGTAATAGCTAACCTTTGACACGTGTGGTAAATGTTATGGTATTACAGCTATAGTGCCAAATAGTTAGTTGCTCATATGTCAAAAGCTGGTTAGTGAAGGTGAAAGAAAGTTTGTGTTGTAAATCAACCAAATGAAGACAAGAAGAAGCCAAGTATAAATTTAACTAGCTTAACAATAAAACAGCAACTGAAGCACTAGAGATGTTGCACCAAGTGCACATTGTCCAACCATGTTCCTTATGGGTGGCGCAATGCAATCCTCAAGCAAGATCTCAGCATTTCATGTCATGAGAAAGGGTGTTCCCAAGAGACATAAGTTAATCAGAGAGACCGTCTCCATTCGAGGTACTAGTCTGGACTCTCTTGAGGCAATAGCAGAGAGAAAAAGATATTGGGTAAGCCACTGGGTGTCATATCCAGCACCTTCTGCTTGACATCCTTCAGAGCAACTTTAGCACAAGGCTGAACGTAAAATGTTGTCTCAGGGAAAACACCAGCCTCCATTAGATACTACATTATTTTCCTACTGGCTAGAGTATGTTTTTCTGCTTTTTTGATGTGTTAATTTTACATGGATTATAGACATATGTTTTTATCTGTCATATTGTTTCCTCATGAGTGTATTTTGTGTATTCTTTGTGTATAGGCTGGTGCAACACTTCATTTCCCCCTAGGGACTACTTAAGTGTCTGTTTATCTATATAAAAATACACACATACACACTGAACAATAGTTCTGAGGTTTTCTGAGCATTGTGATGATTTTCATATATGACACAAACTTCTCCTAAGAAAATAAAGTGTTGGTAATGCATATTGTAGATGTGGACAAATTTGTTGGTACTATTCCATAAAAAAAGAAGAATCCACAATTGTCTCTGAAGTAACTTGAAACTGACAAATGTAATTGGCACTCATCATTCTGTTTATTCCATATATAAGTAGTACTAGGGTGTTGTACCGTGTTAGCCATTATGAATGTAGAGAAAAGCCAAGCAAAATTACACCTTTTATTGGCTAACTAGAAAGATTACAATATGCAAGCTTTCGAGGCAACTCAGGCCCCTTCTTCAGGCAAGATCTTGCCTGAAGAAGGGGCCTGAGTTGCCTCGAAAGCTTGCATATTGTAATCTTTTTAGTTAGCCAATAAAAGGTGTCATTTTGCTTGGCTTTTCTTTCCATATATAACAAAAATCAGACTTCATTTTAAGAGTTTTGATTCAACGGAACATTTCAAATAACATAAATGAAAATGGTGTGCACAAAAATGACGGGACAATTAACCTAATACTTTGTTGCACAACTTTTAGAGGCAATCGCAGTAAACTTGCCATTCCTGCAGCTCTCAATGAGACTTCTGCACCTGTCAACAGGTAGTTTTGGCAACTCTTCTGAGCAAACTGGTTCAACTGTGTCAGGTTTGAATGGTGCCTACTCCAGTCTGCATGTTTTAGTTCTTTTCATTGATGTTTAATACAATTCAATTTAAGGCTCATTGAAGGCAAATGTTTTGTTCTTAGCCATTCTTGGGTGCTTTTAGCTATGTGTTTTGGGTCATTATCCTGTTGGAGGAGCCATGTCCTGTGACTGAGACAGAGCTTTCTGACACTGGCCAGGATGTTTCTATCCAGAATGTCTTGATAGTTTTAAGATTTCATTGTTCAGTGCACAGACCTCATGCCAAATGCAGCAAAGCAGTCCCAAGACTTAACCAAGCCTGTTTCACTGTAGGTATCCTTTCTTTCAATAATTCAGTTTTTTGACTGTGGACATAGAGCTGATGCGACTTGCCAAAAAGCTCCAGATTTATTTTACCTGTCCAAAGCGCATTCTACCAGAAGCATTGTGACTTGTCAATAAGCAATTTAGTGTGAACTTTTTATGTTTTCAACAGTGGGGTCTTCTTCCATTGAGCCCATTGTCACTCAAAAAGCAACAGATGGTTCGATCAGAGAGTGATGGACCATGACCTTGGAGTTCAACTTGGCTTTTTGTCTACCATTCTCATTATCCTTCTGCCTATTCTGTGGTCGATTTTCCTCATTTGTCCATGTCCAGGGAGGATGTCTACAGTCAGTTGGACCTTAAATGTCTTATTAATATTTGGAACTGTCACAGGAACATAAACTTGCTTAGAGATTGTCTTATAGCCTTTGCCTTTAACATGCTTGTCTATAGTTTTCTTTGTTTTCTTCTCAGACAACTCACTCTGGTTTTCTCTGGTCCATGTTCATTGTGGAACACATGGTACTAAACAACAGAGTGACTACTTTTCTGCATTTAAAATTGCTGAATGACTTGTTGTGCAATTGGAGACATGTGATTAAAGAAAACAGCTAGTTTGAAAAATCACTCAAATCCAATTATTTATGATCTTTTCAGGGGGTACCATTTTAGAATATCTTTGCAGAATAAACAATACTTTATCTCTTTTCATACTTGCTTTGCTTTAGTTCACGGGTGTCGAACTCCAGTCCTCAAGGGCCGCAGAGGCTGCAGGTTTTCATTCTAACCATCTTCTTCATTAGTGAGCCTTTTTTACTGCTAATTAACTTCTTTTGTTTTAGTTTTAATTAACTTGACTCAGGCCCCTTAGTTGTTTCTTTTTCCTTAACCCCTTCACCGCCCTCTGCCGGATATATCCGGCACCGCTGTTTTAATGCTAACGCCCTACTGCCGGAATTATCCGGCACATTTGCCTGTGGTTATATGAATGCCTGGCAAGTAGTATAACTGACGGTTTGGCGTGGGTATTATTACTACGTTGTATTTCGACAAGTCTGTGGTTGTTTTGGCCGGTCATGTGACGTGATTCGCATGTAACAGCTGTGAATATGGCGAAACGTAAACTGACTTCAAGTGAGGCTTTGCAGGCGATTTTGGACAGTTCTGATCATGATTGTAGCAGTTCTGAAGAAGATTTTAGTGACAGTGATGAGCAGCAACGTGCGCTGCATGATATTGTGAATGAAGACGCATCGGATGACGGCGCTGAGTGGGTGTATCCCCAGCATCTCAGCTGGGCTGCTGCCCGAGGTGAACTACCTTTTCTGCATTCGTTTGAGGGAACGTGTGGCTTTATTGTTGATGTAAACAATTACACTGCTGAGCAGTTTTATGAGCTGTTTGTGTCACCTGATTTGATTAGACATTTTGTTCATCAGACAAATCTGTATGCAGCACAGTTTATTGAGAAAAATCCCAATTTACCTCCACATTCCCGTGTTCGTGCTTGGTTTGACACTGATGAAAACGAAATGAAAAAATTCATTGGGATTTTGATGTTGATGGGAATAATCAGAAAACCAGATATTGAGATGTACTGGTCTACAGATCCTATGTATGCAACACCTATTTTTGCAGCTGTCATGACACGTAACCGATTCTCTTTGCTGCTGAAATTCTTTCATTTGAATGACAACAGAAACGAGCCAGATAAGAAAGATCCAAACCGCGACCACTTGTTCAAGCTACGTCCTTTGATTGATCATTTATTTGAAGCATTTCAGTTGCCCTACATGCCAGGACCGTCAGTTGCAGTTGATGAAAGTTTATTGTCGTGGAAGGGCCGCTTACAGTTTCGACAGTATCTACCATTGAAAAGGGCACGGTTTGGTATCAAGATGTTTTGCTTAGCTGAGAATTCAGGTTACATTTATAGATTTCGTGTATACACTGGCAACTTGCACAACATTTAGTGGTCAATACTGCTTGAATAAATGTAAAAAATGTAAAAAAAATGTAAAAAAGTAAAAAAACAAAAATTGTTCAGATTTCGCCTGGCTTGGGGAATATTTAGGGAGTTGGCGGTTAAAGGGTTAATTAGTAGCCAAACAATAATGAGACAAACAAGCCACAATATGACCAGCTGACCTGTGCCCATCACACAATATCTGAGAATACAGAAAGGTGAAGGTCTCAGTAAGGTTGGTCTCTCAGGTCACCAAAACATTTTATTTATGCTCTTAGAAAAAACAGAAAAATCAACAAATTTGGAAATATCTGCTGTGGCAGAATGAGAGCAGCAACACGCTGTGGAAAATAATGGATTTAATTAACAGCAAGAATCAGCTTCTCATTAAGAGACTGGTTGGAGTTTGAAATCCGAGTTTAGCTGGTGATCTGTTGGCTCGTTTCACATCTCATTTCTGTTTGACTGCTATTTAATGAAGAAACAAATCAATTCAGAGGACTGAATCCTTAAAAACATCCATCCATCCATCCATTTTCCAACCCGCTGAATCCGAACACAGGGGTCTGCTGGAGCCAGTCCCAGCCAACATAGGGCACAAGGCAGGAACCAATCCCGGGCAGGGTGCCAACCCACCACAGGACACACACAAACACACCCACACACCAAGCACACACTAGGGCCAATTTAGAATCGCCAATCCACCTAACCTGCATGTCTTTGGACTGTGGGAGGAAACCCACGCAGACACAGGGAGAACGTGCAAACTCCACACAGGGAGGACCCGGGAAGCGAACCCAGGTCCCCAGGTCTCCCAACTGTGAGGCAGCAGCGCTACCCACTGCGCCACTGTGCCGCCCTTCCTTAAAAATAGGGCTATTGAAATGTAGGGAAAAGGAATTAATTAGCAGTGAAAACTGGTCACTGATTAGGAAAAGGGTTAGAATGAAAACCTGTAGCCACTGCAGCCCTCCAGGCCCGGAGTTCGATACCCCTGCTTTAGTTAATGACATACTGTATTAAAGGCAGACACATATACATAGGTCAATTGCTTTTCATTTAATAACTTTTCAGGAGGCATATAGCACTTTTTCAGTGAGCTGTAAGGATACCAACATATCTGTACATCCATTCTCTTCAAGTTTTAAATATATAGGGATTGAGCTGGAACTTCAGAATTCTGAAATGTGGACTACCAGCATTGAACAACAAAAGTAAATAGGCCAAGTAAATTAAACTGACAAGGGCTGAGAATTTTAAATCAAAACCTAGTCAGATGTAAAATCATTGGTCTCTTTGTTTTCATTTCCTAAATTGATTCATAAATCCACTCTCAAATCTATACATTTACTAAAGTACATTCAGAGTTGGTGGATTCCAGGTGCTGTCTCAGCAGCCCAGTGTACTCACATTGTATGCAAACACATACACTCGTCAACACTGGGGCCAGTTTGGAGATGCCAATCTACCTTGTGCGCATCTTTGGGTCTGTGAGAGATAAACTACAACCAGCCAGTGACTTTAATACAATTACAAATAAACACTAACTGTAATAAAATGAAAAACTGTTTAAGCCGAGCCAACATCCCATCTTGAAGAGATAACATGACTACAAGCTCCGGAAAGAGACAAAGGTTTCAAATAGAAGAGGCTTTAATAAGATTTCTAAGCAGGGTTGCTGAGCACACACTTTGTGATAGGGAAGCTCATGTGTATGGTAGAACCATTGCCCCTTCAGATCTTAGATTCAGAGGAGATACCTGAGGTAGTTTGAGTATGTAGTTAGGATGTTCATTGGGTAGCTCTCACAGGGGTTGTGCCAGGCATGGCCAACTGAGATAAGACCCTGCACATGCTAGTAGGATATCTCTCAACTGGCCAAGAAGTCTCCAGGAAACCCCTTGGAGGAACCAGAGGACGGTTCTAGAAAGGACATGGCCAATCCAGCTTGATGTGTTTCCAATGTGACTATCACCACAGTCAAAATAATAATTTCCTGTAGCAGCCTTTGGTAACCCTGCACCCCAGAACCTGCAGAGTAACCAGAAAATACAAAGCTTGTGTTTAAAGAACTCCACACAGTCCAAACCCAGATCTGGATTCAAAGCCAGACTCCTGAAGCTGCAATGCAGTAGTGCTTGCCACTGCACCACCATCCTACCTCAATTCAAGTATTTTCAGTACATTCTTTTAAATTACCCTTATGCTTATAAACCCACTTCAAATACACAAATTACAAATACAGTATAAGATTTATTAAAACAGCTCCCACAGTCCTGGATCGGTTTAAGTCAGTTTGAGAATGCTATCCATTTTCCAAACCCAGTTTTCTAGAACAGGGTGGCAAGAAAGCTTGAAGCTAAGCGGGAACAATCCCTGGACAGTGCATCAGCACATTGCAAGGTGAACACACACATATCAGGGATAAGTTTAACATTGTCCACCCACCTAACTCACATGTCTTTGGAATGAAGGATGAAACACACACACAGGCATGGGAGAACATAGGACTTGAACTTCAGTCTCTTTGTTGCAGGACAGCAGCACTAGAACTGCACTACTGTGCTGCCCTGAGAATTTTATGATTAAAACACAAAATAACATGCAACAAAAGGACAAAGCATAATGGCGAAAAATGAGACAAAAAGTTTTCTGTAAGTCCTGGTTAAGTCCCCTTGTTTTTCCGATCTTGCGGTTATACCACTTTAGATGGATTGATTTTTTTTTTATAAATGCATAAAATGCTAATGTATAAAAAATCCTGGTAATGCATTGACATATTGCAGACTTACTGCAGTTATATATCCTGCAGCAGTAGAGGAGTGTGTCCACCTCTTGAACCCTCAGGTACCACACCAAACACCAGGTAAAAGCACAAGACTTCTTTATTTTACAATAATTACGTGCACAAAGCACCCTCCACTCCACACTACTCATATAACTACAAAACCAATACTCAATCACAATCCTCCACTCCCAGACACTTCGCCACCATACCTCCCAGCTTAGCTCAGTGTACTGGGCTTTCCCAGAGTCCTTTATACTCCCTGACCTGGCGGTGTTCCTGCCCAATAGTCCACAAGTCCTTATTCCTTCCTAGTCAGGGTAAAACAGTCCTTATCTTCACCCCGGAAGCACGACGTTTCTTCCTGTCCCGGGATTATGACGCACTTCCGGGTTATAGGGCATATATGAGTCCACGGGCCTCCCGACAGCGACTCCCAGTGGTCTCCAGGGTATCCAGCAGGGCTGTGTATAAAAACTACATAGTCCATGAGGCCCTGCTGGAATTCGGGGCCTGTCCATGCTGTCGGGAGAGCTCCTCCTGGCGGCCTGGGGGTGAGGGCCGGAATATGAAGACGGCAATCCATCACAATCCTTACTTTAGTTTCCCTATGTCATACATTATTTTACTTGTGTATTGTTGGAGTATATTATTTTGCAGTGTTTGCTATTTTGTAATATATTGAAAGATGTAATTGGAAGATGTTCAAACTTTTATTAGAACTGAGATTAAACACATAAAAAGTTGAAGAAGAGATACTAAGAAAGCTAAGATTACATATAGCGCTTTCTGTTGTTACAAGAACAACTCTCTTGCTGTTATTGTTAATTAACTTCAGGTCTTCTCATTACATTTTTACAAAAAATGTAGCAATGTAAAATGTTTATTGTATATCTGGTGCATGACTCAATATATACCTTTATACAATTTAGGGTCAAATTCCTTCAATCCCTTCATTTTCATACCTGCTAATTCTATTTCAGAACCACAGGGGGCTAGAGTCTCAGTTGCAATGAGTGCTAATCTTGGACTGGGTGTTCAGGAAAATTGTACATTACACTGTATGCTATGCCTTATGTATGCTGACTTGCAGCACATGAGATCCTAGCTCAGACAAAAATCTAAACTCAATGACCCTGATAAAACTAATGTAGGAATTTGAGCTTTTACACAAAATTTTGGGATATAAAGCTGTTTGTAAAATAATACAATTTACTGTAATGCTTAAAAAGTAGAACAATTCTGAAGATATCATTTCTAACATGTACCTCTTAAAAACACCAAAATCATATAGAGCTATTTTAATATCATGCACTTGTTTCTAACAGGATCCCCATGGCTCCCCATGTCTCTGAATTGGATTAAGCTGGCTAGAAAATAATAGGATGGATGGATAATGCAGGTTGTGACAATTCTTCAGCCTTGATATGCACATCAACTGCTGTTAATGTAAGTGGTAGCAAGACTTTTCATATTATCACTGATTCATCTTTTCCAAAGCTTATAAAAGTACCTAACAATATTTTCAAATCTGAATAACTGACATCATTTTTTAAAAATGCCATAAAACAAGTAAGTGTCAAGTAATATGTTACAAATAACTGTACTGTATTTCTTGATATATGCTAGTAGTTTTCAATTATTTTCAATTCAATGCTTAATCTCTTTAGTTAGACACAATTAGTTTTCTTTTTTTTTATTACATTAGAAGCTTATAACACATTTGACAGGAATGGTACAAATAATGTGAATCTTTCATTTAAATAAAGGAAACATGATCTATAAAAATCTACCCTTCCACCCATCTTTCACTTTTCAAACCTGCTTAATCTAATTTAGAGTGATGGACTCAGCACTGTATAAGTAAGCACAGAGGCAAATTTTCAGTTGCTACAATTTAATTCTGATTTATTTTCAGATCCATTTATTCCAGCAGAGGTTCACAAAAAACTGGTGTCTGCTCCAGATGCACTGATCACAAGGAAAGACACTCTTCCTCAGTAATTCAACTGGATTTTGAGGTAAGAAAGCAGCACAATAATACATTAATGTGATACACAATATTTTTTTTACTTTTTAATTTTTCCACACCTTTTCCCTCCCATTTCCCACTTATGTATATACAGTAAGTAAGTAAACAAACAAAACATTTCTCAAAGTTACTGTGGAACTCTGTGGAAAGGCTTCCATATCTTGTAGAATTATGTAGAATATCCCTCTTAAGTAAATGTTATGCCTTCCAATCTCAGGCTACTGCAGTACAGAGGGTGATGTGGGATTCCTTCATTTGACCAATGTGATTAAAACTAATAAATTGACATAGTTTGTAAGAATAAGTGTTCCAAAAATATCCAAAAATTGCAATTACTGATTGATCTGACAATTAAAGTTTATGCTTTCTGGCAGCAGTGCATGGTGAAACAAGTGTCCAGTGAGGTATTAGTCAATGGGAAAGCCAAAATGTGGTCAGAAGACACTGGTGCTAGAAGGCACCTCTCACATGTGGCATTGACTGCTATGTACCACAGGCATGAGGACACCCTGTGAGGCAGGGGCCTTCCTGACCCAAAGGTCACGTTCATCAGACCTCCACAAACCCAGCCACAAAATATATATTACCAGTAAAGGCAGTGAATACACTTGATTTGAGCATTCATAGTTTTCATACTCTTTCTCTGTACGTTTAGCATTTGTTTACTCAGAGGTTGATGCGCTTGCTGCTTCCTGAGCAGCTCTTCATTTCTCCACACTAGCGACCTGCTTCTTCTCTTCCTTCGTCAACATTTTTTCACGTTCAAACTGATTAAATCAGTATTTGTGTTGCAATTAATTAGTACGTTTTCCTTAATTTTTCACTTAAGCTGGCACTTAAGTCTTCAATCTGCCTCAAGAATGATTTAAGATATGAAGAGGTAGGGGAAGTGACGGTGAAGGTGGTAGGAAATCAGAATGGGGAACCCGTACGCAAAAAGCTCTTTACAGGCAAGACTGATAGACAGTTGTCTGTTAGTGCTTCACAGTTTGGACAGGACAAGGAGTCTGAGAGCAGGGCTAAATATTTGAGTGGCAGTAGCCCACCAGCAAGGACAGAGAGTACATGCTTTAAATCAGGATGATTCAAGGTAATAAGCCAAAAGTTTCTTCTTCTTTTTATTTTGGCCGCTCCCACTAGGGGTCACCATAGTGGATCATCTTGTTCCATATCTTTCTGTCCACTACATCTTGCTCTGTCACACTCACCACCTTCATGTCCTCACTCACCACATCCATAAACCTTCTCTTAGGCCTTCCTCTTGTCCTCTTTCCAGGCAGCTCCATCCTTAACATCTTTTTCCCAATATACTGTACTTAGCATCTCTCCTCTGCACATGTCCAAACCAACGTAATCTCGCCTCTCTGACTTTGTCTCCCAACCATCCAACCTGAGCTGACCCTCTAATGCACTCATTTCTAATCCTATCCATCCTCATCTTAGCATCTTTAACTCTGCCACCTCCAGCTCTGTCTCCTGCTTTTTGGTCAGTGCAACCGTCTCCAACCCAAGTATGATCCCAAGTATTTAAACTCATCCACCTTCGCCAACTCTACTCCCTGCATCCTCACTAATCCTCTGACCTCCCTCTCATTTACACACATGTATTCTGTCTTGTTCCTACTGATCTTCATTCCTCTCCTCTCTAGAGCATATCTCCACCCCTCCATGGTCTCCTCAACCTGCTCCCTACTATCGCTACAGATCACAATGTCAAAACTTTTTTAAATAACAATAAATCAGAACCCCACAAAGGTGTTAGTGCATGCCTTTATGGGGCATCACCTTAGTGATGATGAAGAGTGTAAAGGCAATTGCTGATATTGTAACACTAATAGTGTTCAGGTTGATTTTATTGCAGATTTTATTTTTTCTCCAGCTGTCTGGAGTTTTTTTTTTTTTTGTTTTTTCTGTCCTCCCAGGCCATCGGACCTTACTTTTATTCTGTGTTAATTAGTGTTCCCTTATTTTAATTCTTATTTATTTTGTCTTTTTTCTCTTTCTTCATCATGTAAAGCACTTTGAGCTACATTATTTGTATGAAAATGTGCTATATAAATAAATGTTGTTGTTGTTCTTGATTCCATTTGCAACAATATATCATTGCGAATCGGGATTTTCAATATAAGTAACAATGAAAACAAAAAGTCAAAATCGATTAGATGTCGCGACATGACATACTTGTCAAATACCACACCACAGTTTAATGTTCTTATTCAAGATAAATAACAGTCTACACACTGACATCCATCCACCCATCCATTTTCCAACCCGCTGAATCCGAACACAGGGTCACGGGGGTCTGCTGGAGCCAATCGCAGCCAACACAGGGCACAAGACAGGAAACAATCCTGGGCAGGGTGCCAACCCACTGCAGGACACACACAAACACACCCACACACCAAGCACACACTAGGGCCAATTTAGAATCGCCAATCCACCTAACCTGCATGTCTTTGGACTGTGGGAGGAAACCGGAGCGCCCGGAGGAAACCCACGCAGACACGGGGAGAACATGCAAACTCCACGCAGGGAGGACCCGGGAATCGAACCCAGGTCCCCAGATCTCCCAACTGCGAGGCAGCAGCGCTACCCACTGCGCCACCGTGCCGCCCACACACTGACATGTCTTTATAAAATAAAATTTAACTTTAACTTTCCTACATTTTAAATGTATTGTATTATTATTTAATGTGTTAAGAAAGAAGCACATATATTACTATATTATATGGCTTTTTTATTTTAGTAACTGTATTTCAGTATAACTGGTTTTGTAATTTTATTTTATGCATCTAAAAACATTATTCTGAGAAGGGATCTGTGGCCTTCATCTGACTGGCAAAGGGGTCCATGGAACAAAAAAGGTTAAGAATCCCTGCTCTAGACGCTTCCGTATTTGTTTTTCCTTCATATTCAAGAAATATAATATTAGTTGCCAAACACACGCAGTGGTAGCACTGCTGCCTTGCGGTAAGGAGACCTGGATTCGCTTCTCGGGTCCTCCCTGCATGGAGTTTGCATGTTCTCCCTGTGTCTGTGTGGATTTCCTCCGGGTGTTTCAGTTTCCACCCACAGTTCAAAGACATGTAGGTTAGGTGCATTGTCGATCCTAAATTGTCCCTAGTGTGTGCTTGGTGTGTGGGTGTGTGTGTGTCCTGTGGTGGGCTGGAGCCCCACCAGGGATTTGTTCCTGCCTTGTGCCCTGTGCTGGCTGGGATTGGCTCCAGCAGACCCCCGTGACCCTGTGTTAGGATATAGCGGGTTGGGAAATGACTGACTGACTGCCAAACACAATATTTATTTTGTTGAAGTAAAAATGCCTACATTACTTTGAAAAAAATATACAGTATGTGTTGCTGTGTTACTATCTGTAAAACAACTGTGTTATTTCACAGAGGTATTGGCTTTTTCATGAGACATTGCTAGCTGCTGTTGGTGTAATCTCATGCACACAAAGGCTTTGACTTTCTGGTGACAGTTAGTGAAAAAGATGTTAAGTACATGCGTGTTTTAGTGTGCCATCAAGTGATACACACTGATCAGAAGATATAGGTATACATTTTGTCCTGCATATGCTGAGGGGTTATTTTATCCCAGACATGGAGCCAGTGATTCTCATAGTAACACTTGGCATCAGACAAGAAGCAAACATAGAGAAAGGTACACTGGTTCTTTGCAGGACACATTCACACACCCAAGCAGAAAAGAGTGTACAAATAGCATGTCAATTTATTTTTAAGCTTGAAACAGTGTGATCTGGTGGCTTAGCAGCCAGTATTCATAATACAAATCTTCATTGGCTGACATTGGGGATGAAAAAAGGGGACAGATGTTATTTACTCCACAGCATATTAAGGACTAAAATATTTATAAAACACAAGAAAATGATTACATTTGGCTGCATTTCTGGTTAATTTCATAAAGGTTCATAAATGGGCTTAGGATTTGATATCACATTCCAGCCAGTGAAATGTGCAGTTTTTCATACAAAAGAAGAAAAAATAATTTAAAGTAACGCATTGTGTGTAACATATTACATTTTAAACTAAGTAACTACAGTATATAACATATTTAGTTTTTTAAGAAATGAATAAAGTGATTAAGTTAGTTTAAAAAGTAACATTCCCCACACAGTGAATGTAACACAGTGTGGATGAAAAAATCACTATTTATAAAATATTTTTTAAAATTTTAATATTAGCGCAAACTCAAATACAGGCTTGTATTGACCATGAATGGTCCATGGCTAAGTTGAAATGCAGCTAAAGTCATGAACAACGATAAATCTGTGTGTGGTTATATTAGAAATAAAACGAAAAATGTACATTCAGTATTTTCATCCGAATTGGGAGTGTTCTGACTACAGCTGAACAATGTCCCTCACATCTGAAATTATCTTCGGTACTATAAAGGAAACTGATTGTGTATTAGTACCCTCATCCTATTCTGGTGTAATAAGTGTAAGTAGGGCTCTTGCCAACAAGTAGTATCAACTGTAAGATTACTGAGACGATTCAATTTTACTAAATTGATTTTTGTTATATATGGAAAGAAAAGCCAAGCAAAATGACACCTTTTATTGGCTAACTAAAAAGATTACAATATGCAAGCTTTCGAGGCAACTCAGGCCCCTTCTTCAGGCAAGATGTAATACAGAAACTGAAGTTCCCTGTGTTTATATACACACTAAGACTAATACAGCATTGGAAAAACATTAAGTGAGACAACTTAAATGTAATTGTGAATTTCCCATTGGGATTAATAAAGTATCTATCTATCTATAAAAAATTAATAGACCTCTCCAGGCTAAGATTCATTAAGCAAGAGAGGAGAACGATGTATAGACAAGATCTTTGGATAAGATAACTGTCCAACAAAGTCTTTTGAAGTTTCTGATGAGTTTTTCAATACAAAGTGGGTCTGTAGACAGGTTGTCTGTGTCAGTCTGAGAGATTCAAACAATCCTCATATCTGGCCATAAAACTCTTGTCTCTATTCAATCCATGTTGTAATGTGTTCAATTTTAGCATGAGTTTAACTTCCCACTCTTTTCTCTCTTGCTGTGTTTTGAAGTTGCCCATAAGCACTGTGACTTTAAAGTCCCTTTCACAGTGTCCATGGCTGTTGAAGTGACCTGCTACAGGAACATCTGTGTTTCCATGCTTGTTGTGGAACCTGAGTAAATTCATTCTCTGGCGGAGTGTTTGTCCAGTTTGTCCCACACAGCGGGCAGTGTCAGGACATTCCATACAGAGAATTAGGTACACCACATTAGATGATCTGCAGGAAAACAATCCCTTTATGTGATGTTCTAGTCGGCAGTGTGATATAATTACATGGTCTGTATTATAAATGTGAACATATGTTTTACATTTTTTCTGTAGGCAGGGAAATGTGCCATTTTCTGTTGGTCCACTTAGGGAGTGGTTTAATTTTTTAGGGAGTCTATTGGTTTTTTACATTTAATGATGCCTCCATTCTGACTCCCTCAGAGTGTTTAAGAAGCTTTGGAAGACTTTCTTTTGTCTAGTGAATTTCTGTCTAACAGATTTTAAATGTTAGATTTTTTTGTAACTTAGGAATTTAATTAGCTTGTAATTCGTTAGAAGTTCTTCACTTGTGGTGGTCAGTTTTGTAATCTTGTTGTATAAGTCTTGTTCCCAAATAGTTCCTAAGACTTATGTTTACTCAATTATGTTGACTTTTTTTGTAAGTCACTTTGGACAAAAACATATGCTAAGCAAATAAAAGTAAACTTTTTAACTCAAAGGTTTGAGAGCTTTGCTTTCAAGAATTTATGAACTGGATTTGATTTCTGGGTAGCTGCCTCTGTTCAATACTACAGACGTTTAATTCATTAACCCTGTCAGACTAGGACTTTGCTCTTCTTATTCTGGTATGTCTTTGAAGAGTACAGTGTCTTTGTCACATGCTTAACAGAACTCCCCACGGTACTACAGATGCAATCTCACTAGTACATTATTGAGTCACAGCTTCGCAGTCCTGGGCTGGAATCACAACCCAACAATGTGCAGGTTAGGATTAATTAGTGACTCTAAAGTGGCCTTGTGAGTGTGCCCAGTAATGAACTGATACCTTTTCTACAATGGTTTGTGTCTTGCACCCTCTATTTCCATAATAACCTCCAGGTTCAAAGGCATCAAACTTGATTGAACACATTCATTAATGGATGGCCAAATGGATGGATCGTTTAAATTCCCTCTTCTGTGTTTGCAATAGAGTTTCCTAGCACATGCTTGGAAAGTTGAACTCATCCTTTATCACTACACCATTTTCTTGCATTTGCTTGACTACATACATAATATCAGAATTTGATGAACTGTAGCAAGTTGCAGTGATTACATCTTCATATGTCCTCCTTATTAGCTTAACCAATGGAGATGTACTGTATATACACTTTCTGCTTCTCTGTGTATCTTATATAGTGCCATACCACTTTCTTTACTGTATTGTCTATCCTTTTTCAAAGCTGTATAGTCATGTTTATTAAACTACCATGATATTATAAAATACCAAAGGGACATCTCCAGAACTGTGGCATTATTTGCTATAAAGAACTTTAGACCAGCCAGAAGTTTCTCCAGGAATGCTGTTAACTGGTGTTTTAGTTTTCATTTTCTCCTTTATCAACTAACCAGATTTCAGTTATGATGTTAACAGAGCTTTATATTGTCATGATTTTTCATGTTAATCTTTACCTTTGTTTAACTTAATTCATGAGTTTCTATACATGACTGACTTATTTGCTGTTCTGGAAATGTAGCTAGGAATATGTGTAAGTACTCTGAGCCTGTATTCAGTTCAGAGGACTATACAAGAATAACCTAAACTGAATTCACCTGACTGCGGTGGGTTGGCACCCTGCCCGGGATTGGTTCCCTGCCTTGTGCCCTGTGTTGGCTGGGATTGGCTCCAGCAGACCCCCGTGACCCTGTGTTCGGATTCAGCGGGTTGGAAAATGGATGGATGGATGGAATTCACCTGAATTGAACAGAATCATCCGATTCCGGTGACACTCATCTCTATAGGGAAATCAGTCCTGGAAAAGCTAGTGATGTGCTTGAGTGACTTGGAAGATATGAAACATGGCAAATTTATTTTGGTGCTTAGATTATGCTTACATCTTTGTTTTGGACAAGTTATTATTTTTAATGTCATTTTTACAACTTATCACACCATCATGTTGTTGTTTTTGTGCATTGGCTACTTCCTTTCTTGTAGGTTTTTTGACATCCACAACTACAGTGTTTTAGCAATGGTGTCCTGTTTCCAACATGTGGTTAGTTCAAGTCAATGGTGTATGACTTCATCAGGCCATCGCCATTTAAGATGGTGACGTGCTATTTATTGCATCCTGGATTTCAGATTTGTGACACGGGAACACTGAAAATTAGTTGGTGTTTAAAACCCATTAGGAATGTTGGGACATTTGTTTGTTTGCCTGACCATCAATTTTATATGAACCTTTTGGCACTGGTGGCATTGTATTTTCAACCTCCTGGCATTTGACCCTTGCTTGTATTTCTTGGTTAATTTTTTTAAGTTTTCATCTCCTAGTCCTGGTGTTATTTTTTGCTTTCTTTTGAATATCTGAATATTCATAACTTTTTCAGTTGTGTTATCTTGCCACAGTATTATACAGGTGCCATAACCCTGAAAAATATAAGTAACAGACATATTCTGCACCACCATGACAGAATTTTTCCAGTATATTTTGAAAATTACAACATTTTTGAAGAAAACAGGCAATCCAGCCCAACAAAGTTTGCCAATCCTACCTTCCTATTTTCTGTGTGAAGAAAAGATTTCTAATGTTTGTGCAAAATCTGCCCTGAAGAACTTAATTTAAAGTGACAGCCGGGATGCACCATACTAATTCCTTTCAAACTTCAATCATGCCACCTCTTAATCTCTGTTTATTTCTTCATAGCTACTACCTTGCAATCCTGGAATCAGCCTAGCTACACTTCTCTGGATTGGTTTATGGCACTATGTCATTTTTTGTAATATGGCGCACAAAACTATATGCAGAAATCCAGATGAGGCCAAACTAGGGAGTTATATACCTTTTACATAATTACTCAGTTACTATTGTTGTTTTCCTTATACTGTTTTCCCTTTTCATTTAATGAATAAAATGTGATCATAAAAAATACCTTATAAATAATTACTCTTGACTTACACTTTACACATTGTAAACTTGTACTTTACACATCATGCTATATAAACTAATTATATCCTCTTGGCCTTCTTAATGGCTTGATGTAGATAGTGATGAGTCCACTGCAACTCCAAGATCCTTCTCTTAAGTTGTATTTTGAAGTTTTAAATCTCACATTGTGTACTCAAACTTCCTATATATAATACCGTATATTTTACTTGCATTAAATTTTGTTTAACTTATATCATTATTGTTTAAATGAAGACATTTGCACAGTATATAATACAATAATTAAAGATTGATTTTGTCAATAAGTTGTTTAAGTATAATGGCTCATTGTTTCAATCTTAATCTTTAATTCTAGCAGCTCATTGTTCGACATTATTCTGGAGAAATCATTGTGACAGACATACAATGCTGAGTGAGAGAGAAAGCAAGCACGTTTACCATCATATTCAAATATTATTTAAGAAATTAGCCCAATCAACAATACATCCATCCATCCATCCATTATTCAACCCGCTATATCCTAACTACAGGGTCACGGGGGTCTGCTGGAGCCAATCCCAGCCAACACAGGGCGCAAGGCAGGAAACAAACCCCGGGCAGGGCGCCAGCCCACCGCAGTAAACAATACATTTATATATAAAATCTTTTTTCTGTTGGTAACAAAAATATTCCATCAAGGTCTGTGTCACATAAAAGCATTTGTGCCTGACTTTCAGCTGGAATCTTGTTTTCAAGTTTATCTCTGTATGCTTACATTTTGAAATACTGTCTCATTTTTGAAATACAGGCTAAATTATTTTTATTTTTCTGGATAAATACAGTTTAAATAATTGTATAATTACAGTACGGTGATATGGCAAAAAATATTTTTGATTAATCATTTCAAGCATAGGTGCTGCTGCCTCGCAGTAAGGAGACCAGGGTTCACTTCCCAGGTCCTCCTTGCGTGGTGTTTGCATGCTCTCCCCGTGTCTGAGTGGGATTCCTCCGGGGGCTCCAGTTTCCTCCCACAGTCCAAAGACATGCAGGCTAAGTGAATTGGTGATCCTAAATCAGCCGTAGTATGTGGTTGACTAAGGAAATGACTGACTGCTTTCAAGCATAAATAATGTGCTAATTATTGATTTTTGTTGCATACTAAAAGACTTGAACACTGTACTCTTCATTCTCAACATATCCCATACTGTTAATTTATGGCCTACTCTGGAATTTTATTTTGTAGCTGTGATTGATTTTTGTGTTTTCTCATGCCACTTGCTTTATTTGTCTAACACAGCATAAATGTCTCTTCTTTTGTAACTTTATACTTTAGATGCTGTCACTTTTTGTGGTACTTTTTAATGCCTAATATTTAAAATCTGCCATCACCGCTTGTGGTGGTACATCCTATTAAAAGGATAATATAAACTACTAAAGATGTTGCAAAGTTGTCTTTCATTTTCAGTAATAAAATGTAGTGTTGTTTACTGACTTGTATGCTCAAAATATGTATGCAGTGTACACTATTTCAAATCACCCATCTCCATTCTGTTTTCAGCAGCATAGGGGTTTTAATTTGTATTTTGGCTTTGGAGTTGGAGATGTGGTACTTGAATGTGACATTCACCTGCCCCAACCTGATATGGTGTGGAAGGTTATTGATTTCCATGATGCTTATCAGATGATGCATTCTTGTTTCCTCAGCTAACACCAAGAATTAAAAATGATTAAAGAAATTAATGAACACAGAAGTCATCAAAGGTCTTGGAAACAAGCATTTTGTCTCAAATTAGTTTTTGGCAAGTTATGTTTGAAAATCATTAGTATGTTTTAAAAGCATGTTCACTGTATATTACTGCTTGATCTTTTGGCCCTTTTTTGTGCATTTTTAGTATTAAATAAGATTATTTAATTGGTCTCTGTATTAGAGCCAGATTGACAGCAGTGCAGATGGGCCCATGCCAGAATATTATAAGTGAATCTCTGGCCAATACTTTGTCAAAACATGGCTCATTTGAAAGGAATAGCATGGTCCGAAGGCTAGGAAAAGGCAAAACCTAAGGCTTCAGAAGAGCCAGCAGGGATTCCAGGACTGTGAAATAAAGATGCAGCAAGTTCTTGAAACTTTGTGAGCTGGCATCTCCAACTGTTGCGTAGGAAGTGGTTATATTAACTTACAAGGGATGCAGAAAAAGGCAACTTAAGCTCTTTTTCTGTATACGTATTAATAAAACCGAGGGACTGAGTTAGGACTAGAATATGTAAACTATATGTTCAATAAAAATATGAAAATATATGAAGTTTTAGATTACCTTTATGTATTGTTGGAACTTAAATGAACACAAGATCATATTTTTAATAGCCATTCATGCAGAATTATAGATAACATTTTGGCAAAAGTGTGAAACTGTCATGAAGTGGCCAATGAGTTATACTAAGAATTAAGGCTTTTTTTTTTTTTTTTTTTGTATGGCATAATTATGTCAAACTGCTAGACATCAGGAAAGACTATATCAGGTAAAAAGATCTTGAACACAGTGACACCACCCAATCAATGATGCACAACGAATGTGAGAGTCCACCATTGTTGAGGTTGATTCAGGCTACTGTATGCTCAACAATGATACAGCACAATCCCTTAAAATAATGGAGTGGCCAGAGAACAAAGCATTTACAATACAGGTAGGGCCAGCTACCTGATAGCAGTAGCTACCAGTGCAGCAGACAGAGCGACAATGACTACTCCAGAAAGTTATAAAAAGCCATGCCACGGCCTCCTGTAGAGTGGGCTGGTGATAGAAAGAAGTGATTAGAGCCTGTGTGTGGAGGGAACCCCTGGATTATGGAAGGTTCTGGGCTGACATTCTAGAAGACAGATCCCCTTGGCCCCTAACAGTGGGAAAGTTTGTTTAGGCAAAGTAGTTTAAAACAATTGCTTGTGCTTAGTAAAACAATAATTAAATAATGTCCTGTTTTGGTATCTGTTACATTATAATAAATAGCAGCCAAAAAATCAGGATTGCATAGATGTGTACCCACAGTATATCTACGTTTCACTCACAGCTATCATATTTTATTCTCAGCTACTTTTTTGTTTTAAAGTTGTCATCTCATTTTAACATACTATTGATGTTGATCTGAAGCACAGAATTAGCTCTTTGGAATAGACAATTTATCTGCTTAGCTAGAGTGCTTCATTCTTTACACCAGTTCAGTAGCAGTGTTCAGGACAGGTAATTTACAAATCCACAGCCATTTTCATTATACATTTTTACAATTAGTTTTCCTTTATCATTTGCTTCAGTGCTAGCTGGAGTTCCTAAAAAAGGTCATTCGCTGTCCTATTGAGAAAATCATAAGTAACTGCTCTGTAAAATCGTCATACAGCTAAGTGCTTTATCTAATGATCTAACTTTTTTTTTTTTTTTTTTTTGTTCTTTATTTCGTCTTATACGATTTCTCGTATTAGAAATTTGTTAGTTTTCGCATACCCCTTGGGGTCAGAGCGCAGGGTCAGCCATTGTACAGCGCCCCTGGAGCAATTACAGGTTAAGGGTCTTGCTCAAGCGCCCAGCAGAGTAGGATCTCTTTTGGCAGTGATGGGGATTTCGAACCGGCAACCTTCAGGATACCAGCGCAAATCCTTAGCCTCAGAGCCACCACTCCACCCCATAACTATATGCAAATGTCCTGGCACAGTCTATATCTTGGCATTTGTGTCACAGTTTAGCTTGTAGTGTACGTTAGATCGTTAACAGAAAACAATGAGAAAGTTAATGTCTTATGGAGGTATAAACCATGCCCGAGTTTGTATGTCCTCAGGTCTTGGACTACGTGGATTATAGTGCTCAGACTGCATAATTTGCTAGTGAGTCCAGCTTCTGAAGAACTGTTTTGGTCAAAGCATTGCTGGAAAAACACTGCAGCACTAGAAGCTGTGCAGAACAGAGCAACCAAGTGCCTTCTAGGATTAAAGGATGTGTCCTACTCTGACCGGCCAAGGGAATTAAGCCTCTTTATTCTTAAACTGGGAAAATTAATGTTTTTTCTGTGACAAATCAACCTTTGTAATGGTATGCTATATGATTTATTAATTGAATCGTTTTAATGATATTGTGGCCAATCTTTAAATTTCTAAACGTTTACCCATATTTAAAGAGAAAGTACTAATGATTTACATAGATAGATAGATAGATAGATAGATAGATAGATAGATAGATAGATAGATAGATAGATAGATAGATAGATAGATAGATAGATAGATAGATAGATAGATAGATAGATAGATAGATAGATAGATAGATAGATAGATAGATAGATAGACAGACACATAAACTCATCAATACTTAATCTATGCATTGTGGATGATGAGGGGCATCACTGAATACCAAACCCTGGATACAACTGACACAAACATAGTCAGGAGTACAAATAGAACTAGTAGTATTATTGCTTTCAGGTGCCTTTACAGGGTCTTTAGAAATGTTTCCCACAACACAATATGCATAGGGATTGTGAATTTTTCCTTTACTGTTCTTCCTTGCTGCCACTCTCTGACTCCAACTCTATAAGGTGAGGCAGAGGGCTCCTTTTAAACCAGATCCTGGAAGTATTTCCGGTGTTCAATCCAAGTCCAAAGAAGTTTTGCCAAGTAGATATGATCCACACCTACATCTCCACCTGGCGGAACCCATCGCATGCAGCAGGGTTGTTCCACAGGACTACAATTCCCAGTGATGAAGATGTGCACATCCTGGACAGGGAGGAACGCTGGTTTGAGCGAGGAGTCAAGGAGGCCATTTACATGAAAAAGGAACGACCATCTCTGAACTGGGGGGGGGGGAGATGGGGGGGGGATGGGGGGGGCCTAAGGATACATCTTTCACCATCTTACAATGCTGTGATTGCAGCCATTCCCCAACTCTCTGTGAATGGTACTCATGGCCATTGATCAATGAACAATTTGAATATCATTGATCACACTGCCCATTGTAAGTCAATGGTGCTAGTTTCGGTCATTATGCAAAGATACTGTTTATAAGGTTGTAGAAACCTGCAGTCAACTGAGACTGAGGAAGTCACTTGGATGAGTGATGTAACGTATCTCCCTGGAAAAGAGTTATGTCCAGATGAACAAAAAAAAATTGAAATGCATAGTCGGCAGTTTTGTTTTGCGGATGTCTTCGCCCCCCCTATCAGCAGCTAAGCGAGTATTTCTCTCCTCAGAGGTTTTGTTTTCACGATGTGTTCTCCTCACTTGTGCATTTGCGGCTAAGCGAGTTTGTCTTTCCTTGGTGGTTTCACTTTCTTTCAGCTTCATGCTGTAGCCTTGTACTTCTTTCTTTTTTCGATTCGTTAACTTCGGGCTTCGAGGAGATTCTGGTCCAACGTCCGGCGTCTCAGGAGGGGGAAGCAGTGCAGTGTCAACACTGTGTATGGTGGGGATGGTGCGCTGCTGACCTCGACTCAGGACGTTGTGGGTCGGTGGGGGGAGTACTACGAAGACCTCCTCAGTCCCACTAACATGCCTTCCAATGAGGAAGCAGAGCCTGGGGACTCGGAGGTGGACTCCCCCATCTCTGGGACTGAGGTCACCGAGGTGGTCAAAAAACTCCTTGGTGGCAGGGCCCCGGGGGTGGATGAGATACGCCCGGAGTTCCTCAAGGCTCTGGATGTTGTAGGGCTGTCTTGGTTGACACGTCTCTGCAACATCGCATGGACATCAGGGACAGTGCCTCTGGATTGGCAGACTGGGGTGGTGGTCCCCCTCTTTAAGAAGGGGGACCGGAGGGTGTGTTCCAACTACAGAGGGATCACACTCCTCAGCCTCCCTGGAAAAGTCTATTCGGGGGTTCTGGAGAGGAGGGTCCGTCGGATAGTCGAACCTCGGATTCAGGAGGAACAGTGTGGTTTTCGTCCTGGTCGCGGAACAGTGGACCAGCTCTACACCCTTAGCAGGGTCCTGGAGTGTGCATGGGAGTTCGCCCAACCAGTCTACATGTGTTTTGTGGACTTGGAAAAGGCATTCGACCGTGTCCCTCAGGGAATCCTGTGGGGGGTGCTCCAAGAGTATGGGGTACCGGACCCCCTGATAAGAGCTGTTCGGTCCCTGTATGATCGGTGTCAGAGCTTGGTCCGCATTGCCGGCAGTAAGTCGAACCCGTTTCCAGTGAGAGTTGGACTCCGCCAGGGCTGCCCTTTGTCACCAATTCTGTTCATAACTTTTATGGACAGAATTTCTAGGCGCAGCCAGGGTGTTGAGGGGGTCCGGTTTGGTGGACTCAGGATTGGGTCACTGCTTTTTGCAGATGATGTTGTCCTGTTTGCTTCATCAGGCCGTGATCTTCAGCTCTCTCTGGATCAGTTCGCAGCTGAGTGTGAAGCGGCTGGGATGGGATTCAGCACCTCCAAGTCCGAGACCATGGTCCTCAGCCGGAAAAGGGTGGAGTGCCCTCTCAGGGTTGGGAGCATGATCCTGCCCCAAGTGGAGGAGTTCAAGTATCTCAGGGTCTTGTTCACGAGTGAGGGAAGAATGGAGCGTGAGATCGACAGGCGGATCGGTGCGGCGTCCTCAGTGATGCGGGCTCTGCATCGGTCTGTCGTGGTGAAAAAGGAGCTGAGCCATAAGGCAAAGCTCTCAATTTACCAGTCGATCTATGTTCCTACCCTCAGCTATGGTGATGAGATATGGGTAGTGACCGAAAGAACGAGATCGTGAATACAAGCGGCTGAAATGAGTTTTCTCCGCAGGGTGTCTGGGCTCTCCCTTAAAGATAGGGTGAGAAGCTCAATCATCCGGGAGGGGCTCAGAGTAGAGCCGCTGCTCCTCCGCATCGAGAGGAGTCAGATGAGGTGGCTCGGGCATCTGATCAGGATGCCTCCTCGACGCCTCCCTGGTGAGGTGTTCCGGGCACGTCCAACCGGGAAGAGGCCCCGGGGAAGACCCAGGACACGCTGGAGGGACTATGTCTCCCGGCTGGCCTGGGAACGCCTTGGGATTCCCCCGGAAGAGCTAGAAGAAGTGGCCGGGGAGAGGGAAGTCTGGGCATCTCTGCTCAAGTTGCTGCCCCCGCGACCCGACCTCGGATAAGCGGAAGGGGATGGATGGATGGATGATGGATGGATGGATGGATGGATGGATGGATGGATGGATGGATGGATGGATGGATGGATGGATGGATGGAAAAAGAAATGTAACCAATTGTATCATAAATGTTGTAAGTTGCCTTGGTTAAAGGTGTCAGCCAAATATGTAAATCTATTTTCTACATCACTTCATTTTCCTTTTGCTGTCGTCATTCATAATTAACCACTCTTTCTTTTGCAGATTGGTGTTACCTTTGTATAACTGTATGCTGATTGCTTTAAAACAATGTGATGACAGACTTAAAGGGAAAAAAAAAACTTTTGCCTGATGTAACATCTGCTCAGTAAAGAAGAATTTGGCAGGTTGGAATGAAATACAACTTGCTAACATTTTGCTGGAAATGACTTGCTATGTAAGTGATCGTCACTGAGTAATTCTTGCATGTAATTTCTGGCATCCTGATTATCTTTGAATTGATTGATTTTCTTTATACTATCAAATAAAATTTACATTTAATTTAGTTGCATGTGTTATTTTAAATCAGCATTGGCAGATATGCTTTTGGTGAAATAAAACTCTAACCCTTGGTGATCTTAACAGTTGTATTGACAGCAACGAATGAATACGCCCTATTATACATTAATAAAGACTGAGAGGAAGTTCCTGAAGCCTTAGAAGTTAAAGTTTAGCTATATTCCACAAAACGGAAAATAATGTTTACTCTGATATTTTGCCAAAATTTGCCAAAGTTAGGTAAATAGGGAAAGATGAGCTATGCTGGGTTAAATGGCCTATTCGTGTCAGAACTGTTGTTATGTACTAAAACAATAACAGACCACCTTCATCTTATGTAAGATGGCTTTAGCTATGCATAGTCCCAAATCAACTAGAAGCGTATGCATATGACGACAATATTGTTAAAGCCACGAAGTTGATTATGCTTTAAATGGATTCTCTTTCATCTGGTGTTTTATCTCACCTTTTCTTGATTGTGTTCATATTTAAAACAGATTCCTTAGCCTATAAGTTAAAAAATGAAATTCATCCAGACTCCATGTACTTATTTTTTAATCTTTGCTTAGAATTTACTAGGAGCAAGATATTTGATATAACCCTTCATTTACAATTTTGCATAACCCATTCATTCATTTGGTGCTACCTTAATAACTTGGTTGCATTCAGGCTCTGTCTTGAAAGTCTGGATGGAAAGAATCCTATAATGCAATAACATTACTGAAAATAGTTTCCCAAAACAAACACAAATTTCTGTTAGTTATATTTTTAAAAAGAATCTAAAAACCCTGCGGTGGGTTGGCACCCTGCCCGGGATTGGTTCCTGCCTTGTGCCCTGTGTTGACTGGGCTTGGCTCCAGCAGACCCCCGTGACCCTGTGTTCGGATTCAGCGGGTTGGAAAATGGATGGATGGATCTAAAAACCTGGACTTTGAAAATAGTGTACCACAATGTTTTGTATACTGGAAGTGCTATGATGTCAAATTCTACGTGACACTTGTCACATGACTGGCCACCACACAGTTTTGGAGATGAGCAGCAATTTTAGAGATGAATGAAATGGCACAGAGAACTTCGAATTTATGCACGTTTTGTAACTGGGAAGGTTATAATTAAATAAACAAAGCTCAGGACATGTAGCCAGAATTGTTGCTTCATATCAGTTCATTTTGTAGCTAAATATTTATATAATCCTAAAATAACAGCGATGTGGCATCATAGACAGAGATAGGGGACAGTGAAAGTCAACATTTAAAGAATTGTCTCTCTATTATAAAAAAAAATCTTTGAATATTGGAAGGAGACGAGATGTGATTTTCTGAGAGAGATACTTTCAGGTCCTGCGAGACGTGTCTTTGTGCCAAGAGATTTAACTATGCCCGGGGCCGGAAATAAACCAAAGACCAGATGACAAAGTAGAATTTCGTAAAGAATTCAAAAACGTTGGCGCGGTACACATGCAGAGCAGGTTAGAGATAATGGAAGTACGAAAATTCAAAAGTCTCAAAAAAAGGATAGTAAAGATCGCATTAGCGCAAATAAATGGAAATTATTACTCGGTGAAATAACAGAACAGCGAAAAGAGATTTAAACTTTAAGTCAGAGTCTTGTGGATCGTCTAATTCGTGTTGCCATCAGGGAAAATAAAAAGTAGCGTTTCTTCCCAATGAAGAGGTGTATCCGTGAGAATTAAAAGATTTGTTGTTTGGTGAAAGTGAAATCCTGCGAGAGAAATCATTTCTCATTTGTGTGAATGCTATTGTCAGACACATTTCTTGTAGAGAGAAAGAAATGATAGTAATTCACGGGCAGTTATATGTTGCGTTGTCACGATGTAATTCCAAACACGGACTCAAAATTCAATGCGATATTGATGAAAAGGTAAAAGCGAAAAGAGATCGAATCTATGGACATGGTGATATGACAGAATTGCGCCGCCCAAGATGCAGATCACGTGGCATAGCAGCAGCAGCAAGCCAGCAGCTGATCGAGCAAAAAAGGAGGTAACAAAAAAACTGTATTTGTTTCCCATTTTATCACCATTTAAGAGGGGGTTTTTGGAGGAGCGACCGCGTCTTCTTCACAAAGCGGGAGAAACGAGCAGGAGGCAAAGCCCCCTAGTTTTATTAAAAAATAGAAAAATATGAAGAATGCAAACATGAAATAATCCATGGCATTTAAATTATATTAAATAGTAAATGCCAAAAGAAATAAAGTACTTGATGTAAAAATATGCAAACTAAATAAGACAGGACACAGAAATATTTACAAAACTGCATTACTTGAGTAAAAGTGGTCGACCTTTCCTTGAAGAGAAGTGTCTTTTATCATGATGGTAATGTCTTTACAACTAGAATCCCTTGATGTATCATTTGATGTTGAAACATTATAACATCAGTGGTTTTACGTCAAGTCAGTAAGCAATACGTTTTAACTTCTTGAATCTGTCTCCTGTCCGTTTGTGCTTTTTGTTGTTTTTCTTCAACTGGCTCACACGGTGGCGCAGTGGTTAGCGCTGCTGCCTCGCAGTTGGGAGACCTGGGGACCTGGGTTCGCTTCCCGGGTCCTCCCTGCGTGGAGTTTGCATGTTCTCCCCGTGTCTGCGTGGGTTTCCTCCGGGCGCTCCGGTTTCCTCCCACAGTCCAAAGACATGCAGGTTAGGTGGATTGGTGATTCTAAATTGGCCCTAATGTGTGCTTGGTGTGTGGGTGTGTTTGTGTGTGTCCTGCGGTAGGTTGGCACCCTGCCCAGGATTGTTTCCTGCCTTGTGCCCTGTGTTGGCTGGGATTGGCTCCAGCAGACCCCCGTGACCCTGTGTTCGGATTCAGCGGGTTGGAAAATGGATGGATGGATGGCTCACATATTTGAAGGCTTGTGTGTGAGGGCTTTTTGTGTCAAAGAAATCCTGGAGTTTTTTTAAGCAAATGAATGGAGATATCTTTATTTTCAGACCTTGAAAGTCTTTGCCTAAGTGCTTCATCAGGGTCTATTATGTAAAGATTGGTGTACACTGGACATCGGGCCTCACATGTACCATGTCCTGAGGAATTAGCAATAGAGTTTCTCATCATTGAAAAAGATAGGGAGCTGTATGTGATCTAAATGATTTCTTCATTGAGTTCCTATTGAAGTTATAATGTCTTTTATTAGTGCAGGTGGTCCATAAAGACCAAGCAGAACACTCCCAATATGGCAACACATTCTTTTGTTTTCACTATGCAAGAGTAAGTAGTGCTCTTCAACCAAACATTAATCTAAGGATGTAAAAGCCTGAATATAGGCAGAAGTTGTGAGTTTCTGACAATCTCATTTGTCAGTCTACAGTTCTCTGTCATTGTCATTCTTGCATTCTGTACTGCGGAGTGTGTCTGGTTTGCCGTTGAGCCACAGCATTATCCCACTGCTTAATGGCTCCTTATTCTGGCTTACCTCTCACTTTGCCATATGCCACAGTGTCTTATTGATTCTCGTTCTTCTTCACTGAAGCATATGCTGTATTTGGATTGATGCTCAGCCGATGCCAATGCTTGAGTTGTACTTCGTGCCATCGTGGTGTGTAGAGCTTTCTTTTGCAATCTTAACAATCACTTTACAGTGAGGGCATGGACACAGGTCACTTTGTCCAAGCATTTTTTCCTTTTTTGTCATGCTTGCATTATGTATTCTGCATTTGATGCTCAGTTGCTGGTGCTGTTGTTCTTTTTCTTCCTATGATCGACCTCAGCTCAGCTGATGTCACCACTGTTCTTTTCCATTCTGCCATGTCATTCTCTCGAACACTTTGCTTCCCCAGTGGGTATCAGGTCTTAAGTGTTCAATTAAGACCAAGGTAAAGGTTGTAGTCCCAGTAGTTAACAATTAATTAAATGGCAGAAGGACTGACCTTACCATTTATACATATAGATAAAACACTTGATTTCCATTGTAGAGAAACTTGAATTACAACCATTAAACAATTACAATAAAAGAAAATGTGTCTTCTACTGTATATACTTTTTGCTGCATTATTGACGATTGTATAGATGTCATGTATAATTGTTGCAAAAGAGAAAAACCAACACAGAGCTGTGATTCTAAATTCTAAAAATCTAGTGCAGCCTTTAGAGATGTCCTCTTGTGGGAATGTGTTCATAAGCTCTTTAGAAGACAGAGTGAGAGTCCACTGATGAGTTTTTGCCATGGTCAAATGCCTTCTTCTGAATTATCTGCTTCCTGACGGACTACAAGACTCTCTGTGCAGCCACAAACTGTGATCCCTGGTGTCCCCTTTAAATATGTTCCCTTTAAGGTGGCAGAACAATGTGAGCACTGCAAATTTAACATTTAAAGAGGAATAGTATTTACCGTAGCTATATGGCATACTCTGTATTTCAGCATAAATATGGAATCACATTTCTATATATATTTACTGCATGCATATGCTATAATTATCTGTAAACATTAGATTACAGTAGTTGTATTTAGCTTTACCAAAGCCTATCTTTTTCATTACCTTTAACCACATATCTGTAATTTTGTCAGATGACATATATTCATTATTAAGGTTTCCATGCTTATTTGCCAGTCACAGTTTTAATTATTCCTCATATGTGGATTGTACAGCTACAGGAAAGAGAAAGTTTAGAGAACTACGGTAGATTTCACTGCTTTGTTTTCTTTGCCTAATTTTCAGTATTTCATTCCACTCACAAAGACTATAGAGGAATATTTCAGAAGTCATGCTAAGCAAATTATTCAGAAGATCTTACTGAACGTTTCATTTTATGACCTGTGGAAACCCTTGCCGGAAAAATAGGAGACACTGGGGTCATACCTTTTGTGCTCTGTAAGGTCTCACAAATAGAAAATGGGTGGTTGAATCTATCTGATCTAAGATGTAGAAAGCCTGTATAAGACATAATAGGACCTTAACACGTATAACCAGGGAAACTTCAGGGTTAACATTCCCAGGAATTTTCCAAGATTCTCCATTAACACATTAAAGTTTCAGTCTAGAAAAAGAAGCAGGAAGCCTATGTCCAAATGTTTTTTTTTTCCTGAAACAAAATACTCTGGTGAAATGCTTGAGTGCTGCATTTGTTTATTAAACATCTCAGGAAAGTAGCCATTTATGCGCTCCTTTAACTTTGTTGGGAAAGGCTAACCAAAGGACAAAATGCTGCTTACGGGAAACAGGTTACTGAGTTCAAGTGCGATATGTCCACAGAAAAGGTTGGGGACAGAAACAGGCAGAAAAGACACTTTCTATGATTTCAATTAATGCTGCATGTTGGAACAATATGTTAAATGTTTTCTACCCCATGTGAGAGATTTATTGTCATTTTAAAGTAGAATTATTGTTCATATATATATACAACCTGCGGTGGGTTGGCACCCTGCCTGGGATTGGTTCCTGCCTTGTGCCCAGTGTTGGCTGGGATTGGCTCCAGCAGACCCCCGTGACCCTGCGTTCGGATTCAGCGGGTTGGAAAATGGATGGATGGATGTATATACAACTGTAATTTTCTAATCATTTTAATTTCTATTAAAATGTGTTATAATGTATTCTGTCAGGATATGTGTGACCATATTTGAGTGTGCTCATTAACACAATAGCTTATGTCTTCTGAGGTTGCCTTGCGTGTAACGAGACCTGATTAAGTGGGTCAGAAAATGAAACATTAGAAACAGTAAAAAAATAAACTGTGCAGAAAGAAATATAGTTATGAAAACGTGTAGCTTGGGGTTTAAAAGGTCTTTATAAAAATAGCTGTCAATTGTGCATATTTTGGTTTAGAAATAGCACTCCCTTGACCCCACAGCTGGTTGCAGTATACTTAAGTGTCCTCCAAATTTAGCTTTATAGTAATTAATAAGATCTTGTTTAGCAATTAAATAACTTTTGACTTTATGGCTCTTATCAAATAGCTTGCTTAATCAATTTCCCTGTGTTTTTTTTTTACTTAATTAAACCCTAAAGAGCAATTGTGTTATGATTACTGCAGTGAGAGTTCGTGGATGTGCTGTATTTCTCATTGAATGTTCAAATATTTGACTCTAGCCCAGCACTGTACCAGGCTTTCTCTTACATACATGGTTAGAGAGTATGTTAGTGTGTTGAATACAAATTAATATTCTTGAAATGAAAAATAATTCTTGGAACTTCATACTATGAGTATATCATGTTTGAAAATGGTAATCGATTAAGTTTGTTCTCCAGTCGCAGTGCTTTTTCTAAAGTTGGTTTTAAGGTCTGCATTACGGTGTAAGTCTAGTAATAAATACTGATTTTTTTTCCAAGTATCTTTTAAAGTACTTGGAAAATATAATTTTCCTTTTAAAAAGTACAGTATGATTATTTCCAAATATGAAAACTAATTGCATCCAGATATTCTACATTACAAAAAAGGCTTGGGAGATTGGTTTCTGTTTAGTGAAAGGTTTTAGACATGTTATAGATACTTTGTTATGTTCTCTCCATAACTTATTTCATATTTGTATAAATTGTTGTAAAAAATATACCACAGTATGAGAAAATACAGTGCATCTGGAAAGTATTCACAGCGCATCACTTTTTCCACATTTTGTTATGTTACAGCCTTATTCCAAAATGGATTAAATTCATTTTTTTCCTCAGAATTCTACACACAACACCCCATAATGACAACGTGAAAAAAGTTTACTTGAGGTTTTTGCAAATTTATTAAAAATAAAAAAACTGAGAAAGCACATGTACATAAGTATTCACAGCCTTTGCCATGAAGCTCAAAATTGAGCTCAGGTGCATTCTGTTTCCCCTGATCATCCTCGAGATGTTTCTGTAGCTTAATTAGAGTCCACCTGTGGTAAATTCAGTTGATTGGACATGATTTGGAAAGGCACACACCTGTCTGTATAAGGTCCCAGAATTGACAGTTCATGTCAGAGCACAAACCAAGTATGAAGTCAAAGGAATTGTCTGTAGACCTCCGAGACAGGATTGTCTCAAGGCACATATCTGGGGAAGGTTACAGAAAAAGTTCTGCTGCTTTGAAGGTCCCAATGAGCACAGTGGCCTCCATCATCCATAAGTGGAAGAAGTTCGAAACCACCAGGACTCTTCCTAGAGTTGGCCGGCTATCTAAACTGAGCGATCGGGGGAGAAGGGCCTTAGTCAGGGAGGTGACCAAGAACCGATGGTCACTCTGTCAGAGCTCCAGAGGTCCTCTGTGGAGAGAGGAGAACCTTCCAGAAGGACAACCATCTCTGCAGCAAACCACCAATCAGGCCTGTATGGTAGAGTGGCTAGACAGAAGCCACTCCTTAGTAAAAGGCACATGGCAGCCCACCTGGAGTTTGCCAAAAGACACCTGAAGGACTCTCAGACCATGAGAAAGAAAATTCTCTGGTCTGATGAGATAAAGATTGAACTCTTTGGTGTGAATGCCAGGCGTCACGTTTGGAGGAAACCAGGCACCGCTCATCACCAGGCCAATACCCCCTACAGTGAAGCATGGTGGTGGCAGCATCATGCTGTGGGGATGTATTTCAGCGGCAGTGACTGGGAGACTAGTCAGGATAAAAGGAAAGATGACTGCAGCAATGTACAGAGACATCCTGGATGAAAACCTGCTCCAGAGCGCTCTTGACCTCAGACTGGGGCGACGGTTCATCTTTCAACAGGACAACAACCCTAAGCACACAGCCAAGATATCAAAGGAGTGGCTTCAGGACAACTCTGTGAATGTCCTTGAGTGGCCTAGCCAGAGCCCAGACTTGAATCCGATTGAACATCTCTGGAGAGATCTTAAAATGGCTGTGCACCAATGCTTCCCATCCAACCTGATGGAGCTTGAGAGGTGCTGCAAAGAGGAATGGGCGAAACTGGCCAAGGATAGGTGTGCCAAGCTAGTGGCATCATATTCAAAAAGACTTGAGGCTGTAATTGCTGCCAAAGGTGCATCGACAAAGTAAGTTGAGCAAAGCCTGTGAGTACTTATGTACATGTGATTTCTCAGTTTTTTTATTTTTAATAAATTTGCAAAAACCTCAAGTAAACTTTTTTCATATTGTCATTATGGGGTGTTGTGTGTAGAATTCTGAGGAAAAAAATGAATTTAATCCATTTTGGAATAAGGCTGTAACATAACAAAATGTGGAAAAAGTGATGCGCTGTGAATACTTTCAGGATGCACTGTATATTATACTCCCGAATATTGTTCATGTTGTGCTTCCTGAAAAATACAGTTTAAAATTCAATGAAGTGTTTTAGTGGTGTCTCCAACATGCCTTACACTTTCAATGAAATTAAATGATTTTTGCGTCTGTAGGCTTTGCACCCCAGAAACCAAGTTACCCGAACTATTCTACAACATTTCAGTAATTATTTACTGCTCTGATGCTGATCTTTCTGATCATAAAATAGGTAATTATTTATTATTACAGAAATTGACAAGAAAAATTCATAATTAATTGCAGAATTACGGTATATCAGAGTTCCTCTAGAGTGCCTCTTTCTCTTGCACAATTTGGCTCAAAAACTAATCAGCACATCGTCGTCTCTTAACAGGTTTAAGTTTCGAGTTTGGTATTTTTCCATCCAGCTACTTTAGCTCTAGACCATCCTCAAGAAACTGTGACACTCAAACACACACACAAATAGACACACTCCCATTATCGAGATATTGATGTTTTTGGTATCAGAGGACCCTAAAACATTGAGATCTCTCAAAAAATGGAGATTGAAATTTTTGATGAAATTAAAGCTTTAGCTCCTTCCCCATAGATGATAGGTTATGGTGGGGGAGGGAGCAAAACAAAAATACTGACATTAAAACTTAATTAATTAAAGAAATCAGTATTGAATGAGGCGTATGCAACTTGAGGAAATGTGGAAATGTATAAATGGTGCCCAATATTAATATATAAAGGTTATCCAAATACAAATATTATTATTGGTGGTAATTATAGAATTATTTGAAAAAACATATAAAGTAACTAGATGCACTTGCTGCATTCCTCATTTTTTTTTCTTTTGCATATTCCCAGTCACTTTCAACATCTTGTGGCAGCAAGAAATGAAAATACATCCCCACCTTGCATACATCTGAATCCTCACAGTCACTTCTTCTAGAACTGTGTCATATCTCCCAAGCCTTTTCCCACTGATGGCATCTTTGAGAAATTCCAAACAGGTGAAAATGTGAAGGAGCAAGATCTAGGCTGTAGGGAAGTTGTGGAAGAACTGCTGTTGTGTCTAGTTCTGTTGCCTGGTCAGAGAGAAGTGTAACAATCAGCTCTGCTTTGCCTTTATTAGAACTCATAATGACTAACAGTGCTTTTATCAACTTGATGGTATTTTGGGGAATCTTGGTAAACAGGATGGACAAGCTTGATGGGCTGAATGGCCTCTTCTCATCACAATTGGTTTAATGATTTAATGTTTAAAGTTATGCATGTTATGTTAATCAGTGATGCTACATTTTCCAAGTATAGGGGTAGAGAGTAAAGAGGTCCCTGTGATCATTTCTGCTTGTTTGCACTACCCATTGTACAACTTTGTGGTGAGAGGCACTACAGTTCCCAAACCAGATGATGATGCATTCTATTTAAAATTCTCTCAGTTGGTGGAGTGTGGTGAAAAATGGGGGAGGTAGGCTTGCTAAGGAATTAATGCTTTTGACTACTTCTTCCACATAGCCCTTGATGTGCAGTGGGGTGTGGACAGCCTGGGTCTTCCTGAAGTCAAGAATCATCTCTTTCGTCTTGTTCATGCATACAGATTGTTGCAGTCATTGTATCTCCTTTCCATACGATGACTCATACCCATTGCTGACAAGATCCAGCACTGTTGTGTTGTCAGCAAACTGAATGATGGTGTCAGAGCTGTAAGCTGCCGAACAGTTGTGAGTTGCCAGTGTTCATCATGAAGATGCTAGGGATGGTGTTATCAATGTGGACTGTCTGGGGTCTCTGTCAGAAAGTCCTGGATTCTGTTGCATAGGGAAGCATTGTAGCTGAGAAGACTCTGCTTCCCCATGAGATTCTGAGAGATGGTAGTGTCAAAAACAAAACTGAAGTCTATCAACAGCATTCTAGTGTAAGTATTTTTTTTGTTCAGATGGGACAGGAGCAGATACAGAGTAGATGATATGGCATCCTCAGTGCAACAGATTGAGCAATAGGTATGTGATGTGGGAAGTATGGCTTTCAGGTGTCAATTGCAGAGAGGCTAGCAGCAGTATCTTATGAATCTAACATACTGTGTTTGGTGGAGCATCATCTGCACACTGGCACTACAAAGAAAGAATTACTGCACTGAAGACTAATGTCACTGCCTTAGTTTCCTGTAGAGGCATGTATTCATTTCATATCCTTCATGTCTGCCTATAGAGTGGTTAGTGGGTCAGCACCTATAAATTTAGAGACACTTGTGAGGTCCTGTATGCTCCTTCTCAGCCACTTAGGTCTACTGATGAACAGTATCTAATGATGCAATGTCTGCATGGCAACAAATGTGAATCCAGACTATTTTTATGTGTAGTTCCTCACTGGTAGAATGAGCTGTCCACCTCCATTCAAAATTCTGCCCCCCCATTTAGAAGCATTTAAAGAAAATTTTTGTCTAACAGATAATAGGTTTTGCAGCCTTGGAATGGAAAATAGGTTCTATTTTGTTTTAAGCTCTTCAGTTGTGGTGATCAATTTTGTAACCTTGTCTAGGACTTATTCTCTGTCTCTTCTGAAGTCCCCCTGAAGTGAACGCTTGGTGACTTCTTTGAAAATATATACAGTATACACTTTGTTTGTTATTCAATGGGGAAATTAATTAAATATTTTAAATGTGAAAATAAATTTTATATTAATGATGCAAAGTATTACAGCTATGTTCTAAAATTCCATAAAGAAATCTACGCAGCAGAATGTCTACTCCATAAAGATTTTGCCAAGATTGATTGGGGCTGAGACCCAAGAAAACTTGGTTATTTTCTAGTTTGCTAGAAGGAAATTTGGTTTTATTTTTCAAGTTCTGAAAAAGCTTCTCAGGTCAACTAATATCCATTGTAGAACAAATGAATGATTTGCCATCTATATGCTTCAAATTCCTTTTTAAATTCCGCTCTGGAACACACGACTAGAAGGGACAGTCCTCTCATCTCCTCTCCAAACTCCCTCGTCCTTCCAGACTCCCTTCTCGGGTGTTTCTTTCATGAGACACTGCTTTATCCCTCTTGAAATCAATTTCTCTTCAAATGGTTTCCCTTATGCTTCAAGTGTGTTTGCCCAAGCAGTAGGAACAAACTGCAGTAATAAATATCATAGTATTAAAGGTAAACTCTAAAGGGAATGCTGCCTTAAGGACTGCAAGGTAGGAAAATGGGTTGCTAAGAAAATCTAGCTTTTAATACCTAAACTTAATTGTGTGGACAAACATACATGATTCAAGAAGGGCTGTCTTCTCCTGTAATATTCCTTGCAAAAAACCTATTTAACACATCATCCACACTTAATAAAATATATCTTAGTATAAAATACATTATGCCAGAAGCTTCTTGCTTGAACAAGTTCTTTTGAACTCCTAAAATGTTTTATATCTGTGAAGCAAATCCTGTAAAATATTTTTTTATATACTTGATCTCATAAAGTAAGTTTACTACAGAAAAGACATTGTTCCAGTCATTTAAACATATACTATAGATGGAAATATTATTTTAATAGCAGCGTAGGTAAATACAGTGCAGCAGTTACACCTAATTCAACTGAATAATGTGGTAATAGAAGTGAACATAAATCAAACTTGTAGAAAATTGAATAGAAATATTAAATAACCTGGTGACATGTGGCACTGGTACTGACTTAAGGAAAAATAATTTTAAAAAGGGCAGTTGGAAAAAAGCAACATGTAGGTTTAGTATTAATGAAGATACATTTACTGGAAACATTAGATTTGTTATGACTAATGTGACATGATAAAATTGCAACAATAATAATTGTTAGGCCAGAGAGTAATAGATATAGCACAGAATTAAGTAAAAAAAAAACAAAAAAGCAGTCATCTTAGGGCATTTATAGTAGGAATCAACAAAAATCAGAAATATACAGTAGCTTCCAGGGTTTCATTTCACAAATGTATTTTAAATATCCATTTCTTAGAATAATAGAGAAACTCTACATTACAATAGACATTAAAGCAAATGTTAAGAAACCAGGCTATTTTTGGAATGACGGAAACTTTTTAATCTGTTTGCAAGAAGACATTAAATTTATACAAGGCAGCCAACTAGTGAACAGGAAATGGATGGTAATGAATTGACATACTCTTGGAATCATTTAAAAATGTCTTACGTCTTTAAAACACACAAGAAGGATGAATAGATAGGTAGAAATAAACTAACAGTAAGTAACTGAAATTTACAAGCGGGAAGATAACAGCTTATAATGTTATGAGTGTACAGATATTATGAGTTCTTGGAAAATAAAACTGAATAGAGTGGTTCATTGCAGTGTGAGGTATGCAGGTGTTTCATGAAAGTAAGGATCCTCTGAATTTCTGAAACTGAAAAAGCCAATCAGCCAAGTAATATTAATAACCTGTGAAATTAAAGTAGATTAGTAATTGACAGCCATGAAAGCTTAAAATATGGACTGCAGAAATATTATCAGAACAGAACATGATTAGGTAAATCCACAAAATGCAAACGAAACCAAGAAGAAAAAAAATCCAAAAATCAGTAAGATCAAAATTGAAGCAAAACTCAAAACATCAAGACCAATCAATCAATAATCCAAGAACCACTAAACTAGTGATGCACAGTCCCCACTCTTGATTTGTCTTTCCTATTTCATCACATGAATTCAACACAATTATGATTGCTAAGCAATAGATGAAATGGTAGTGGTTAGGGAATAAAAACTGCACATTAAAGGAAAGATCTGGAGCAGAGTCTTGGCTAATCATTGTATCACTGCATGCTAAAGACACCAACTAGAGTGAGAGAAGGGAAGTTCTGCCTTCCCGTTAATATCCATCTATCAATTCCTAAATTTTATTCCAATATGGGGTTACAAGGGAGTCAAAGCCTATTGTGAAATCAGAATAGAAATCAGAATAGAAAAGTATGTGGTCTTATCGGAAAACCCCATTTAACAGAACCAATGCTAACAGACAATGAAAAATGAAAAGTAATCCAAAGTTTAGAGCACTAAGTGATCACTAAGCACTAAGGCTTCAAGTGAATGGCTTCTGTGTGCTACAGTGGCTCCTACAGAGATGGGTCCAAAGTGAACGCTGACATTCAGCTAGGTCTGTTCTGTTACGTGATTCAGACTGGAAGATGTGGGACATCTGAAACATGCTGTAGGTAAGGTTGTTCATCTGGTGTGGGATCGTCCTCACCTCTGGGGTGGAAGAAGGAAGAGAGGTTAGTGACTGTCTTGTCTAGACCTGCCCCCTGTTTTACCTCTTGTGCAGAATTAGACAGGGCACAATTATATCATTAGGTACATTTATTTACATGCCTACACTCATTCACACAAATGTAATCTCTGGGATGTGAGGGTATCAACAGAACAATACACAGTTTTTGGTGTTAATGTAAACTCTACATAGATGATGTTTGACTGTGAGATTTTAATCCAGACCTCTGTAGCTCTTAGGCAGCAGTTCTACCTAATGGCATCCTTTCACTTTTGATAAGAAAGACTTATTCTATGGGTGTTTGAAGAATAACTGTTTTCTTTTTAAACCTTAGTTAGACACGTTGGACAAATTAGTCCTTGATTAACTATGCTAATGCTGTCAGTTTACTGACATGAAACGCAAACATTTTTTTAGGAAATTAACATATTTTTCCATTATCTAAAGCAGTATCTTATGTGACCCAATTGCACCCTTTCTGGTGTCTTTTTTGAGTGAACTGTTGTATTATGCTCCCCACCCTACTATAGCATCTATAGCATCTATGCTGATGTTGTTAAGAACTGTGTTGTATGTATACTTACTGTATACTTATCAGTAGATAGTGTAGCAGTTGTTTCTTTTCCGTCTCTTTTCCTCTACATTAATCTCATGAAGATGTTTTGAATTATACCAGTCAAACTTTCTAGTGTAGTTGTATCATGTGTGATCTGAGAAGATTATGGTAATTGAACCACTACACCTATTAAATGTTTATTTAATAACAAAAATAATAATATAATAATAGTAAATAACTTCATTAACAGGACACTTTGAATTAGAAATATGCAGCTCAAAGCAAATGGACTATGGACTAATTTCCAGATCACATTCTGGTTATGAAGTCACCTGTAAGAATAATTCATGGATGTCCTTGGTTAAATGTACAGGTACATAACCCCACATTTGATTGAAATGAATGTAATAAGAAAGCATTTAGCAAATAAAAATATTTGTTAGGTATTGAACCCAAACACCCAGTTGTTTAGCTTATTTGTTATCATCTCTATATATTTGTCATCAAGATGTGTATAGTTTTCTGTGTAGCTTTACAAATGTATTTTAACTAAAAGGCGGTGTCAGAGAGCCTAAAACCCAAGACACAGTAAAGCACCAGACATTTTTAGAATAACATAAAGGGTTTTTATTCGCACCAAACACTTCACAGATCCTCTCTCAAATAATCCGCCTCCAAACAATACAAAGTACACAATTATTCCTTATTCTCCACCTCTGTTGATTGTTACCTCCTGACCCTGACTCATCTATGTGAGGCAGCAGGTTCCCATTTATGCAGGACCCAGGATCCAGTGTCACGCCATGTCTTCTGGGAAGTACTTCTGCCCTGTAAAGAAAGTAAGGGGTTCCTGAACCCAATAGGGCTGTACTTTTGGACTCCAATTCCCATGCACCCCAGCAGGTGTCCTGACTGGGCTACCACATGAGGACTACTGTCACTTGCCATATGGGGTGTGGAACTGCTCACAAGTTCTTGCTACTGTTGGTCCATCCATTGTTTTCTATCGGTCTATTTTTTTTTCCAGCCAACCAATCCATCCTTCGTTCCTCTCTGCCCTCCCATCCAGGCAATAAATCTTCCTCCTTCCTGGTCGGGATGCCCATTCTTCTCTACAGTATGTAAGGTGAAAATTGATCAATTATCTATTATTTTTATGTCATCCGTAAGTCCAGTGGAAGATGTTTGTTTTTTTCTTTTGAATGACCTTCCAATAATTATAGAAAACTAATTGCATTATAATAATAATTATTCCTCTCCTTTGAATTACACCCTTATTGAGTCAAACTGGGGAATACACCATCTTCATGTAACTGGGTCTAAGAAATGTGTACAATTCAGTTTGTTTTAGAGACTGAAAGTTGAATTTAAAACATTCACAGTCATTACGAAGGTCTGGTATTAAAATGTGAATTAGAAAACCCTTTACAGTCCTTTGTTAATGACATACTGTATTTCATGACATTCTGTTAGTATACGTCTTTGTTTATTATCTTCATGATTCATGATCTTCAGGCTTCATGATTTTTTTCACTTGATTTGAACTGAAAGTGTATTTGAGAAATTTTAAAATGACACATAGACATAGATAATTGAAAAAATGTACATTTCTTAAATAATTTTAGGCCATGAAATAGATAACAAATATGTTAAAATGAATCCTTCAAAAGTTAAAAGATTCATCAAAAATTTTAATACAAATTATTTATCCTATTACTCTCACAAAGAAAAGCAGAAGCTCAGAAATTTTTCAGTCCATTAAAAATATTGGTCACGTCAGCACCTACTCTATACGGGAACACCCTGATTGTTTGTTATATTATAAATGGATGCATTTGGAGCAGGAACTGCACAATTTTGGGGTTTTCTAGAAAAAAAAATCATGCAGCCATGGTGCCTGCATGTACCTTTTTCTCTGCACAACAAAATTATGTAGAAGATAATAGAGGAATCATATTTCTTTCAGAGGAATGCTGTCTAGTTAAAGATTAGCATGTTTCCATTTCCATTTGTGATTTTTATTAATTATACAGACTTATTTAAAAATTGAAAAAGGTTACATCTAAGGCAAGCCAGTTATTTTTCTGTGGTTTAAAATTTAAAATTACCTGTTGTCCTGTAAAGACCAGAACTAAATCAGTGATTTCACCCGGACAAAATGACAAGGCAGAGATAGACTCTAATCCTAAATCTTTAATTCCTTTTGACTAATTTGTGACTTTTATTGATTCTGAGATATTTGCAGATAATGAAAGATGTAGCCCCATTCCTATAACATAGAAGAAAAATGTCTAAAAATTGTTGGATGGGACATGGCATGAGTCTTTTTCGTGTAGCAATCCAGGGATTTCTATTTATTATGAGTTATTTATCCAAAATGCAGATGGTGGGGAACATCTTGTGACAGCTTGTTTTAAATTGAATCATGCAGTGTAAGTTAATTACAAGTTTATTGCAGACTTCTTCAGACATACTGTTTCTTTTGTAGAATTTTATAACTCGTTCCTCCTCCTTTTAATGGTATACCATTAACCTGGCTGTAACGGCTCCATTAGTTAAACTGACATCCTTGAGCATCATTCTCATGTGGAGAGGTATGCTTGAACACTCATTCATGTTATCTAATACACAAAGTTTAAAGTGTGTTTGTGTGTATATTTGTCCAGTATGCACATCCGCTGTGGTGAATCTATAGCATCACTGCCAGATTTTGCACAGATTCCCCATTTGTAACTGCTGAAGACCGTGGGCTATTTTTAATTCCAAAATGTAGTCTGTGTTCCTACCTCAGGAAACATGGGGTACCCTTCTTAGTAGCCTCTATAAGTAACTATAAAGAAGCATCAAAATTGGAGAGTAAGATAAAGCAATCAAAGGAAATTAATATACATGTGTTTCAGTTCCCAAAATGGACAAGGTGGCATTACTGCTGGGGATAGTTTATAATCTATTTCTGATGACAACGTGCGAGGAACAAAAATGACAGTCCACATAACATAACATTAAATAATACGTAATTATAAATAAAACCTTTGACACCTTTTCAGTACTAGGCTAGATTTTCAGATAGTGTGCCTATGCAAGAAAGCTGCTCATATTTTATTTTAGTGTAATTACAGCGACAAAATCATCTCCTGAAATTTTGTGGGTTGTACGCATTGCATGCTTATCCACTTTCTGAATGTCCTTGTAACTACATTTACTGTACAGCAGAGGTTCGGATCAAGTGTTTTATATATACAGTAAAACAACTTTTTGCTTTACACATTTTTCATTTTGATCTACAATGTAAATAACATAACATTCATCCATTTTCCTACTGTTTATCCAGAGGGTTATGGGGAAGCTAGAGCTTATCCTAACAATCACCGGGCACGACAGGAACAACACCTGCACAGGGTGCCAGTCCATCACAGGGTTTAAACACACACACAATCTAGGGCCAATTTAGCGCCACCAAGTCGCCTAATTGACATGTCTTTGGACTGTGATAACATTTTCAAATCTGCTTAATCTCATAAAATTCTCAAATCTGCTTGATCTATTTCAGGGTTGAGGATTGTGGAAGCCCATTTTCCAAAGCAGTGGGGTGCAAGGCAGTAAACAGTTGTGGATGAGCTGCCAGACCTTGCAGGACCCACACACCCAAACATCCATACTCACACAGGCAATTTGGAATCACTGATTTACCCATCAGACATGCTGTTGAGAATAATGGGGGAAAACCCATGCAGTTACAGAGAGAATGTGCAAACTCAACTCAGACAACATCTAAGCACAGTTTATTCTGATTCTGCCTATTCTGATTCAGTTTATTTTTATAATGCATAGTTCCATTTACATTCCTAATTCTCTGTAAGCTGTTATAATAGACTATTGTTGAATGAAAAAACCCAAATAAAGGTGTAATATGGAATAAAACAAATACCATGTGTAATGTCAACTATATACAGTGTGACGGGCGGCCAGGTCCCATGCCTGGCCGGGACACCCCTGCTGCATATGTTCCTGTGAAGCAGCCATGGGCTCCTCAGTACCTCCCCAGAGACACTTGGTGGCAGCCTCCCTGTTTGACGATGGTGCCTCAGTTTCCCGCAGGGTTCCATGGGAGATGGAGTTCTCCACAACCCTGTGGGGATCTGGGGTGGCCGCCAGGGGGTGCTGCATGGATCCTGGAGCCAACCTGGACACCTCTACAGCCCTGCCCGGAAGTGCAATTAGCAACAGGTGATGAAGCACTTGGAGCACTTCCGGGTGGGCTGTAAAAAGGCCCAGCATCCACCACTCAGGAGCCAGAATCGGGAGGAAGAGGACAAGGTTGTCTGGGAGGAGTGGTGGTGCCAGAGGAAGGATTGGATTGTGTTGTTGGTTTTAAGTGCTTTGGGACTGTGTTGTGGCTGGGGGGTTCATGGGGAAGATGTGCCCTTCAGCTGAAGAAAAATAAAAGTCCTCTTGTGTTTTACACGTGCCTCAGTCTGAGTCTGTGCCAGGTCGGGCGCTATATAGCGTCCCTTTTACAACAGCTACTGTTTTTCTTAATAAGTAATTATTCATTTACAATTGACCAAGTGTTTAAGGAGACATCATTTTTAGAACTGTGTTACAACTGAAAACTTGATTTTCAGTCCATATTTGAGCTCATAAACATGAGTGCTTTTTTGTTTGTTGTCACTTTTCTCTGAAAAAAATTAAGCCAGTAAAGAAGTAAAAAATGAAACCAGGCAGCATTTCCTCACTGTTGTGTCACCTGTGAAAATGTGATCACTCTTCAAAGCATGCTTTGCAAATTTAAAAGACATCATCTTTCACACTGTGTCCTTGTCACAGTTTAACTAATGTAGATAAGCATTAAAAAAACCAAACACAGGAACTGCTGTAAATGAGACCCACATTTCACTGCCGTATGATTCTGGCTTCAAATCATCTCAAGTGGTAAATGATTTTATTGTTCTCACTAGACTCATTTTTTTAATCATGATAATCAGTTATTCGTGTTTTCTAATGCTGCATGGTCCCGGTTCAAAATGGCTTGTAACTTTTAACTGCCTAGAGCCCAGAGGGGACTGAACGCTCTTTTGGCCTTGGATCCTCTAGGGGTTTTTCCTCAGTGTCCTTGCTGACTAGAGTGTTTGTTTCTCTTATTTTTCAAATTATCTTATTATGACACTTGTTTAGTGAACTTGAAATTTTCCATCTCATTCTCACATTTACAAAGGAATACACCTTCCGGAAATGGGGATTTTTATATCTGCTACTTACCCCATGTTGTTTTGTATTAATGTGCAAAAAACAAAATATTATTTGTTTTTATGGAGAACAGAGATAAGAAAGTTTCTGATACAATAGTCTTCTATAGGGGCCAACACTGAAGAAACACCAAAAAATATTAAAACATTCATGAAACAAATCTCCATTTACTCATTGTCACATAAACGGTATGTCAGATATCTAGTTGTATACTCACAACATCTCTCCACTGAACCCGCTGAGGAGCAGATTCCAACGAGATCAAGTATTTGAAATGGAGACCCTCTTTGTAGGATCTAGATAGATAGATAGATAGATAGATAGATAGATAGATAGATAGATAGATAGATAGATAGATAGATAGATAGATAGATAGATAGATAGATAGATAGATAGATAGATAGATAGATACCTTATTAATCCCAAGGGGAAATTCACATACTCCAGCAGCAGCATACTGATAAAGAAAATATTAAATTAAAGAGTGATAACAATTCAGTTATACAGACAAATAATAACTTTGAATAATGTTAACGTTTACCCCCCCGGGTGGAACTGAAGAGTCACATAGTGTGGGGGAGGAACGATCTCCTTATTCTGTTAGTGGAGCAGGAAAGTGAGAGCAGTCTGTCACTGAAGCTGCTCCTCTGTCTGGAGATGATACTGTTCAGTGGATTCTCCATGATTGACAGGAGCCTGCTCAGCGTCCGTCGCTCTGCCACGAATGTCAAGCTGTCCAGCTACGTGCCTACAATAGAGCCTGCCTTCCTCACTAGTTTGTCCAGGCGTGAGGCGTCCCTCTTCTTTATGCTGCCTCCCCAGCACACCAGCGTGTAGAAGAGGGTGCTTGCCACAACCGTCTGATAGAACATCTGCAGTACTCCTGATGCAGCCCACGATAGCAGTGTCGTCAGCTAACTTTTGCACGTGGCAGGATTCCGAGTTGTATCGGAAGTCCGATGTATATAGGCTGAGCAGGACCAGAGAAAGTACAGTCCCCTGCGGCGCTCCTGTGTTGCTGACCACAATGTCAGATCTGCAGTTCCCAAGACGCACATACTGAGGTCTGTCTTTAAGATAGTCCACGATCCATGCTACCAGGTATGAATCTACTCCCATCTCTGTTAGCTTGTCCCTAAGGAGCAGAGGTTGGATGGTGTTGAAGGCGCTAGAGAAGTCCAGAAACATAATTCTTACAACACCACTGCCTCTGTCCAAGGGATCGGTGTAGCATGTAAATGATGGCATCCTCCGCTCCCACCTTTTCCTGGTATGTGAACTGCAGAGGGTCGAGGGCATGATGGACCTGTGGCCTCAGGTGGTGAAGAAGCAGCCGCTCCATGGTCTTCATCACATGTGATGTCAGGGCGACAGGCCAGAAGTCATTCAGCTCACTAGGATGTGATACCTTTGGGACTGGGGTGATGCAAGATGTTTTCCAAAGCCTCGGGACTCTCCCCTGTTCCAGGCTCAGGTTGAAGATGCGCTGTAGAGGACTCCCCAGCTCCAATGCACAGGCCTTCAGCAGTTGTGGCGATACTCCATCTGGACCCGCTGCTTTGCTGGCACAAAGTCTCCTCAGCTCTCTGCTTACTTTTTTCCGGAAGGTGTACAGTAATCCTTCGCTATATCGCGCTTCGCCTTTCGCGGCTTCACTCCATCGAGGATTTTATATGTAAGCATATTTAAATATATATCGCGGATTTTTCGCTGCTTCGCGGGTTTCTGAGGACAATGGGTCCTTTAATTTCTGGTACATGCTTCCTCAGTTGGTTTGCCCAGTTGATTTCATACAAGGGACGCTATTGGCAGATGGCTGAGAAGCTACCCAACTTCCTTTTCTTTCTCTCTCTCTTGCGCTGACTATCTGTGATCCTGACGTAGGGGGTGTGAGCAGGGGGGCTGTTCGCACACCTAGACGATACGGACGCTCGTCTAAAAATGCTGAAAGATTATGTTCATTTTGCTACCTTCTGTGTGCAGCTTTTAAGTATGCTGCACGGTGCTTCGCATACTTAAAAGCTCAAAGGGCACGTATTGATTTTTTTATCTCTCCATCTCTCTCTGCTCCTGACGGAGGGGGTGTGAGCTGCCGCCTTCAACAGCTTTGTGCCGCGGTGCTTCGCATACTTACAAGCCAAACAGCCCTATTGATTTGTTTGCTCCTTTGAAGAGGAAGATATGTTTGCATTCTTTTAATTGTGAGACTGAACTGTCATCTCTGTCTTGTCATGGAGCACAGTTTAAACTTTTGAAAAAGAGACAAATGTTTGTTTGCAGTGTTTGAATAACGTTCCTGTCTCTCTACAACCTCCTGTGTTTCTGCGCAAATCTGTGACCCAAGCATGACAATATAAAAATAACCATATAAACATATGGTTTCTACTTCGCGGATTTTCTTATTTTGCGGGTGGCTCTGGAACGCAACCCCCGTGATGGAGGAGGGATTACTGTACTCCTTTGTAAATGTGAGAATGAGATGGAAAATTTCAAGTTCACTAAACAAGAGATGGGAGTAGATTCTTGGGAACTGCAGGTCTGACATTGTGGTCAGCAACACAGGAGCGCCGCAGATTTTGTTTTTTGTCTGACTTACTAGAGTTTTTGTTTTTTTTATTATGTCCACACTGGCCATTTGACCTTATCATCAGTCTTGCATTTAGAGACTTAAAAACCAATTCTATATTTAAGGATTTAATTATATATCTGTCTTATGTAATTTTTGATTATTTAATTTTGTATTGTATTTGTTCATTGTTATTCTTATCTAATCCAACTACTCCTTTGACCTCTTGTAAAGTAATCTGAGCTACATCCTTTCTAAAAAAAATGTTCTATAGAAATAAATATTGTAGTTTTTGTTGTTGTAGGCAGTGAAGTTCCTGGCCTGACATGTGGCAATATTGTGGAGGCCGTCACACTCATCCTGTTCCTCTAGAGACTTCATCTCACAACAACTTGAATTTCAATATTAAGTATTTTACTCATATATTTCACTCAAATTAGAAGATAATGATGATGACCAACATTCCTGACGAGATCTGGGGTAAAATAGTATTGGCAAGATTTTGATTTTGTGGTTTTTCTTCATGGTAATATTCTTTTTTTTTAAGTATTGCCTGACATTTGTTTTTTTATGTTAACATTATTTTAACAATATTTTGTTCATGTTTTCATTGCCATTTTTGTTTATAGCTACTATTTGTAGGTGTTGCCATTTGCTGTATGTGTGTTGTATGTGACAGCATCCCAGTTGCTACCACGTGGTTCCCAGATGTGTGACGTCATAATACTGTGCATATAAAACATGGTGGCAGCTATTATCCCTCATCCAACATATAAATTAATAAATAAATAAATAAATGTAATTAGTAATTTAAGGAAAATAACTGATCAAACCATGTACAGGTGAACAGTTTTATATCAAGCTATTAAATATTCATTTTCTTATTACAAGATTTATTGACTAATCAAATAATTTCTTATTTTAAGAAATCTTGTCAACATCACTTTGCATTGGCAGATTTTTTTTTTGCTCACCTTTGCACTCGCTTAAATTTCATTTTCTGTAGTGTTCTAGCAGAAACTAAATTTCATTTTATTTTCAATGGACTGGTAAGAAAATGTGTCAGACAAGGCATGCACCCCATATACTAAACAACAGTGAGAAAGAACTATACAAGTAAGGCTACTAAATAGTGAAACTAAATGATTTAAGTAAGTAAAGGGCAACAAATAATTTAAAAAGTTACCAAACTGCAACCAGGGAAGTTGCGTCAAATCATGAAGGAAGAGTCTTACCATTTGAAGTTGCGACCAAAGAAAAAAATGCATATGTATTCATGCACATACATTTTTGACTATGCATATGTGTTTGTAATTTTTACATTTTCAACATTTAAAAAGGTAATCCCTACCCAGTAGCTACAATGAAGTGAGCAGCTGCTTATTTAAGTAATGCAAATAATTAAATGATTTCTGAAGAATGGAAGTGCTTCATTTCATGTTGGTAAGACTGAGGTGAAGATGTAGTTTCTAAGATCAATACTGATGGACTTGAACAAAGGCCTGTAATCTGCCTTGCTTGACTTTTTTATTATAGGACGTATAGCCTTTCACTTGGATGTAGTGCATAGAATACAGTCAGAAAAAGAAGATTAGAACATATTTCAAGTGTTGGAACTTATTAAAGGAATAATTTGCAGGATTTTACACATGTGCTCTGAAAGGTCAGAAATCAAACCAGTGTAACAAAACATCAGGGCAAAGCAGGAACCATGCCTATTCAGGCCACTTTGTCTATCACAGAGCACAGTAACACACCTCCACACTATAGGTAAGTAATTTAAAAACACCAATTAACTTAACACCCATACCTTCTGGACATCTTAGAAAACCTCTTCGCACACAGGGATGCCACACAAATTCTATGCAGACAGTGCCTAATCTCAGATAGGGCCTCAAGTATGTGGGACTATAAAACAGTAGAGATTAACACACAAATCTTTTATTGTTCAAGAAAACCTACACAGACACAGAATTACCTTCCTAAATTAATTCAATCAGCAGACTCAATTCATTCATTTTAAAAAACAACTTAAAACTCATCTGTTCAGGAAGGCTTTTAACTTAACCTGACATTCTGCCTCCTCTTTCAGTCTTCCTCTCTGTCCAGATGCTCAGTATTATGTGTGTGTGTTAGCTCATAAATGATGTTATTTGCTAGGCTTTCTTTTAGTATTGAATTTAGTACTTTACTCTGTTTTATTGTCTTTTATTCTATTTAATGCCTCTTGTATCTATCTATTTTTAATGTTCTATTCAGGAAACATCTGTATCCAATGTAACATATAACCGCTGTTTCTTTATGAGACTCTGTGAAGCTCCTTGAGAATGGGAAAGGTGCCATTTAAATAAAATGCATTATTATTATTATTATTATTATTATTATTATTATTATTATTATTATACAGAAAGACTATGCAAGCTCGATACAGACAGTGGCCAAGTTGAAGTATAGAGCCAGGTCTTTGGGATTGTGAGATGACAGAGCTAACCTTACTATTGTGCTACATAAACTAATCAAGCATACAGAAAAACAATAAGCACAATCTGCTGCCAGTAAATGCAAAAAGGAAAAGTCAAGGAGAATGGAGGAAATTCTTGTGAAGACAGAAGGCAAAAGAACATAACATTACTTTCTGCCATTTAGTGTGCACAAGGCAGAAAAAAAATCCTGGCAGAATGCAGACATCCACTCAGACACATTCTCATGTTCACACTCATACAGAGCCAATTGTGAATGTCCGATTAACTTAATTTGCAGCTCTTTAGGTGTATGGGATAAAAAACCATTGAAACAGAGCAAAGCCATTGTTAACATGGGTCGAATGTGCACTCTCCACATAAATAACAGCTGGGTACAAGAATCAAATACTGATGATGAACCCATGAGGCAGTTGCCCAAACAGTGCTCTACCTAGCTGCCTTAGACAGATTGGGACCATGCACTGATAGCACGTTGCTGCACCCACCACCTTAGGATTCCAACTTTGGACCAGAGCCGTGCATTGGGTGACACCTCAGAACCACACTAGTTTAAATGGAACAATGTGAGGTTTTTTTAATCCTGCCACCAACCCCCAAGTTTTTTCTGCATTCTGGAGGACCTGCTTGCATACCCAGAATGGAGCAATTGCAGGTTATGGGTCTTGCTCAAAGGCCCAATGAAACAGTGTCACTTTTGGCGTTTACTGGATTCGAACCAGCAACAGATCCCTGGGGGGGGGGGGGGAGGGGGGTTAGAAGCACGCACCACATGACAAACCAACTCAGGATCCCAGATTAGGACCTGGGTGCAGCCATGCAATGGGTGACACCTCAACACCACACTAGTTCAGATGGAGTGGAACAGTGTGAGGTTTTTTATGGTGGCTGGAGTGCCAGTTCTGCAGGTTGGAGGGCATACATGCAGGGCTGGATGCAGATTAACGTCATACCCAGGACAGAGCAATTCCAGGTTAAGGGTCTTGCTCAAGGGCCCAATGAAGTAGAGTCTCACTTTTGGCATTTACTGGATTCAAACCGGCAACCCTCTGATTGCCAGTGCAAATCCCTACCCTCAGAGCCACCACTCCGCCCAGATCCCTAGCCTCAGGCAAAATAAATCAAGTAACATACAGTATACAGAAATCCTAAAGGAACACGTGATGTAGTGTGCAGTGGCCATGAATTAGATTCTCCCATGAGTGTAATTTCTCACCCAGTTAAAAGGCCATTAGAGTGTCATAAAACTAAAAGATGTTAATATTATGCAATGGCCCACTCACAACCAGGACCTTAGTACTGTATAATGGAGAATTTAGGGCAAGAATATAACACAACTTTTTAATACTTCAATGGAAATCCCCAGATTTTTTAAAAAAGAAGGAGCAATGATTGAATTGTTCAGATTTTCTTGTTCATAACCTGATAATTTCAAAGAACATTTCCATTCAATCATAACAGTCAGGTGTTTGAGGGAAAAATGCCTGTAACCTTTGACATAACAATTTTTATTTGTCAAAAAGAAAATAGGTCAGTTTTCAGCAATAGTAATGTGTAATGTTTGTTCTATTTATTTCTTTTGCACAATGTTCCCAAATCATTCAGGTAGAGTTTTTATATGAATCATGAAACAATTTAGGTAAAATACTGCTAGAAGTCGTTAGCAAAGAATTTGCTTTTTAAATGATATAAATATTTTAGAGGTTCTCTGTACATTTAACCTGTCTTGTCTTTCTTTGTCTTATTTCATTTCTCACTTTTATTGGATGCAACTGAGAAGGCAAATTACATGTTTTCTTTCTGTGAACATGACTACATAAACCAATATTGTTGATGTGAAACTGAGAAACAGCAGAGCCAAATACCAAGCTGAACTTATTACAGTTTGACTAAAGCATTACTTACACAGTTCAGCACTGGACGTCCACATTTTCAGCACTCTTTCAATGCCCCCTGACCAGACCCCTTCTTTCACTACAGGTAAACATCAGAGGCCTCATGTATAAAACTGACCTATGCTCGAAAAAGTGTGCAAGCCATTTCTTACACAACATTTGGGATTTCTAAAATACAAACATGGCATGGAAAGTTCCACAAGATTTCCACTATCCTTAAGTCCTATTGTGGAATTTTAGGGACTCCAGGCAGCAGGACAGTGAAGTGAACAGAAAATCTCGTTTGGATTTCACATTTCAATGATGCATCAGTCTTATTTTGATGTCTTTCCATCCATCCTTTTTCTAAACCTGCTTGTTCTAAACCTGAAACAAGGATTGTGTGATTTCTGTGTGATGGTCTCTGTAACGCAAGCTCCAACTGCACACAACTCCAAGACGATGGATGTCTAAATCAACTCATAATTCAAATTTCATCCCAAAACCCGTAAGTCAGTTATCATCATGAAAAGGACAGAAACACCATTAACAGTATTTAAAGAAAAAGTGTTTTTAGGTTTGTCTATGTATTTTTTGTGGCAAAATAAGAACTTCCTTATTTTAAGAAGTTAGAAAATATACACATAGCGTAACATTCAGGTGCGATTTAGTTAATTGATTTAAAAATTGGAGAGTTTTCTGTATTTATTTGCTTCATCAAAGAGACAGATATCACATTTTTGTTTTTGAAATATTTTGTTACAGGGACATGTATGACGTGTAATGGAAATTTGCTCAGCCCTCCTCTCTGTCGTTTGTATAGGCAAACAGGCACTGGGACATGGGATCTGTATACTGACAACAGCATCTTTCAGGATTGCAAAACAAGCTGAAATAACTATTCTCAAGGTAAATCTGAAAACAGTGAACTAATATGTCATTGAAATTATACAAAGTATTTTCCTATCTGTTTTAAGGATTTGTGACATGCAAGTGAGAGTTGCTTTGGGCAGGACTAATTATAGAATTAAGTGATCCATCCAACCTATTAATCTGTTTATCTAAGGCAAAGGACTACTGAAACCATCCCAACAAGCAATGATCAAGGGCAGGAAGCATCCCTAGAAACAAACATCAGGGGATGATTTAGCATCTTCAATTCACCTAGCCTGCAAATCTTTGATCTCTGGGAGGAAACAGGAGCAGACCTATACTGACACATGTGCAAACTCCACGCAGCGAGCACCCAAGACGCAACCCCCAGACTCTTTACTGTGAAACAGCAGTGCTAACACTGTGTCACCGTGCCCGTAATTTTTTGATCAATATATTTACATCAACTGTGGTCTTTATTATTTGAGAAAAATAAAAATCACACAGTCATATAGTGTATCTGTTGGCTGTCAGGGGTCTTCGTAAACTCTGCCAAATGTCAGTAAGACCTCAAGTTCACATTCACTGAAGTTTCATATCCTGTGTTTTCACATGGCTTGAAAGTAACGCTGTCACTTAGGAACATGGCCAAATATTTATGGTGATTTGATCATAAATATTCAACAAAGGCATTTTTAAGTCTTACATGGTTACTGGTGAGAGGTGACAAGGAAGTGCCTAAAAGCATACGCATGCTTGCATAGTTTTAAGCTGATTTGAGATTTATAACAGAACTTCACGCTGGACCTGGTGTACACTGTTTTTGCATTTCTAGTATAAGCAACAATTTTAGTAAGGAATCAAAGTCAGGTTTTATATGTGAGATCCCAGCTGTGAAGCAGACAGCACACAGACGCATCTAGTACTATCCCGGACTCACCAACACCCACCTTGGCTACACTGGAGCTTAAATCCCTTACTTCACAAGCTGTTCAGCCTTCTGACATTAAATGTCCAATTTTATAGCATAAAATTTTGCAAGATGATTAAGCTGATATTATGCTTACTTGCTGCAAATCATTGTCCAAATTTCTCATGATTTATTCATTGCATCAATAAATGTTACGTGTTGCTGTCATGTATTGCATGCATAACTTAACAATTTTAGGACTTATCTGACACATGTGCAGACTTGAGCAATTACTAAGAATTGTAATAGGCCTTGACCTAGTAAATTACCTATTTGAGTTTCTTAGAATACTTAACTCCAACTTTGCTCAAACATGCCCTGAGTCTGTCAATTTGCTGTTAAATTGTCAGGATAATGTGGAATAAGTTAATTTTTTCAACACAATAAACTATGATTCATTTGAAAGGTGGTCAGTAGTTTTATAGCCTCTATGTATTTTTTATTCAATTTGTTGTATGTTACAGAAAATATATATTTTATCATTTATTTATTATTTTATTTGGTTGTTTGTGCTCAAAAGTTAATAGGGTACATGCAAGTTTGAGATTTCCCTTGCCATCTTGCAGAGAGGCCATTTGTTCATTCTCAATAGCTCGAAATTTTTACTTGAGAAAGAATTGAGAAAAAAGTGAAAGCAGCACCCCCTTTCTTTTTTACACAGGTAAAGTTTAGTGTTTTTTTTTCTTTTTGTTTCTTTCTTTAATACCCTGACTTTGTGACACAAACTTCAGAAAGAAAGAAGTTAAATTAGGCAGGTGTAAAAGGTACAGTGAGTCTCTGCTTTTTTTAGACAATTAATTTGTTGTTTTGTCTTTCTCCCTGAACTCTTTTTGTAATTTAAGTTAGTGAATGATGATGCATTTTTTGCCTGGCTAATTTAAGAATTAACTGATTAATTCTACCTTTGTTCACCAGTGGCAAAAAAGATGGAAAAAGAGAAGAAACATTTAAGTACAGTAGGAAAAGTATTCCATAACATGGAATGTACTTTTTTTCCCCAGGATGATGAACCTGAAGTGTGTTTTCATTGATTATGACTACCACAGAAAGAAAATCCTGCTTGTGAAAACTTAGCTGCAAGTCCATCATCTTGGCTATTGGAGGGAACAAGTAGGTCAAAGTGACTGCAGGGGAAGTGGGCTGTTGAGGAGCCCTTAATGGAGGGCACAGCTCAGCACACAAAGTGAGTGATCGACTAGCCAACTGTCCATTAATATTTCTTATGACAGTGGGATTAGGGCAGAGAGCTATATTTTAGTTAATTTTTTGGAAGAAAATGTGGAATTACTGTATTACTCTTTTTATACTCAATTGTTTAAATATCGGGTGCCATGGTGGCGCAGAGGGTAGCGCTGCTGCCTCGCAGTTAGGAGACCCGGGTTCGCTTCCTGGGTCCTCCCTGCATGGAGTTTGCATGTTCTCTCCATTTCCTCCAGGTACTCTGGTTTCCTCCCACAGTCCAAAGACATGCAGGTTAGGTGCATTGGCGATCCTAAATTGTCCCTAGTGTATGTTTGTGTGTGGGTGAGTGTGTGTGTATGCTGGCGCCCTGCCCGGGATTTGTTTCCTGCCTTGCACCCTGTGTTGGCTGGGATTGGCTCCAGCAGACCCCTGTGACCCTGTACTTATGATATAGCGGGCTGGATAATGGATGGATGGACGGATGTTTAAATATCCATCACTGTGTGTATTAAAGACTTCATAGTGGTAATGGCTAGAACCTGTCCAAGCAGCTCTGGAGATAAATAATATTAGTCAGAAACACATTATGTCACCTGATCTATAGTTTTCTCCAGAATTAAGTCTGACCTTCTCACAATATTTAAAATTTTTGATTTAGTTTTAATTATCTAGGTGTGAGAATATACCTGTAGTAATTTGTAATTATATTGGTAAAAGCATGAAGTTAAACTTTCTTAAGTAGTTACAGGTGCCTGTTTCAACATCTGAAGTATATGAATATTTAACTCTCCCATAAACACTATATAATCATAATTTATAGCTAGGTCAGATTATGAATATGACCAAGATGCTTAGTAAATCAGTACTATGGTTGTGCTAGAAGCTGTTTTAATGTCAAATTAGATCTTAGAGTAGAAATGACTTATGTTCTCCTGTTGTCTAGATATACAAAGCTAAGGTGAGTATATTTTGCAGGTATACGAGTCAGATTTAAAAATGGCAGGGCAGTGATACAGCGGCTACCTCTGCTTCCTTCACACATCCAACATCCTAATAAAATATTCTGTCTGCCTGGTCATTGTCTGTGTGGAGTTTGCATGCTTCATACCTACCTGTATGTGTGTGTGTTTTGGGTACTCTGTTTCATAAATTGACCCCAATATGAGTGTGAGTGTGCCGTGCCAACGGCACACTGTCTGAAGTAGTTTTAAGCCTTGTGTCCAGTGCTGGTGGGATAAACTACAGCTTCCAGTGATCTAGAATTGCAGTGAGCATGTTTGAAAATGTACACATAATGAATCATTTTTTATCTCTTTAATTTTATGTATTTAACACAAATGTATTTATTCATTTCACACTGGTAATATACTTTTCCATTTCTGTTTATGATGTCTATTTTAAATAATGACTAGTTACCTAACACCCTTACCCAGTTAAATCAAGTAAACTGAGCTCTTTCAGTGGCGGTCGGAGACATGTTGAACATTCATTCAGCAGTGGACGTGGGTAAGAATGAGCAGAATAAACCCATGGAAAGCTGTGATTCCAGAAAAAAATCCATGGGTATGTACTCAGAGCTTGTTTATCTGTGTTGAAGGATGTCTCTGCAGACATATTTAATGTGTCCCTTGTACAAGCTTTAATCCCCATTTGCTTCAAAACAATGACTATTGTACCTATCGTGAAGCACAGTGACTTGTCTCAATGAATATCGACTGTTTGCACGGAGTCCTATTGTGATGAAGTGCTTTGAAAGACTGGTCATGACTTCTATCCACAGTATCATATTAGCAACTCTAAACTCACATCAGTTTGCCTACAGAGTAAATAGGTCCTTGGAGGATGCTTTCAGTATTGTCATGCATGTAACTCTCTCATACCTTGACAGCAAGGATAGTTATGTCAGACTTTAACTTTGCATTCAATACAGTGATTCCATCAAAACTGATGAACTATCTCCTCCACCTTGGCATGCTATCCACCATTTGTAGTTGGGTTCTGGATTTTCTAACCGGTAGACCTCAGGTAGTCTAACCTGGGATCTGCATTTCCAACATATGGGTTTAAAATAAAAGGGCCGCTTGGGGGTCTGTGATAACTATCCTGCTTTAATCCCTCTTCACGTGCGACTTTGTTGCATCCCAGAAAGACATCAGTATCTTTAAATTTGATGGTGATACCACAGTCATTGGACTGATTACGTGACAGACAAGGCAACCTAGAGGAGGTTGTTAGTAAATCTGGTAATGTGGTGCCAGGGCAACAATTTCTTCATAAATGTTAGTAAAACAAAGGTTATGATTGTGGACCCACGGAAAAGGAGGGACCAGCACACACCACTGTACATAGCTAAGACAGAGGTGAGGTGAGTGAAAAATTTTAAATTTCGCTGTTTTTATATTACTGTGGTGGGTTGGCACCCTGCCCAGGATTGGTTCCTGCCTTGTGCCCTGTGTTGGCTGGGATTGGCTCCAGCAGACCCCCGTGACCCTGTGTTCGGATTCAGCGGGTTGGAAAATGGATGGATGGATGTTTTTATATTAGTGAGGATATTACCTGTTCCCAAAACATTATTTAATTGGTAAAGAAATCTCAACAGCATTAATTCTTCCTGAGAAGGCTAAAGAAATTTGGCATGACAGCAAGAATTCTTGGTAGCATTTATAGGGGTACTATTGACAGCATTCTCACCAATGCTAACACAGTTTGGTTTGGTAACTGCTCTGGACAGGACCAGAAAGTCCTACAGTAGTGGTCAGGGCTGGCCAAACCATTTCAGGGAAAAACCTCTGAATGACCATGCCGGAGTCATCAGGATGGCTCACAGCATTTTAAAGTACAGCACTCACCCTCAACAGTCTATTCACACTTCTACCATCAGGTAGACACTAAAAAAGTGTGAAATCAAGGATTACAGGACAGTTTTTATACGCAAGCAATTAGACATGTGAATGATTCCTGTCCACTACCTTGTTCCCAACAATTTCTGAATTTGCTTACACATATGCCTGGCTAGTTATTTACCTACTCTAGTCACCCTCTGAATTATGATATATGCATTCCATTTTTTTTTTAATTACATGTTTCAATGTTACTGTCTGCTTTATATGTTTAAGTAATCCTCATAGTATTTGTACTATATACACTTACATTGCACTTCTGTATTTATTGTGGAAATTTGTTTTTCTAATCTATTGTACATTGACTATTAGCACATTAATGTTATTGTTTTGTGTAAAACTTATGTATACTGGTGTCCGGAAGAGCATGTCAAGTAAAATTGTCATTGTACAGTGTGATTCACTGTTTACTGTGAATTTGACAATAAATTCTCATATCAGATGTGTTTCTGATACAGATGAATGCTTCTGGATCAAATGCCTCTGGTCAGGACTGGGCCTCCACTTGTCGTTTACAAATATAAGTTGCCTGAATTACTGGATTTCCTGCTAAGAGGTCACAGTTTTCATAACCCACAATATTTGTTACATGACTGGATAAAATAATTAATTTCCTTTTTGATCTGTTTAGTTTTATTTTAGCTGTTTGCATAAATCATTCCAGCCAGTTAACTACTGTCCTGCCCTCCTAGGTTTTGAATGCTCCAAGATAGTGTTATCTGTATCTATCCATTAGCATGCTGACCTCACATTTGCATACTTGAAGATTCAGTTTACTTATTTTATTATAAAAAATTACAATTTTCTTTAACTAAATGTAAACAGCCGGGAAGATTGCCAGTACCAGTTTTGCACAGTCACTCTTTTGTTCTTTTTTTTAACAAGCAGGGAGAATGAAAAAAAGTGAAACCCACAAAATCTCAAAATGTGCTTTCACAATCTGCTTACATTTACTTTATTCAACTGCGTATGTTCATAAATTAGGCAAACGCAGTAGGCCTCATTAACTGCTAAATTAGCCTTTAAAAGATTGCAGTCTACACGATTGAATATTATCCAATTCACCTAGATGTAGATTTGTTACGCCAGTCGCTTTATCCATTTTACTTTAATTACTTTAGCCATCAGAATGCAATTGTAGCATTTGGCTAATTGAATAATGGATGGCATGGGTCTTCCTGAATGATGATTATAGGTCTAGATTTCACTGTGTGCTCAGTATCATCATCTCCTTGCGGAATATAAGTTTGCTTGCAAATGGATTTTGCCTGTTGCACATTAACGGCACAGACAGTGTCTTGCAGAGTTTTTAGAAGCATTTCACTCATGAAGAAGACTGTAGCATGTTATTTGCTAATGTAGTCTCTTGAAAATGCATAATAAGTAAGAGCCATTAAAGAAGAACTGAAGGCAAGGAGGTGAAATATTGCATTGGGTGCATAACTCTCACATGGGAAAAATGTTTCCAGGGCCAGACTACAGGCTGCATCTCTGAAATTAGATTGGTCACAAAAGCTTGAAAATCTGGCAGGTTGTCATAAAATTGTCTTCTTTGTCTGGCTCAAACATTTAGTCAATTCTATACTATTTTATTTTAATGGCTGAATTTAAAGAGGTGAATGAGCTGGTCAAGCATCACAGAGATATTATTCAAGCAAGAATTCTAACAGAAAGTCTTAAAGCATAAACAAAATGAAAAAAGGACTGGGCCCCTTCCTTTGTTTCCAATGATGCTAGTCAACAGTAGATACAGACTCCCTATGACATTGCATTGAACCAAATGTGATCAGATAATGAATAAACTGGAACAATCTTGCTAATAATTATTTGCATTATTTATTATTTTGCACCCTAGACCAAGCTTATTAGTGTGCCAACCGACTGTTCGGTAGCTAACCCGTGCAGCTGGGTTTTCCCCTTATGATCAGTGCTCTAGGTGAATGCCTAATTCACATTAATGGTTACACCAACCCTTTTTGCAAGGAATTAAATTGGTAATAGTCATACAAATATAACATCAAAAGAAATACATAGCATAAGGACAAATGTAAAATGATGCACCAACATCTGACAATCAACACCTTTAACAAAACATATTTTTCACATGAACAAAAAACTACAAGGCAAGATGCTAAATGAACTTATCTCACAGTCTGCAGGTGAGTATTGTAATGAAGCCTGATTTTAAAAGTAGTGCCAAGCACTCTCTGTAAAGGCTTCTTATGTTTCCTATTCATACAGTATTTTCAATAACAGATTTGTACAAAAGAGACTTAGCTTCCAGTGATACTCTGAAGTTTACTGTCTGTTAGGACAGCATTCTTTACTATAACAGATGTAATGATCTTCTGTGTTGGACTTTGTGATTCACTAAGTATTTCCTTTGCACTGATTATATACACACAAAAGAACTTTGTGTTGTATTTAGCCTTTGTATGTCTCCTATGTGTGTGTTTTTAGCCTTCAACGGACTCCCCGTCCAGTTGCTATTCCCGCCTTCCACCTAATGATTGCTGGGATCAGCTCCAGCTGTCCTGTGATTCTGCCCTGGATGAGCGGATTAGGAAAATGGATGTATAGATGGATGGATATCTCCTTGGTGCCTGCCACTGAAATCATAAGTAGACTAAATTTGACAAGAAGTGAACTGTAAAAGAAAAGCAACCAATTTATAAAAAAAAACAGTAAAATTATAACTCCTAAACTGGAAGCAATTTTGAAAATATTAAATTACAAAAAAACACTGATATACTTAAAGGAGAAATCCACAATTTTCTGTGCAGCAATGGAAAATTGCAATGATAGATTTTTTTTGGAAAATAACTGCAGTTTATAACAGAAAATTTATCACAAGTCTAAAAAAGAAATCACCAACTACCTCCACCCTGCAACAATTAAGGTATACTAATCTGTTACTCATTGATGACTTTGATAGTTGAACTGAAAAGACTAAAACATAAGATGCAAAACAACAACAGTAACAACAAAAAAGGGGGAGAAGAATTTACTAAATTGTAAAGAGAAAACAAAAGAGCAAACCACAACTGAGTATTAACCAGGATTATTAACCAAACTCATTCTTACACAATGTATTTACTTCATAAAGTGGAAACTATCTCAAGTGTGTTTTTTTATTTTTATATTATTTCTAAAGTCCACACATTGTTAATAAATTTAACTTAAGAACAGAACATTTGCCCAGATTCTCTGATATAACTGTCCAGCTTCAAAACACAAAAAAAGTTTGGAAATTATAGGTATGGTACTTGCCCTGTGATGCCAAAATTGTCTTTTTGGTGGTACTGAAGGTGTATTCTTGGTAACCACAAGGCAATATTTAAGTCTTTATTTTAACTTGTCTTACACACAAATACAAATACAAAACCAAAACAAAACAAAAAAATACTGCATACTGAAACACTATGTGACTTTGACTGTTAAAGAAAGGAAGGAGAAGACTTTTTATTTTGATATGTTCACCCAGGCTTATTCAAATTTTACTTAAGGCACGTCTACTGATATAAGTTTAATATTTAAGACAGGAATTGTTGCATTACCAAAATTTTGAATATCTCTGTTAATTATTGAAGTGTTTACTATCTGTAGTTTTTATTCATACAGTTGAAGGAGAAAGATATTCAGTGTCCAAAATGTAATTTCCTTGTCTTTTTGTTATGCTTCTAATGTCAGGGTCCAGGTGACTCAAACCTATCCCAGCAGCATCAGGCACAAGGCAGGATACAGCCACAGATTGGTCACCAGTCCATCCCAGGGCTCATTTGCACATAACCAGGCATTCAAACTAGACTAGTTTAGTTGTCAGTGCACCACTAATCCATAAGGCACTGGACAATTTTGCCATTTAGCTAACAAACGTGTTTGATGGTTTCCTGCATGGGTATCCAGAGAAACTTTTGCAGGCAGAATTTTCTGTGAACCACAAAATTAATTAATTTTTATAAAGATCAATAATGGCACATTTAGTTGGTACTAAGCAGCAATTATTAGAAATTGGCAATTTGGCATTTTTTTTTTACAATAAGCATTTCAGATGGTGATTATTATATTCCAATAAACAGATAAGAGTCTAAGAATGTGAGATGGAATAGAGAAGACTATAATTTACATGGCCAGATCTACTATCTTCCTCACTGATAATTCAGGTGCTCACAGCAATCCATTATCCAGCTTACACCCCTACCCCACTTCAATGCTCTTGATTAAAAATCTAATCAGACTTAAATAAAAAACATTTATAAAAACAAATTATGAGTCCTGGCCGGTTGATACGAGTGGAATAATTATCAAAGAATGTTTTTCATATGTCTTATATCAGATTGTACATTTAATGTGTTATCAGATCACAAACCAGAAAATGAACGGTTGAACAAAACAAGAGCTCAGTGGTTCACTGAAAGAATAGTAAAAAATTGGGAGCAGTCTCCCGGAAACTTTCTTGTATAGTCAGATATGGGGATGGATATTTGAGGAGTAAACTGCAAGACAATGATTATATTTTTATATTATGTACATTAAAGAACCATTAACAACAAATCAAATCAAATTAATAATATATTGAACAATTATTATATAAGTAGAGTTGAATAAATCGGATTCTGCAGCTGCACGAATAAAAGGTAAAGTACCACTTCCAGTTAGCGGAAAGAGCCCAAAAGTTGATAGAAATCTATGTTTTGCACCTAATACTTGTATGCAAAATTTGCTTGACCTAAGTGAAAGTGTACTCAAGTTGTCATGTTTACATAAACACACATACACACACACAGACAGACACACAGACATAATTCCAAAAACTGTACTCCAGACTCAGAGAGGTCTAAAATGTCAAGATTCATCAAAATCTCGAAATGGAATTTTTGGAGGATTCCAATACGTTCCTTACAGTATCTATACATATTAATAAAAGGCAAAGCCCTCACTGACTGACTGACTGACTGACTGACTGACTGACTGACTCATCACTAATTCTCAAACTTCCCGTGTAGGTGGAAGGCTGAAATTTGGCAGGCTCATTCCTTACAGCTTACTTACAAAAGTTAGGCAGGTTTCATTTCGAAATTCTACGCGTAATAGTCATAACTGGCACATATTTTTTGTCCATATACTCTAATGGAGGAGGCGGAGTCACGTATCACGTCATCACGCCTCCTACGTAATCACGTGAACTAAAAACAAGGAAGAGATTTACAGCACGAGTCAAACGCGGGAACGAAGGTAAATGACGTTAATTTTTGACTGTCTTTTAATACTGTGTAAGCATACATATTAACACATGTGCAATTAAACGTGTGCATTTACGGGGTGATTTCTCAGGCTTAAAAGCTCGCCTTTTATCAAACGCGGGAACAAAGGTAACTGACGTTGTTCACTGTCTTTTAATACTGTGTAAGCATACATATTAACACATGTGCAATTAAACGTGTGCATTTACGGGGTGATTTCTCAGGCTTAAAAGCTCGCCTTTTACTAAAAAGGTAAATGCAAAACTATTTTCAATCATTCTATGATCTGCTTCTCACAACTGAAGGCACCGTGGCTGATGGTAAATGACGTTAATTTTTGAGTGTCTTTTAATACTGTGTAAGCATACATATTAACACGTGCAATTAAACGTGTGCTTTTACGGGGTGATTTCTCAGGCTTAAAAGCTCGCCTTTTATCAAACGCGGGAACAAAGGTAAATCACGTTCTTCACTGTCTTTTAATACTGTGTACCCATACATATTAACACATGTGCAATTAAACGTGTGCATTTACGGGGTGATTTCTCAGGCTTAAAAGCTCGCCTTTTACTAAAAAGGTAAATGCAAAACTATTTTCAATCATTCTATGATCTGCTTCTCACAACTGAAGGCACCGTGGCTGATGTTACATCACTTGCTGTCCAACCATAAGCTTTACCTGGTAGGTAACCGGACACTCACTTCACTCCCTTACGGGAATCAAACCTCTGAGGTTTTCTTTTGTTCTTAATTAAAATTTAAAAGCAATACTTCACCGCTGCTAAGCCCCTCTAGCGCTGACGTCCGAGGTTCGATTACCGTAAGCAAGTGCAGCGAGTGTGTAATTACATTCATGGCATTCGTAGTCTGATTCACAATCTGATTGTATGGGTGGTTACCTACTAGGTAACGCTTATACTTGGCCACCAAGTCAGGTCGAAGTGATCACTCGAGTAAAGACAGCTTCACAAAAAAAAAGATCCTTAACAAACTGTTATTAGTATATTTTCCCTCAATTTAAAAACGTTTTATTTTCTTCTTAATAAAAATTTAAAAACGGTACTTCGCCGGTGCCAAGCACGTGGATTTCACCGACTGACACATACAGACATATTCATGAGTGCAGGTACTTCGGAAAGAAAGCACCATGTAAACCTAAAGTTTAAATTAAGTTCATAGACCTACAAAAGGTTGCCATTCATTTGAGGCAAGATTGCTTTTCTTCTGTACAACTATACGTTGCATTCTCAAGAGTGTGCTTGCACGGCTTCGGATATATATATATATATATATATATATATATATATATATATATGTATGTCTATATATAAATATGTAAGCTTATAAGTACTGCCTTACTTCTCTTTAAGAAAGGAAGATGTAATGATACTTGATTTAAACGATTCCATGTCTTCCTGGGTTTGTGTAGCTTATTGTCAATATCTTTACACCTGTTTTTAAGACTTATTTACTGAAACGGGCTTTCACGAAAAAAGTTATGGCTTTGCTACAGGATACACCCTCCACAAGTTAAGCAAGTAAAAATAAAATATATATTTCTGTTTTATTTAAACCTTTTAAGTTCGTATGCATAGCCCCATTTGGCTGTTTAATTTTTTTTTTCTTTCTTCAGTAATATTTAATCTCCTTAAAGAAAAAGAACATATCCATTTTACTTTTTTTGTATCTCTTTAGTAATATTTTAGTGTAAAAGGATAACCAGTATTTAAACCTTTTATGTTACTTTATACATTTATTTTACACAATGTTGAAAAATTAATAAGAAAGCTACATATTTTGGCAGCTGCTGCTTTCATTTTCAATGAAATGAAAAAAGCTCTCCAAGACAAAACGTCAATGAAGAAGAAACATCTAAAATCTAAAAAGGAGAAACCCTCATTTATAAAAGTTTGCTGCAGATGACTTAACTGAAAATAAATGAATAGTTCCTATGTGTATAATACATATTTATCTATTTTACTTATGCCTTTATTCCACCAACTTACAACATCTGAGGTATAATTTGTTACATTACTTTTGTTTTTTGCAGCACAGGCAGGTGAAGTGACTTCCTCAGGGTCACACAGTGGTGTCAGTACCAGGATTTGAACTGACAAGCTCCGGGTTTACTGAAATATTACTGAACAAAGAAAAAAAAACGAAAACGGGCAAATACGGCTATGCATACAGATGTCCATCCGTCCATTATCCAACCTGCCATATCCTAAATACAGGAGCCAATAAGTACATATGTATATATACAGTATATATATATATATATATATATATATATATATGTGAATGTATGTATGTATATATGTATGTCTATATATATATATATATATGTAGATATGTAAATTTGTATATGTATATATATATGTTTATGTGGATGTGTATATGTGTATATACGTATGTATATGTAGATATGTATATATATATGTATATGTATATATATGTTTATGTGTGTGTGTGTGTATATTATATATATAAAAGACAGCAACACTCATAACAATGACAACACAATTACATTGACAATCATGTTACGTTATTTTTAAAATGTTTCCTTTTTTTTTTTTCATAACCTCTTTAACACACTACTTCTCCGCTGCGAAGCGCGGGTATTTTGCTAGTACTTCATATAAGAGAAAGTCAGGGAAGTCTAAAACTTTGAGATTCATCAAAATCTCGACATTAAATTTTTTGGATGATTACAATACTTTCCCTATACTTCATATACAAGAAAGTAAAAAGAGATATTAACTAAAGACCCTGTTGTGCTGAAAACAGACATTTAAAAAAGCAAATAGCATAATGGTTTGAAAAAGTACTTTGAACAAGCCATAAATACTGCAATGAAGACTAAAGAGAATGACTTTGCAGATAGTCAAGAGAGGGCTGGTATAACCACAGGTTTAGAATCAATGTGCAGTCCAAGTCAGTGGAGTCACCATTACAGACTTGAACAACCAACAATGTAGCTGACGAGGCAACTGCAGGAGAAAAGACACACAAAACAAAGCCAAACACGAACGAAGGAGCCTTTCCAGTCTTCTACTGTATTTAGACCCAAAAAACTCAGTAACATATCACCTTTTTACCACAAAGTGGCTTAAGCCTTTTGAAAATGTTAAATTGATGTTTGTTAACTATGTGTTGTTCATAATTTGTGAGTATATGCTTGTTTGGTGGGGATGCATTCAGTGGAAGTAGTGAGGTGGGAGTCTTAATCCCACCTCGATTATATGTCAGTTAATTCACAGTTACTTGAAAAGATGTAGTCAGCATTTATTTTGTCCGAACATATTAAAACTTTAACAATTTATTTTTATGCTCCACAATATTAGTCAAATGAACACATCATGCACAGCCAAATACATGTACATGTAACATACTTGTCCTCAGCCAAGTTTTCACATTTTTCATGATTTTTGCATTCCGCAAACTGTTACATGTAATGTTAGAGAAATAAGAATGACTTATCAAATACAGTACTAAAAAAAACAGTGCATTTTAATGAGTCCAAAGTATAACACTTACTCTACATGTCAAAAAAGGAGTTGCAACTTACTGAAGGCTATAGTCCTCGGAAGCCAGTTATTAACCTGGTAAATGATACGGACAAATGGAAATGCCTGTATTACAGTACACCAAGGATTTCTGCATAGCATCTAAAACACTAATGGCTTACTTCCGACCTGTTCAAATGGCGGCCTGTGGGCCACATGCAATCTAGAAGCAACCTCTGATTGGCCCAGCCTGTGGTCCTGCCAAAAACGCAGAGAAAAACCGAGAAAAACAGATTTTCAGAAATTAGTACATAAATACCTACAATAGTACAGACCATGAATGCAATGCACCATGTAGCCTAGCAACATTCAACCCACAATGCAGGCGTCATTGTGTGTCTCTCTGTTTCATTCAGCTCCTTGCTACAGTGATACCCTACTTGTGTGTCTTGAAGTGGTGGTAGTAGTCTATGATACAGTGATTTTCTCGTTTTGTGGGGGGATGGTACGTGCCAGTTGGTAGTGGCATTGACTTCATATTAAACAATTCTATAATCAATTGCTGTATTTCAGTTTCATCAAGTGAGTGTGAATGTGGGTATTCATAGATTAATCTAATTTTTACTCTGATGAGAGCCTTGCTACTGATGAGCACTGTCTCCACACTTCTCTTCATACAAGTGGTTGGCTCTCCACTCACACGCTTCAATTCTGCAGATTCATGACTGATACGAGGATGACACTCAAAGCCAAGAATAAATTAAAAAGAATGTATTTGATGAAAACATGCAAAAAGTTTGGAGTTTTCTTTACAACAAATTAAGCACTGATTGCTTTGCAGGACTACATAAGAACGTTTTTGGTAGAATGTTGAGCTAATTATTAACCTGTGGTTAATATTCTTTGATTTCAGAAATTATCTGTTTGTAATCTTAAACTATCAAACACATTATTATACAGTTCAGTTCCCCAGTGCAGGTTCTGCAATGGCAGTGCCACTGCCTCCCACAAAGGAGATCATAAGTTTGCATTCCGGGTTCTCCCTGCGCAAAGCTTAACACTATGAGTGATTATATTGAGTACTATATAAAGGTAAAGAATAATCATTATTATTATTATTATTATTATTATTATTGACAGTTTGTCAATTTCAAATTTTAAACGTTATGTTTTTTCACCAAATAAACGAAACATGTTGCACTAGGACTCTCAGCCTCTATACACCTCCACAGTACCTCAAACTTGCTCCAAAGGCAACATATATGTACCACCACCTTCTTGTTTACAAAAAAGGCACTGCTAATGACACATGTGGTGATTTAAAATGACCCTTTGTCCCCTCAGTGTGCAGTAGACGTTGTATTCATGCGTGAAAGTCCCTGTTACAGTTGTTATGAGTTTGTGCACTGACAGCATTGATAGCTCTTTTTGATAATGTTAAATGCACTTTGTGATGTGCTTGGGTCATACAGGGCATATGTCCAAAATATTTATTCCAAAAGGGAAACAAATGTTATTACTAATACTGTGCACTCTTTTTGATTTTATGCACTTTGAGATGTGAGCAAAATGTTTATTTTATTTCAAAAGGGAAACAAACGTTATTGCTAATACTGTGAACTATTTTGTTTTTATGCACTTTGAGATGTGCCTAGGTCAGATAAGACCAAAACGTTTATTTTTTTTTTATTCCAAAAATATAAAAAAGTATTGCTTCTATCTCAGATTCTGTTCAGGTATAGCTTTTTTCTTGTTTTTATGCATTTTTTGATGTGCCTGTGTCAGATATGACCAAATTTAAAAGCAAAACAATGAATAAACATTACTTGTTTTCAATACATTCAATACATTGATTTAAAATGTGTTACTACCTGCTGTTTACCCGCCGCTGAAAATGTCTAGCCCAACTACATTTCTTGGTTTGAAAATCTGAATTTGTAATTGAATAGCCCTCGCTGACTTGTTTAACACTCCATACACTCAATAGCTTGTATGTTTGGTTGCAGAACAAAAGTAAACACAACGATTTGAATCATTTTCTGAAACAAGTTATGTTTCTTCCTAAACTGGAAATGGCATGTACTGTGATATAAATGAACATTTAAAACACATAACAAATGGATATGATGCTTAGCAAAATAAAATACTAAAAGAATGGCTACTTACTGACTGAAAAATTGAACTGCAATTGAGTGGCAAGAGGACAGATGATGAAGGGGCAGTTACACTCATCTTTTCAACTATCTTTGTAAACAAGTTAAATTTAAAATGGGGCAAAAATAACAGAAATAATTAAAAAGCACAACTCTTTTAAACAGCAACAACACAAAACGCACCCCTATGACTACACTCTTCATCTTTTCTGGAGGGGAAGGCAATTTAAACATTCAGCTGGCGCACATGCTTTTTATGTTTTTGTGTGCAGATTCAGAATATTAGGGTTTCGATGTGGACAGTGAACTTTGGATGCAAATATAACAGAATAACTTTTAGACAAATATGAATGACAAACAAGAATGATATACAGTTAAGTAGTAAAAGTATGCAATAACAATATGATTAAGAGTTTTGAAATGGTAAATTCATTAAAGAAAAAATTATCACTTAGCTTTCTGGGGGGATGCCTGCCCCCCTTACGTCGGGGATGCCCATTGTCTCCTTTCAGAATTCTTAGGCATCAATGTAATCAAACCTGTCTATTATTCCGCTCTGCATATTGTAAGATCATCAGTATGATTGTGATGTTGAGAAATTCTACCCCTGCCATTAATAAACAGCCTTCTTTTTTGATTTTTTTTTCTCTTATTCAGCATGACTTGTTTAATTGTGTTTCTGAACAGATTTGTACACTTTCTATTGGCTTTAGTCTGCAGGATATTTTATCGATGGCAGAATTTTCTAGGTCAGTGTTCTAACAATACCAGATCAATAATTGATTGTTTTCCAGATCCTAGGATCCGCTATCATAGCAGTGGAAATGCCACATACCCTGGAGATTCTTCGTATTTTGCCCTGAGGATGTGTAGGTGCTAAATGAAGCACATAGATGAAGCCCATTTGGTAATACCTCAGGACCTTTAAATTTAACATGGCATGCCTTTTATGTACAAATTATGGCACACCAATCTTACTTTTAGTAATTAACACCTTATGGAATTATCATATTTGCCTTATGAAATTTAAAATCAGCTAGAAAGTTGCAAAAAATTTGTATCTGAAGAAAAAATGCATATACAGTAATTACAATGCCAATCAGAAGAATGCAAGGTGCTGTACATAAAACATTTCATAAATATTTTATAACTATTGTCATACTTGGACAGCATCTTGGTACAGTGATTGTCTCTGTTATTTTATAGCTCCAGAAGGCTGGCTTTGAATCTCTATCTGATCGCTTTCTGTGTAGGGTTTGCATGCTCTTTATGTGTCTGCCATCATATTTCTCCAGGTTGTCTGGTTTCCTCTTAAATCCAAAGGATAAAACATCAGGTTAACTGGTAACTCCAAAATTAGGTCTTTATGAGTGAGCGTGCTTCAGTATGGTCTGCAGGGTTGGTTATTGCCTAGAATTGGACAAAGCTGGCTGTCATAATAATGTGTGGCTGGACTGCTTACTTACTGTATGTATATTAGGTGGGCAGTGTAGCCTAGTGGCTCGGCACTAAGGCAGCTGCATCAGTCCTCACAGCTGGCACAGTGCATGACCCTCAGGACAGCACTTCAAATGCCTGAGCTGCAATTATAAAAAATATATTTTAACAACCGCAATGTACTTAATTTATCTGTGTAGGATGATGTTTGGCTATAGAAAACTGATAAGTCAAAGTATTTTGTGTTTATTTATACTGTGCATCTTAAGTGATCTTCCACAGAGGGATCCTGGACGCTTCATCAAGCTGATTTTATGTAAAATTATCTTCCTGGCAATTTCATAGAAAATGAGTATTTGCATTCTACTTATTGGATATATTCTTTACCCTAACTGACATGGAAATGTGCAGTCCCGCACTATATTATTTTCTGAGTACACCACAGGTAAGTTCAATTTATTTAATTCCTCCATTAAGTGTGTTCCTGGCACATTAAAACCACAAATTATTTTTTAGACAAATGTTTACATTTGTTGCAGAGAAAAGTAGAATCGGGAACATATCTAAGGCTAGGAGTGTTATGTGGCTTACTTCTTAGCTTGTGAACTGCTTCACCACAGAGGCAGTTTTGGCTTAAGTACATGATAAGGTACAGTTCTGTAACAAAAATAAAAGCAGTATTTTGCTACATTTACTTATGTATTACTTGTATGGTAATAGTCTGGTTTTGTCAGAATGCATTGTTGATTTGTAGTCCATGGGTTTGGAAAGTGGATCAAAAGATTTCAGATTTTCAAACTTATTTATAGTGCAGTCTATTTTGGGTGTATGTAATGATAAGTACTGTACATGCAGTTTTGTATATGCACTTTCGTGTGTACAGTTTGTACCCTCAGGTAGAAGTAAGCCTTTGTTCATTTTAAAAGAGCCAGAATAATATTAGGAAAGGACAACTCCATATTCAGATCTGGAAACATTTGCAAAGGAGGAGAAGGAGGTTACGTGTAGGTCAATCCCATTTGGATTCCTTCTAGGGAAGTATACTGAAAATTATTTCTTAAATAATTTCTATTCCTAAAACCTACAGTGCAGTCATTTTTATTTAAACTAATTCTTAAGGCACAATGTATTTCAATTGTTTTATTTTTGTATAACTCATATCATTTTTAATGTATTAGACTGTATTTTTTTGTTTTTTCCTACTAATTTGTTTAGATCTAAACCAATTAACAGTATGCATAAGGGTAGAATGACTTAGGTGTGGAAACAGGCCTTCATTTTTGTATAAATGTTGTGTACTTTTAGTGTTTTGTCTTGCATTTTCTCATTGATTCTGCCCAACCTTCTAAAATTTCAAAGGGCACCTTCTTCAGGTCATGATCTCTGAATAGTCTGCAAGAGCATCCTGATGCATAACCTTTTTTTTCTAATCTGTTTTCTTTTATGGATAGGCTTAGATATATATTTATTTCTTCTTTTGAAAAGAAAACTTTTCTCGGATGAGTCAGCCCACTGACTCATAGACGGTGTGAAGCCAGCGGTGTTCCAGACTGACTAATTGGAAACAGTCTCAGATTTAATTAAAGTGCAGTTGTCAGCTTATGGCCTCTGATTGACAACTCACCAAAGCCCCCCTTCTATCCTTACTAATCAATCAATGCTGTTTTCCTTTGCTATTTACCTGTTTGTTTACCCTGATATGCAACATAGCCAATTCACTATTGTGAATAAATGGATATATCAGAAGTCAGTAAGTGCCACAGCACTGAGGCCTCCTATATACTGAGTTCAACTGCCATCCTCCTTCCATTTGCGTAAAAAGATAATGAACAACAGCTCTTATGTCATCTAGCTCATTAACATTGCAGGGTTGATGGGTGCTTGCTGATAGTTACCTGGGATAATCAGTGAATTGCCTCATTAAAATACTTTATCTGTTACTCTGCTTAATTAGAACTTTTGTATAGACAAGAAGTCCAATCAATTTATTTAGTAGTCTTTTATGAATACATTTTGCAGTTGTGTGTGTACACACATATGTATTTTGAAGAAAAGAACATTACTGTGTATATTGTATTTACAATGAGAATATAATATATTTACAGTGAGGAGCCACATTATAATATATGCCTGCTTTTTCCAGTTTAGTGAGAGCATCATGTAGGTAGGCAATACTGTTTAAAGCAGGTGGGCTACTGCAAAAGCACTATGCATGTGTGTGCTATTACAAGGGAAAATAGATAAGATATACTAGCATGGGTGTATCAAGAACGGCAACCAAGCAAGTAAATGTCACAGCACTGAGGACTCCTGACCACTGATTTCAACTGCCATCCTTCTTCTGTTTGCATAGAAATATAATAAACAACGGCTCTTATGTCATTTAGAAGGTGTGCCAGTTTCCCCTCTTACTAAATTGAATGATAAATGAAGAATAAAGCATAGTAAGCCAGTTCATCAACAATACTACTTTGGGAGGCCTTTGTTTGATATGTAGGATATCCAGTGAATTGTGTCTCTCCCAAGGGTTTTCCTTTTCGCTAATTGATTTTGTGCTGTCTCCATCGCTCTCATTGGGTCAGTTTTCTTTGTAACATTTCTACTTATTTATATCATGGATAGAAGCTCCGGGCCTCTTTATTAAGGCTGCTAATGGTGTAAACCTAATCTAAATGGGGTGTCTTCACTTGGGAGGAAAAACCGTGTGCAGACATACTATTAAGACCCTTGCCCAATATTTCCCTGTAACAATGCCTTGTTGAACATTTGTGGGACAGTTTATGTATACAGTGGATTTCAAAAGCATTAAGACTCTCCTTCACGTTTTCACTTTGTTCAAATTTTGTTATGGTTCAGCCTAGTGCAAAAATAATTTAAATTTGTTTTTTCTCTCATCAAGCAACACACAGTTACAGCTTGGAGCCTATTTAGTTATGATGCAACAAATTTCATTCTCCTGGATTTTGGGATTTTCTGCCATTCTTCTCTGCAGATCCTCTTAGGATATATCAGGTTGGATGGAGACTGTTGATGGTTTCTGGTCACTCTAGAGATGTTAGATTAGTTTCAAGTCCTGGCTTTGGCTGGGCCACTTCATGACATTCCCAAAGATGCCCCTAAGTCACTCCTGTGTTATCTTTGGTTTGTGCTTAGGGTCATTGCCCTGTTGGAAGGTGAACCTTTTGCCCTGTCTAAGGTCCAGAGTGATGTGGAGCAGGTTTTCATTGAGTGATATCTCTGTACTTTGCTCCATTCAGCTTTCCCTCAACCTTGACCAGTATACCAGTCCCTGTTTCTGAAAAACAACTCCACAGTATGCTTTACTATTGGAATGGGATTGCACAAGTGATGAGCGGTGTCTGTTTTTCTCCAGACATGATACTAATCTTAGTTTCCATAGACCAGATAATCTTGTTTCTCCCAGTAGGAGAGTCCCTTTGGTACCTTTTTGCAAACTCCAAGCAGGCTTCCATGTGTCTTTTACTGAGAAGTGGCTTCTATCTGGCCACTCTGTCCCAGATCAGTGGATATTGCAGTGATAATTATCATTCTGGAAGTTTCTCCCATCTCCAAACAGGTTCTTTGGTGTTTAGCAAGAGTGATCACTGGGTTCTTGGTCACCTCTCTTACCACTTCTCCCAAAATTACTCAGCTTGGTTGGTGGCCAGCTCTAGAAAGAATCATGGATGTTCCATTTAAGAATAATGAAAGCAACTGTGCTCTTGGGAAACTTCAATAAATTTTTTGTAGCCTTCCCCAAATCTGTTTTCATGCTTTGCAGGCAAATCCTTTGACCTCATGCTTTATACAGATAGATGTGTGAATTTTCTAATCATGTCCAGTCAATGGTAATGGCCAAGGGTGGATTCCAAACAAGATGCAGAAACATTTCAATGATGATCATTTTGATTGAGATGCACCTGAGCCAAATTTTAACTGTCACAGTAAAGAGACTAAATACTTGTATTGATGTACTATTTAAGTTTTTCATTTCTAATAAACTTGCAAACATTTCTAAAATCTTGTTTTTACTTTGTTATTCTGGAGTATTGAGTATTGCTTGATGTTGAGAAATAAATAATTTAATTGATTTTAAAACAAGGATCCAATACAGCAAAATGTGAAAAATGTGAAGGCTCTAAATACTGTATGTTGGCTTAGTATTATATTTATAATAAATGTGTGGACACCTATTTTAATAAATAGTACATGTATAAAGTATAATCTAATCTACTCTAATGTATAAATTTTATATCTGTGTAATAAGTACAGTCGTGGAATCACATAGGTGCTGCATGGACGCTAGCTAGTACAGCTCTCCTGAGACGCCAGTTTTTTTCCTCAGATTTACTTAATTTATATACAACATTTTAATTACCTTTCACTGTTATATCCAGCAATGTCATCTGGTAGGAGGTCCCACTCTGAAATTGTGAGCAAGCAGAAAAAGAAACCATCTTGAGATGAGGCCTCTCCTGAAGAAAACATGTTGGACTCTGTAGAAGTAACCCCCAAGGAAAACAGGAATAGTTCAATCAATCAGTCTTTATTTATTCACAGATGAGTACTTGGATTCATGCTTTGCAAAGCAGATGAGCAAAGTTTTCTGGCTTTTAATATTAATTTTCCTCCCACCCCATTTAAGCATTTCATCAATTCGGTCAACCATTTCTTTTTTTTGTGTACGTGTCAAGAGGGGTCCCAAAGAAGGAAAGGTCATCTTTCCTTTGTCTAGCAGACGTGTTCCTAAAAAAGGAAGTTACCCAAGTTCAGCTTACTTCACCTTATCTTATGACAGATTCCTGTATGTATAACCTGCCATTATAATAAAAGAGCTTTTAATCCTTAGTAGCTTGCAAGCAATTAAATTTTCTTTCACAACTCTTTAATGTAGTATGTGTGGTACTATATATCCAATATAAAACCAAGTAAATTTCTGGCAATGAAATTGCGAAGCTGTGATTCTTTTGCATCTATTGCGCAATAATAAGTTGGGTTCTTGCACTTCCATTTCCCAAACAAATTAATAACTGCTTCTATTAGTTCCATTTGGAGTTTTTCTTGAGACTTCATAAATCGTCTTCTGTGGAGCATTCTTTGTTTTGTCTCTTCCCAAACTGTCTGCTGAGGATACAACTATTCTGGATTTTCCTATCCCATTAGCTGATCTTAAAGAGGCCATTAACTCAATGAATTCTGGGCACTCCCCAGGGCTTAATGGTGTGCCCAGTGGCAATTTCAGCATTCTGGAAGCACCTGGCCCCACCGTATCTGCAAATGTTAAACTCCTCCATTTCTGTATCTAAACTTAACCCTTCAATGAATTCTGCCTTATTCCCCCTGTTTTTAAAATAGGGCAAAGATCCAGAAGATTGTTCCTGCTATTGACCCATTTCATTGATTAATTCAGATGCAAACTATTAGCCACACTTATTGCAAAATGATTACAGTCTGCCATTCACAAGTTAATTCACCCTAATCAGACAGATTAATTTGCTCCTGTCAAGCTGCTGAAAACATGCATCGTCTCTTGCCCATATTTGGTGTAGCACCATCTTTACCTAGTCCAGTAGCGTTACTGGCTGACGATCCAGAAAATGCCTTTAACCTTATATGCTGGAATTTCTTGTGGTGGGTTATGAGATCAATGAAATTTGGTGAAACATTTATTAATATGGTTCAAACATTGTAATCCTCACCCATGGGTATTATTCTCACAAAATCAAACATATCTTTCCCATTTTAGCTTTTCAAAGGTGCCAGACAGGGATGCCATTTCTCCCCTCTTCTTTTTAACTTATCTGTAGAGCCCCTGGCCATTGCCATTCATTTTCATAAGTTAATCACCCTGATTATTGCTTACAGTTACCCTCATAAAATATTATTATATGAAGATGACATCTTATTCCTTGGCAGTGTTCCTTCTGATCTTCCCCATGTACTTAAAGTGTTTAAATCGTTTCAATGTCTGTCAATATATAAAATGAATTAGACAAAGTTATCCCATTAAACATTTCCTGTAGTCTATGCTCCTTCCCTGCACCTATTCCTGTGACTAGCTATATTAAATATTTTGATATGGATATTTTCCCTACATTACAAAATACTGTAATCTCTAAATATTATTGGATATTTAATGGTGTAAAGGATTTACTGCCTACATGGTTGTCTTTTCTGCTGTCATTTCATTCTAGATTGGCCATTATTAAACTAAATGTTCCCTCTCACTTTAATTTTGTAAGTGCTGTGCTGCCTTTCCATCCTCCAAAAATATTTTGGTTGGAGGTTAGATTCCTGATCTCTAAATTTTAATGGTATAAACAGAGACCCTCTGTTATATTATCTACTCTAATTCATGATAAATCAGAGGGAGGGATCTCTTTACTATATTTTGAATTGTACCATTGGTTTTTTGTTCTGTTTGTTCTTTTTGTTTTGTTCTTTGTTTGGAGCTGGCTGATTTCACCTGATAATTTGCCTTCATGGTTTACCATTGAATCCAGTGCCTCTAGACTTCTTTCTAATCTTTCTTTCACAGCAATAAAATTAAAATCTTGTGCCAGTAATTTGGGACATTTAATTTCTAATATGTTGTGGTGTGTAGAGTTGAAAATCTTTTGGATTACTGTCCAACATGGCACCTGTACACGCCCATCTTCAACAATCCTGCTTTATGTATAGGAGGTCATGCCATTTCATTCTCCTCATGGGCCTCCCTGGGCATTTCAGCTTTTGGCAACACGTTTAATTATGCTGGACTACGGACATTCCAGTGCCTGAGGTTTGAGTTTGGAATTCCATTCTTCTCTTCTTTTATTTTATTTACAAATAAGGTCTGTTCTCAAAACTTCCAAATTATTTCTTATTTCCCACTCTTTCTGCCCATCCACTCCACAATTTCCATAACTCTCTATCCTCTACCTCAAGACCTGTGACATCTCTATATTATAGTCTGCAAGGCCTCATATCGACCTTTACCAGTTCTTTCTGTTTGGCAACAAAAGCTTTCCTTAACACCCCAACTATCTTGGGAATCTATTGTAAGTAGTATTTTATTTTCATCTAAGAATCCCAATCTTCAAAACGTTCATTTTAGGATTGCTCATTGCTCTTTTTCTACTCCCAGAAAGTGTTTTACCATGAGTCTGTCTACTGATCCCTATTGTCCCTTTTGAAGGCAAGTATCCTCGGTACTTTTCTTGCATATATTTTGCGAGTGCCTCAGAGTCTTGTTTTTGTGGTTGTTTATTGCTAAATTTCTCTTGACTGCTTTTCACTTTAATATACTTCCCTTCCTCAAATATTTCTCTTTCTGGTCCTCTCATCTCTCATTCTCACTATTAACCAGCGGAGGCTGTTCTGTCTAGGTACAATTGCTGCAAAGACATTTTTAGCTTCTCACTTGTAATCTAATGTTCCTGTATCCTTTGCATCTTGGCAAGCCTCAGTTTGCAATCCTTCTCTCATACAACTCTCAGTGGTGTGGATATATGAGTCATCTACTTCATAAATTACAAAATGGCGTGCTCTAGAGGGAATTCTGCAGTTGTATAGCCTGTGGTTGCTGCCACTCTCCTCTTCCTGCTTCCTAAGGCCTGGCTCGGTGTGGACTGTCGTTTAGGCTGTGTTTCCTCCTAGGTTTTGCTCAGGTGGTTTTCTCTCTACCTTTTTAACAGGGTAAATTTTGTAGTGGATGGGTGCCTGGGTTTGGTTGAGGTTGTATTTTTACTGTTATTACAGCATTTACAATTGTTTTCTTTTGAATGTTTATTTTTTCAGAAACCTGTTGATGTTATTATTTCAAGTTCTCATTAATGTTATTTAAACTTCTTTAAATATTTGACTACAAAAAATGAACTGCTTTATAAAAGATGAAAATGTTCAAACCTAAAAGATCTGTTTGCAGCTCTCACCATTAGGAGCAATTTAGAAAAAGGATGGAAGAATAGTTGAAAGGCCCATCTCAATTAACTTTGTTCAAGTATACTTGGCATTATTGATGGTTTTATTTTTAATTATAAAGAAATGGTAATATAGATTTATATTTAATTAGCTGATGTTCATTATAAAATCATTTAGTTGCTTGTAGATATGCGTATATGAGAAGCTGATACTCACTTCATTTTGTAAACATTGCTTAATTTTATGTAACAACGTTGGATAATTTCAGAATGTTAAGTAATTGCCCACAGTAACACACTTAGGTCATGGAAATGAACATTAGCACCTACCAGTCTCATTAAACCAGATGTCTGCATAAAGCACCTCTCTGAATAACCAAGCATGGGGAGGCAGCATGGCTCAGGGACAAATCATGACTCAGTAGGCTGTACAAAAATCATAAAGGTTTTAAATCATTCATTACCCAAGTACTGTCATCAGATTTAATTTGCTTTCACCTGGATGCGTAACTTATACTGTATTCTTAAATAGCTGGTAAAGATGGTAAATTAATTAAAAAAAAAACAGTTCAGCTTTAAGTCATTATTACACTCCTCTGCCTTACAATAATGATCATGATGAAAAGTGCCTTCCAAATTAAAATTCATGAAGTTGTTTGAAGGTTAAACTAATGCTTGGAATGGTCATTTTTGTACACAGCTGTATTATATTAAAGACGCTATTCAGTGCAGAGTTAAAGACTTTGATATATAAATGAGCGGCATGGTGTTTGCTGTATGTTACAGCAGCCCAGTATTCAATAAGGTATACAATCAGACATTACTAAAAATGTCACACAAGTTGTGGAGTGGCTAAGATATTGTTTCCGTGCTGTTTGAATCCATGTTTCAGTCTACATTAAACAGTATGCTGGAAAAGAGGATACAGTAAATGGAAGACTTGATACGGAGGCTTTCAACACATTTGTTGATCTGACACAGCCATGTTATTTTTTTGAATTTTTGGCATTTTGCTTGTACTCATGGGTGCCAACTTGTCATAAACATTACATAAATTCTAGGCTACAACATAAACAATATTCTAACAATAATAACAACAATAATAATAACAATAATAATTATAATAAAAATAAAAGAATAATCCTCAAACTGGTGTAGCATAAGAGACACAAAAGCATCAAATTAAAATTAAATTGTCAACAACAACAACAACATTTATTTATATAGCACATTTTCATACAAAAAGTAGCTCAAAGTGCTTTACATAATGGAGAGAAGAAAAATAAAAGACAAAATAAGAAATTAAAATAGTCTCACTGGAAAACTCTGATGTCATGCAGTGATTTGATATGATTATATTAGGATTGTCATTTTATTTCAGGGACCAAAATTAATTTTCATGTTAATGATGCTGTATGGTCTGGCTATGATTATGTTGTCACCATCACCGTAATTCACATTACTTTTTAGACTGACAAGTTCAACAGAAAGTAACTCTTTCAGGTACTCGTTTATACTGCTTTAAAAAGTAATTTTTTCTTTACTCATTTGACAAAGATTCAGTCTTTTTAAAGAAACGTCTGCCAATACAGTACAGCCCAGTTACTATATGCTTTAGGAAATGCGCAAGATTTTTCCGAGTCTTGCCAAGTGCCTCCTTTTCTATATGCAAATCCAGCAGTGATGATTCTACTCAAAGCAATTTTGAGTGCTTGCCATTACGAGCTAACAAATACACTGTAAATAATTTGCAGTCTGAATATGGCTGGTTTTCATGGTTGTCTATTAGAACACATATGACTGACAAATTCATTTTTATTAATTTGTCTGATTCAGGATCAATATGATTTTTCTTATTAAGGATCAATATCAGTACACAGTGAAACTGGATTTGAATTGCTTGCAAAATTGATTTGAACAGTCATAGTCTTACGGGGCCAGATGTGAGCCCCAGATTGATAATGCACATTTTGGGGACAACTCTTTAAAAAAATCTGTAGTGAAGACCATTGAAATTTTCTGTTGAAAAGGCTACGCCTACAGGATTTTCGCCTAAAAAGCCTCCTCCCATTATTTCCAGTCCGTGCAATTTATTAATTATTTTATTTATTTATTTATTTTGTGTGATCAAATTTTATTGATTAACTGAAAAAGGAACAGTAAAAGGAAACCAACAAACTTGATTTTTCTACTCATGTATTAAACGACTACATAAAATAAGTTTGGAAAGACGAAGAGAGAGCAAAAGAAACCAAACAAAAGAATTGACCAGGATACAAAACAAAACAAAAAGCTAAAATTGCTGTTATCTATTTGAGAGTCCAAAAATTCCAATTAGGCAGTAATATTAACTTACTTTAGTTATTGATTTAGACATGCAGTTTGAAGGTGGATGCTATGCAGGCTTGTCCATGGCTCTGCTGGGGTGGTGTCAGTTGTTGTGTGGCACATTTACTGTTTTGAGTGCATTGATTACAGAAACTGGCATCTCCTGTGGCTTTTTGTATTAAACGCACTTGATTGGAGTTCAGTAAACTGGGTGTGACAACACAACATTTAATTTGAAGGCATATTTTACTCAAGCTGACAATTCTTTGAAACTTACATTGACTCTGACTGCAATGTCATAATGGTGAGCGACAGAGATAACATTCATGCTTATCCTCGTATGTTCACCTGTGGTTTCTTTTAGGAGACTTTTCATCCATAGGAGGATTATTCATTGTAAGCACAGTTTTGCTGTCTATTAGATGATGCTAACAAGAGCACCATTGCCCTTTGCTGTTTAAAATGACCACCACTGCTTTGAAATCCACCTTTGTGAGGCATTCAATTGTTTTAGAAATGTGACACATAGTGACTATCTAATTGTTCCCACCCACATTTAAGCACCATTCACTTGAGATTATCTCCCATCGTATGTAATACTGCAACACTAGAACAGTCAAACAAAAAAATAAGATATGAGCTAAAAATCAGAACTGAGTCACTTTCAGCTGCAATTTGAATGTAGCTTTAGTAGCCTGCAGTAACATATTACCTCAAATGCAGCTGGTATGGATTGTCAGTTCAATTTTACCATCATGACTTTTCTCTATCATTGCTCCGAGAATGCTCTCCCAACTTTAGGAATTTGGTACAGCGCTTCTCCTGTGCCCCATCAGAGATGGCACTTATGTTTTTAATACACTATTTATTCACATGGTCTGGAATTTATCATGGAGAATGTACTGTAGGTTAATAGGATAACCGTTTACATGTGTACAGAGCACAGCGAAATTATGTCAGTTTGACAATTTTTTTGAAAAGTTTCCGGCTTTACACTTCTGCTTCAAAAGTGTTCTGTTATTGAAGCACATCGTTTTTTAAACCCCCTTAATTTCATTAAGGGTCTTGAGGGGCTGGAGCAAATCTTGGCACTACTGGACACAAGTCAGGATGCAGTCTTTAACACACTGCAAGTCTATGGCAGAGTCCCCTCACACATACCCATGCTGATACTCACATTGCAAGTGCCTTGTGTTTTGTCAGCTCTTCCTTGAAAAGAACTCCATTAAATCCATCTTACAAGCAAGATCACCCTTCAGCAAATAGTGTAAGCAAGGCATCCAATTAAATAAAGGACAGTAGCTGTAATTGTCTCCAAGATGGGCTTCTTTGGATTACAGCAAATTGATTTAGACTAAGTTCTTGAGTATAATTCTTTTTATTAGGTGGTAAATGTTTGTTAAATTTGCACTGTTTAATTTTGTTGTCACCCTTAGCTGGTAGAATTTGCCTATAGTAATCACTTACATGTGTTAGATAGGTTCAGTTTCAAAACTCCAAAGATAGGAACTTCCTTAGTGGTGAATCCTGCAGTACTTGACAGTCCTGCCAGCACCATTTGCAAGTGAATTTTTTTCTGTCAAGCAGATCAGTAGTTTTTCTTGCAGTGTGATAAGCAGCAGCTGTCCCATCTGTACAAGAGGTGAAAACTGCAGAAATGGCTGTCTGTGGTCTCTTCTTTCTCAGTTGTCAACTCGCAGGTCTTTCTGTTTTGCAGCATAATATGTAAAGCTGAATTCCTGTATTTTTCATATCTAACCCAACTTTAAACAAATCTCATGTGTAACTCATACTTCATTCCAGATAACTGATGATAACTGACTACTAGAAGTAATGAGATCACTTCTACTGTATATGAAGACGTGTGTATACAGTTGTGTGGAAGTTCATCACACGGTGATGGGAGAATGCCTTCTTCACAGAAAAATTACTGTAACGGATAGTAAAGCTAAAAAGTTCTGTGTATGCTGCCATATGCACAGACCTTGTGTGTTGTTTCTAGGGAATGGTGAAGGGTTGCAAGGCTGCACAGTCATTAACTTGTTTTGCTTTTTTGATTTTAGGCAGGAGAACCAGCTTCCAGAAGAGAATATCTGACTGCCACTTTCTGTCGCTTCATCTTAAAAAGCCACCAGTGTTCAGACATGGCGGCCAGTTGCCTAATTAAATGACAATCAAGAAAGGTCTCAGTCTAGAGAGTTTGGCATCAGGCTTAAGTCGTTATTAAGGATTGCTACTGTCATGATCTGAGTTGTACTTTCATTTTTTTGCTATCACTGCTTGAACTTCAAAAATAACCAAGGCATCATTTGGATACCTTCTTAATAAAGTTTAAAATTAAACAAGTTCTGACACTGTGCCATTTTGTTTGTGAAATGGGTGCCACCATTTTGTGCCTTGATTTTGGTGTGGTACAAGGTCAGCTGGAAGCACATGCAGCACATGATATCACCAGGTCAAAGGTATAAAGGTCAGTATTGTGTACTTCCTGGTTGCCCAAGTTTGTGGATACCACAAATAAAATACTAACATTCTGGTTAGTGTTTCAATTTGACTTTTGATAATGAACTCTTTTATTAGTTGACAATGATTTTTATCTTACATTTTTGTTCTGGTTAGAGAAAATTATTTTGGTTTTTGATTCCTCCACTATGTTCTTTGAATTACTATTTTGGTTTCACAGCCTTGGCTTATTTAATAAAGTATTGTTTTCCTGGTATCATCCTCTCCGTTAGAATAACTACCCGATTCCATTCCTTTTTAGCCTACTCAATGTTATGTTTACTCCAAAAAAACTGGTCAAAAATGTAAAAAACATATAATTATGTGTAGTAGAAACATATAAATATCAAAATGTCAACATAAATACGGTAAGATAGGTATGTTTAATGTCCACTACTGTACTTATGCAGATTTAGAACACGTCCTTCATGTGATATGTTTTGAAATAGTCAGCAATACAGAGCCCAATGTCACAACTGGGACAGCAGAAGTATGTTTCTTTGCAGACTTTTCTTATAATATTTTTTTCTGTTGCTTGTGCATGAGAGGATAGAATGATGGTGCCTGATCGGCATAATAATGAGACCGTTATGTTATTGTAACTTACCACAGTACAAGGCTTAGAGATTTCCAGATTTCCCCTGACATGGATGTCAGTTGCTGCATTTTGAACAGTGCTTAGATGGTTAACATCTTTCTTGGCCTTTAATGTGATCATAATCATTTTGCCTTGTTGCCACACACCTACTTACACTACAGTGATCCTTCAAGTTGGAATTTTAGGCAAATAATGGAAGTTCAGTTGTACAGTGCCATATGCATCAGTTTCACTATCCGTGTCAATGTCTGATGACCAATTCACACCGTCATCATTATCGTTTTGTTTAACTAATAGTTCAGTTTCAGTTTGTTGTAAAACTGGATTTACAGCTTATTGTTTACATGCCAATGTGTTCTACTTGAAGACTCTGCCTCATTCCTGAATATTACTGAAGAGTTACAATGGCAAAATGCATATAGATATTCATGATTTTCTGCAGCATAATGCTCTTTATTCACTAGATGATAGCAGAATACTGTCCTGAGAGTTATTTGGGCTTTACAAAGTAAAGTGCATAGTTAAATGTCACCCTGAGACTTACTCGGGCGTAACTGTAATTCTATAGAATTCTGATCCATAGTATTGCTCTGGGCTAAATCCAAGGAGGTTTAATACTGCTCTTTCCCTGTGAAGTCAATACAACTACCAGAAAAAAAAACTATTAAAAGTAGAAGTACAGTAATCCCTCGCTATATCGCGCTTCGCCTTTCGCGGCTTCACTCTATCGTGGATTTTATATGTAAGCATATTTAAATATATATCGCGGATTTTTTGCTGGTTCGCGGATTTCTGCGGACAATGGGTCTTTTAATTTCTGGTACATGCTTCCTCAGTTGGTTTGCCCAGATTTCATACAAGGGACGCTATTGGCAGATGGCTGAGAAGCTACCCAACTTACTTTTCTCTCTCTCTCTCTCTTGCGCTGACTTTCTCTGATCCTGACATAGGGGGATTAAGCACCTAGACGATACGGACGCTCATCTAAAAATGCTAAAAGATTATCTTCACGTTGCTACCTTCTGTGCAGCTGCTTCGTGAAGCGACATGCTGCACGGTGCTTCGCATACTTAAAAGCTCGAAGGGCACGTATTGATTTTTGTTTGTTTTTCTCTGTCTCTCTCTCTCTCTCTCTGCTCCTGACGGAGGGGGTGTGAGCTGCCGCGTTCAACAGCTTTGTGCCGCGGTGCTTCGAATACTTAAAAGCCAAACAGCCCTATTGATTTGTTTGCTTTCCTCTCTCTTTCTGACAGTCTGTGCTCCTGACGGGCACTCCTTTGAAGAGGAAGATATGTTTGCATTCTTTTAATTGTGAGACAGAACTGTCATCTCTGTCTTGTCATGGAGCACAGTTTAAACTTTTGAAAAAGAGACAAATGTTTGTTTGCAGTGTTTGAATAACGTTCCTGTCTCTCCACAACCTCCTGTGTTTCTGCGCAAATCTGTGACCCAAGCATGACAATATAAAAATAACCATATAAACATATGGTTTCTACTTCGCGGATTTTCTTATTTCGTGGGTGGCTCTGGAATGCAACTCCCGCGATGGAGGAGGGATTACTGTATGACATTAGGGTCCTTCAAAAGTTGACTTCATGTTATTTTGGAGGACATAAGGGAATAGGATTGGTGATCATTGTTGGACTGAATGACCTGTACTTGTCAAAATGTTTCTAATTTTCCAATTAAAGATTAAAAAAAAACAAAAGTATCATTCGGAAAATGTTTACTCAATACAAAAAAATCAAGATACTAAATAATAATAATAATAATAATAATGAAATAATTAGGAATTACAACGGCCAAAATATCAATACATACAAAAATGAGGAAAAGGTCCAAGGAATGTAAAAAACAAAATACAAAAAAAAAAGATCACGCAATATGAAGAACAAAACATGCAAAGCAAACCAAGATACAAAAATGCTATAATGAGGATAAGAATGAAACATACAAAAGGATGTGCAATACTTCATCCATCCATCCATTTTCCAACACGCTGAATCCAAACACAGGGTCACGGGGGTCTGTTGGAGCCAATCCCAGCCAACACAGGGCACAAGGCAGGAACCAATCCTGGGCAAGGTGCCAACCCACCGCAGATGTGCAATACTTAAACCCCAAAAATATTAAAGGCCAACATTCAATAACAAGCAAAATCAAACTAACTTTGAATTAATATAATTAACTGAACAGCCGCAAGATTGTGAGGTGAGCAAGTAAAATAAAACAAAACAATTAACATAAAGTACATTAAATATTAAAGAAAGTAGTTAATACAAATAATTATATGAATAAAAGGAACAAAACAATTTACAAAAATCAAGGAAACATCTAGACAACAATAAATAGAGATAAAGTCAGGGATGCAGCCCCAGGCAAACCACAACATGTTTATTTGGTTACTAAATTCTGTTGAGATCATAAGGATTATGTAAGGAGCTGCCAGGTCATATTAGGATTGGCAGACAAAAGCGGGTACGAGAGAATAAGGACAGGGTCCAAGAAAAACTTTTATACTAGGACTATCACTGGGGCACTAGGTCAGTGATTTATAATTACTTTGGAACAGTGGCAATGTATGTTGAAGAATTTACTTTAGGCTTCCAAGTGAAATATATGAAGCAGGGAGGTCTGTTACAATGGATGGCCACATGTCATTTACTATTATGATCTCAGGGTTTAATAGCTATTTTAAAGGTGAAATAGAGATGTTTTTACTTGTTCTTGACATGAAAAGGAAAACGGAATATGCCCCAATTGGGAAAATCGTTTCTGAAAATTACTGTAAAGTTTAAACTGAAAAAATAAATCCACACAAAACATAATTAGGATTGTAAGAAAACAAATTGGTCAACCTATAATAGAAAAGAATTACAAAAGGCAAAATTAACCATAATTGATATACTTAGAACAAGCCAATTCTGAATTAAACAACAATTAAACTGAAGATAAGGCCAATTCAAAAACAAAAAAAAAGCAAAAGGCTACTCAAAAACAATGAAAACCATAAAACAAATGTTCAGAACAAAAGAAAACACTCAGTAATGAAATTGCAATTAAAAACTTAAAACCAAATCTCAAATATGTAACAATTGCTAAGAAGAAAAGACCAATTCATCAATAGGAAAAAGGTCCAAATGAAAAATGCTACTCCAGAACAGGAAAAACCCTTTATTGTTACCTTTAGTGAATTTAACTAAAGAAAGGAAAAAGGCCTCAAAGGCACCCAATGGCCCAGTCATTCAACTGGGGTACCAGAATGCCCTAAACAGGGGTCCAGACAGCTGACCTGAGCATCTCAACAGTATAATTAGGAGGCTCCACCCCCTTGGGATCAAAAATAACAGGAGAAAGCGAAAAGCAGAATGTACTGAAACCTAAAAAACTAAAGAAAAAACATTGCCAAATGACTAATATATAAATATATGAATGAAAAATAATTAAATAATACAAAAAAGTAATTAACACAAATATTTTATTATCACACCGCACCCCTTGCCTGGAAAGGTGGTTTCAAAAAATAAAATGTGTCGAGATTTTATTATCAAAAGAATTAAAAAACAGATAACAATAAACACGACTAAAGCCAGGGCAGAGCCCCATCAAAAACCTGACAAGAGTTGCAGAAACACCTGCAGCTGTTAGAAGGGTTCCAGAAGATATTATTGAGCTTGGGCATAGCTTGGGGGATAACATAAACAGCTCTCATGACCTTTTGGGCTACTTTGGAATTCATTTTAACATAAATTTCATAAATATTTATTTTAATATTTTACTACAACACTAGGTTTTTCATAGGCACTGTCATTTTGATTATGGGTTGGCATGACAACCACAGTCACTAATGCCACCTCCTAAATGGTATAAAACACGGCACCTCATTTCAGTCAGTGTCCAAGTATTAAAATGTCATTTTGCATCTTGCATTTTTGGTGTGTTTTCAGGATGAGGCAAAGCTGCACTTTTGTTCCATTGACAAAGTAGAATCTTCTGTCTTGATTCCTTGTGTCCCTGCATTTCTGAACCTTCTGTTATCCTTAATTGGTTGTCAGCATCTTAGGTGATCATTGCATGGTTCCAATGATTGGCAGGTGATTACTTGCATCACATTTGCATTTCCAAACCTTTGAATAAATAGCTTGTCATTATGCCAGCACCAGAAAATAGCAAAATTGGTGAGGCCTCCAAAAAAGACTAACCAAACAGGCCAAGAATCTTACTGGCCTACCTCAATACAGGCCTCACCTCAGGTAAGCTTGAATCTCATGCAACTGGCAGCCTCAGCCTACCTAAGGCTAAAATGAGACTCGGGACAAACAGTTCAAAAATAGTCCAGAAATATATAAAATATGTATATATATCAAGAATTATCTTCAAGTGAGATGGAAGTGTTTATAACCTCTGCTCTGAGAAGGACAAGGCCACCAAAAGGTTTTAATTAATAATATATTTGTTACATTAAAAAAGAGCAAAAATAAGAAAAAGTCAGAGAAAACAAAAGACAAAAAATTATTTGCCTAAAAAGACAATCCAAAGCAAACCAATCCAAGGGGAAAAAAAAACAGAGAATAAGAGCAAAACAATTAGTAACCACAAAAGCAGTTATTATGAATGAACAGCCTCAAACTCAGTGAACCACCTTGGGACTGACCTGACATCCTTATTATTGAGGCTGACAGGGGCCCATCAGCAGTGATGTAAATGTAGCTCCACCTCTTGGGGTTCCACTCACAAAGCACAAGGAATTTGAGAGAACAGTAAAAATGACATAGATACTAAATAAAGTATAAACATGACAAAATAACAAAAAATATATAAGCACATGACAAATACTATAAAATTAACAGAAAAGACAAAAAAAGAATGTAAACATAAGCCGGGGAAAAAAAAAACCTAGCTAAATTATACCATAGCCCAATTTCAGCATTTCTAATGTCAGTCAGTCAGGAGGCCTTGTGGTCTCTAGTCTTCCCATCCTACTCTTACTCTCTCTTCTTAGAGGGTCAGGAATCCTGTTGGACCGCCTACCCTCTAACATCTTTGGTAAACCCTATGTTGAGTAACGTTGCATTTTATCATATTTTTAATTCTTACTGTTGATCAATTTGTAAATGTACTGTATTATGTGGGTATGCTGTATGAAATGGACTGAACAAAATATATTTATATTTCATTAAAAGCATTGACTCTGGGTCGCAGCAGCACCACAAATTCCAACAGGGCATCATTGGACTTGGACTTTGTCAGCTCAGCCCTGTTGGGTTCCATGGGTGCTGCAAGGGGGTGCTTTGGGGACTGGGAAGCCCTACTTTGTAGGGTTCCAGGCGCACCTGGAAGTGCTCCTGGGCCAAGCCTGGGGGACACCAGAAGTACTTCCAGGGATAATATAAAGGGAGCTTCCTGCTATAGCTCAGGGAGCCAGAGTTGGCAGGAAGGAGGATGATGCTTGCTTGAGGAGTAGAGAATGTAGTGTCTGAGAGATGGAGACAGAAAAAGCAAGATAAAGAATTGCTGTGCGCTACTTGTGTTTTGTGTTGTGGTTGCAGTATGGGAAACGCTTTCTACAAGAGTTTCTCACAATAAAACTCTTTCATTCATTTTATACTTGCATCTGAGCCTGTCGATATCAGGTTTGGGGAGCTCAAGTGCCCCCTACAGTCCACACCATATACAGTAAATCTTCTGATTCTGTTCCCACCAATTTGTTTATCCACTTCTATAAAAGAGTAAACCACTTTGCAATATCCACAGTCTACTTGCACCTATTTGTTGCCATGTGCAACAGAAAAAAATTCTGAGAGGCCTATGACCCAACAGTAACATGTGCTCTATCAAGGGAAGCTGCAGTCTTATTTTCGTGGTTCTTTTGTGTCTCCATATTCTGATAATATTTCAATGTTTTATGCTGGTTTTCAGGTAAATCTATTAAATTTCAACAATGGCAGTGAAGCGCAGTGCTAATGAATTTTTTTGTCAGGTTCTTCTAAGTGAAAATCCGTTGTTATCAGCTTAGTTGATTTACAGTACATGAAAATGTGTTTATGGTAACAGGTAGCAAAAATGTATACAGTAATCCCTCCTCCATCGTGGGGGTTGCGTTCCAGAGCCACCAGCGAAATAAGAAAATCCGCGAAGTAGAAACCATATGTTTATATGGTTATTTTTATATTGTCATGCTTGGGTCACAGATTTGCGCAGAAACACAGGAGGTTGTAGAGAGACAGGAACGTTATTCAAACACTGCAAACAAACATTTGTCTCTTTTTCAAAAGTTTAAACTGTGCTCCATGACAAGACAGAGATGACAGTTCTGTCTCACAATTAAAAGAATGCAAACATATCTTCCTCTTCAAAGGAAACAGAGAGTAAAGCAAACAAATCAATAGTGCTGTTTGGCTCTTAAGTATGCGAAGCACCACTGGTACAAAGCTGTTGAAGGCGGCAACTCACCAGGAGCAGGGAGAGAGAGAGAGAGAGAGAGAGAGAGAGAGAGAGAGAAACAAAGTCAAAAATCAATACGTGCCCTTTGAGCTTTTAAGTATGCGAAGCACCGTGCAGCATACTTAAAAGCTGCACACAGAAGGTAGCAACGTGAAGATAATCTTTCAGCATTTTTAGACGAGCGTCCGTATCGTCTAGGTGTGCGAACAGCCCCCCTGCTCACACCCCCTACGTCAGGATCACAGATAGTCAGCGCAAGACAGAGAGAAAGAAAAGTAAGTTGGGTAGCTTCTCAGCCATCTGCCAATAGCGTCCCTTGTATGAAATCAACTGGGCAAACCAACTGAGGAAGCATGTACCAGAAATTAATCCAAAAAAAAAAATCCGCGATATATATTTAAATATGCTTACATATAAAATCCGCGATAGAGTGAAGCCGCGAAAGGCAAAGCGCGATATAGCGAGGGATCACTGTAGTGAATAAGTTCAAATAGAACCTAACCCCATTTTTCCCATAGGATCAATGCTTCTGTATCTGTTGTGTCACACATGTGCGCTTAGGAGGCAGTCTAAAAGTCTAAAGGTGAGGTCTCCTGTTTTTTGACGTCATCTCCTGCCAACCATTTCCTGTCCTCCATTTTAATACTGAATATAAACGCCATTTTTGTTTCATGTAAACTGTCAATTGTTACGAATTACAAGTAGTTTTGATCACTGCAACCATTTTCTTTGCTTTATTTTTGTCCATTGGACAATATACGGGGACGGTCCCCAAAACTTTGTTTTTGTGGAGCTTCTTGTTTTCTTTTTACAAAGTATTTTCCACAATTGGTATAGTCGGCAGGATTATTTTTGTTCAAAGTGATGGAAGAACAGGACCTGAACACTGTCCTTTCCACTATCATGGCCAAACTACATACCTTAAAGGTACAGATGGGCGAGATGCAGACCCAGCTCGCTGAATCCAAGACTCGTGCTGCAGCCGTGATATGGACAGAGGCCGCTCTGTCATTACCCACTCAGCTTACGTATTTAACTGAGGGGCATGATATTGAATCCTATTTTTTGTTTTTGAGCGTACCGCTAAGCGGAACACATGGCTGAGATCGGAATGGGCGTACCTACTGGCTACCTACCTGAAGGGGATATCACAGAGAGACTATTATGATTTAACTGAGGAGCAGGCCGCAGACTATGGCATTTTAAAAACCGAGGTGTTTAAACGCTATAGCATTTCTCTGGAACAGCAGGCAAGAGAATGGAGGGAGTGGCAATTTGATCCCGAACGACCTTTACGAACACAGATGTTCGAGGCGTGGAGTAAAGTGTGTCATTGACTACGGCTCAATATTAATAACTCCCACAAGATGGCCAAGCTATTGGCGTGCAAAACCTTTGTTCATGCCCTCCCTGAAAACAAAGCCCAGCAGATTCGGAAACAAAATTTTGAGAATATGGACACCTTGATCAAGGTTGCAGAATGTTACTGGGCGGCTTGTAAATCACAGCGATCAGAGAGGTCCTCTCGCCATACCCAACAGGCACGTGGGGCAGCCTCTGAGCCCTCTCGACAAGCTCCCAAGCCTGCCATCTGTCACAGTGACAAGCATTTTGGCCTCCCCCGCTGTTTCAAGTGTGGGGAGGTTGGTTATCTGTCCCCAATCTGCACCAATGAGCCGATGGACTGCTCAATGGTTAAGGGAGAAAGGTGCTGTGCCACTGTGATTAACCCTTTGTCTCTTCCTTATACAGGTGCAGTTATTGTAAATGGTGTGAAGGTAAGAGCAATGTTCGATTCTGGGAGCAACATTTCCATTGTTGCTTCCCGATTTGTTTTACTGCGAGAATGGCTTAGAATAAAAACTAGCCTCAGGTGTATTCATGGGGACATTCGAGTATTATAAAACCGCTGTGTGGTTACGGTAGATCACGTAATGAAAAAGTTAACTATGGCAGTACTACCGGATCCCCCATTTCCAGTCATATTAGGGAGAGACTGGAAGAAAATTAACAGTGGTACAAACGCAACTGTTCCTGGGAAAAATTTGGGCTTAATAATGGAGAGTTCATCTACTCAGACTGCCTCCACGCCATGTACAGTGGTCACTAGGACCCATATAGGTACTCAGTGCGATGGAGTTGATGCCCCATTGTCCTCTGCGGCAGCAAGTACAGTTAACGTAGAGGACGTAGTGGCAGAAGCTCCTCCCATTGAGGTCACCAGAGACCCTATTCAAAATTTATCGGCCCAATTATTAATTATCCCATCCTCCTTTAAAAAAGAACAATGGAACAATGATTCCTTAAAGTTTGCAAGGAATGCAATAGTGTCAACAGAGGGTCATATGTCCCTTGATCCCATGCCACCGATGCCGTTCTTTGTTCTTATCAGCAACAAGTATGTGAACTAGCGCATGCCCACCTTCTGGGAGCCCATTTAGGCTCTGAAAAAACACTAGAGAGGATTAAGCTCCGATTTTATTGGCCAGGGATAAATAAGGAGGTCAGACAATTTTGCACTTCTTGTCCCGAATGCCAACTTTGTCAGATTCCTAGGAGGGATCATGCTCCTCTTGTCCCTCTTCCCCTTATTGATATACCCTTTAAATGAGTCGGTATCAACCTCGTAGGACTGTTAGAACCCTTGTTGAGAGGCTATAAATATCTTTTAGTTCTAGTAGATTATGCCACTCGATTTCCAGAAGCTGTTCCCCTGCGCTCAGCTACTTCTAAAAACATCACACGAGAATTAGTAGGGATATTCACTCGTGTAGGGATCCCCAAAGAGGTTCTTACGGATCAAGGGACTCCCTTCACTTCGGAGATGTTCATGGAGGTGGCTAAATTACTCAAGATAAAACATCTGAAAACATCGGTCTATCATCCACAGACAGACAGGTTGGTAGAATGATTTAATCAAACGTTAAAATAGATGTTACAAAAAGTAGTTAACGAGGATGGGAGAAGCTGGGATCAGTTACTTCCCCTCGCATTGTTTGCCTATTGGGAAGTCCCACAGGCCTGTACAGGTTTTTCTCCATTTGAATTACTGTATGGAAAACAACCCTGTGGCCTATTGGATATGTTAAAAGAAGGTTGGGAAGAGGAGGTCCTTCCTACCTCAAATATACTTGAATATATCGTTCAATTACGCGATAGATTGGAAAAAATTAGACCAGTACTAAAAGAAAATGTAGAAAAAGCTCAAGCAGCACAGTCTCGTTATTACAACAGAAACACCACCATTCAGGAATTTCTCCCAGGTGATCGTGTAAGGCCCTTACGAAATTAAGGAAAGAAAAGGACTTGTAGATTATTTGGTAAAATAACCAAATAGTCGACCAAGTGAGCGAGTATATCATATTAATTTGCTGAAGCACGTGGAAGGACAGGGAAATTGATGCCTTTTCCGGCCAGCCTTGCTCCCTTTTCATGTCAACGTCTCATCTTAATTTCGGACCTGATTTAACCCTGGAACAAAAACAGGACCTAGAGATGGCTATCCTGTCAATACCTGAAGTAGTGAACGAGTTACCTGGACGGACTGCACTGGTTGAACATGACATAATCACTGACCCGGGAGTAATTGTCAGAGAAAGATCCTATAGGCTCTCGGAGGCAAAGAAGGCGTAAGCAGAGTTGGAAATTACATGAATACTAGAATTAGGGGTTATTGAAGAAAGTTATAGCCCCTGGTCTAGTCCAATTGTCTTAGTTCCTAAGCCTGATGGATCGTGGAGGTTTTGCAATGACTTCTGACGACTTAATCAGATCTCTAAATTTGATGCATATCCCATGCTGCAAGTGGATGATCTACTTGAAAGGCTTGATAATGCTCAATTCCTAACTACACTCGATATGACTAAAGGGTATTGGCAAATTCCTTTAACAGCCTATGCTAAAGAAAAAAATGCTTTTAGTACTCCAAGTGGACATTGGCAATACACTGTTCTCCCTTTTGGCTTTCACGGGGCACCAGCAACCTTCCAACATCTGGTAGATACACTGCTACGGCCCCACGATTCATTTAGTGCTACCTATCTACTGTAGATGACATTGTCATTTATTCCGGCACATGGGAGGAACATGTATGGCAGGTCAAAACTGTGCTCTCCACACTAGCACGTGCCGGACTTCTCATTAATCCTAAGAAATGTTTCTTTGGATTGAAGGAAGCCAAATATTTGGGCTATCTGGTGGGTGGGGGCACTGTTAAACCACAATGTTCCAAAATTGATGCCATCATAAATTGGCCCCGTCCGGTGACTAAGAGGTAAGTACAATCATTTCTGGGTTTAGCGGGCTACTATAGCCGTTTTGTACCTCATTTCTCTGAGATTGCTTCGCCCTTATCTAACTTGACAAAGAAACTAGCACCCTTAAAAGTGGTATGGGATGATCAGGCTGATACTGCATTCAGTTACTTAAAATTGTCCCTTACGTCAACACATGTTTTGAAATCTCCTGATTTTTCTTTTCTTTTCATACTCCATACCAATGCATTGGACACAGGATTAGGTGCCATGTTGAGCCAATGCATTGATGGTGCTGAACACCCATTATGTACCTCAGCTGGAAACTGCTGGACCGGGAGACCAGGTATGCCGCGGTGGAGCGAGAAGCCTTGGCGATCAAATGGGCTATCACGCAGTTAAGGTACTACCTATTGGGGTGGGAATTTACACTGGTGACGGACCATGCTGCCCTACAGTGGATGTCCCTTCACCGGGAGTCTAATCCCCGCGTCACTAGGTGGTTTTTGGACTTTCACCCTTATCGTTTTAGTGTTGTTTATCGTAAAGGTTCTTTGCAGACCAACGCAGATGCTCTCTCCCGTGCCTATGACCTCTCGGTGCAGGTCGCCCGACTGAATGGGTCTGGGCTGAGTCATGTCACACATGTGCACTTAGGAGGCAGTGTAAAAGCCAAAAGGTGAGTGAAACAGTGCGAGACAAGGGGTTGTCAAGTGGTACTTACCCAAATCTCTTAATCTCCCAACAGGAAAACCGAAGAAAAGTAGATACTTCAATTCCGGGTTCTAAAATGGCCGTCAAGACGTCACTTCCGGAGCCCATTTATGACATCACTTCCGACCACCACTGATGACATCACTTCCGGTTACGATGAAAAATAACGTCACTTCCGTAGCCTGTCTTCGATGTCATCTCCTGCCAAACACTTCCTGTCCTCCATTTTAATACTGTATATAAACTCCATTTTTGTTTCATGTAAACTGTCAATTGTTACGAATTACAGGTACTTTTGATCACTGCAACCATTTTCTTTGCTTTATTTTTGTCCATTGGACAATATACGGGGACGGTCCCCAAAACTTTGTTTTTGTGGAGCTTCTTGTTTTCTTTTTACTAAGTATTTTCCATGCTGTGTTTTTCATTTCTGCAGGGCAGTGCCTTTCGAAGCCCATTTGGAGCCCTAGGCAGGGTTGATGCATTACCCATTATTAGTTGTCCAACAAGCTTGTATTATTATTAGACATTATCAGACTTCGACAACCTGGGAGGGGGGTTCTCCTCAATGTCCAGTCCAGAACAGGCAGCCCTTCAATAGCACATATGGCGTCCCTTTGTGCATATACTGCATAATTTAAGGAGTGTGTGCCCCTTGGTGTACAGAGCATGTGTACATTTCCTTTCATAAATGGCAGCCACTCATTATCATCTTAGTTTGACAAGCGGGTGGGTGGGGGTCCCCGGTGGGTCCCTTGAAGTGGCTGGAGCGTGTACTCCTTCAGAAACACAAACGGTGCCCTTTTGTGTACGTACCTTGGACTTTTTTTATCTTACTTGGGTAACCCCTCGGATGACAGCGCCCGAATTAATTGACTCTGCCACAGGGTTTTTCAGGAATATAACCCCTGCAGATAATAATAATTGATTATAATTTATTTTTTGTTTTGTATGTTGTCCAATGCTCCCTAGTTTTAGTCTCATAAGGTGCCTTAAAATGCAGGAGTAAGTTAAGGCAGCTGTTCTAACAACTGTGCAAGAAGTCCAGAAGAAAATGCCACACTCATGCAGAAGAATAAACAGAACCCCAGCAAACTGCAAACTTATCCGAGCAAATCCTTGACATGGCCTGATGATTCCCTGGACCACATAGAACACCAGCTCTGAAACAGAAGAAAGCCATTTAATACCTTTAATAAGCAAACATTAGCATGCATATAGCTCACTGGGTATTAGCAGGGATGCCAGTTGATTATTAGGAGAAAATTCAAATTGAACATGAAAGGCAGCCTACCCCCATTAATGAGCAGTGGGCACAGAGAGCTGCCAGGCATCAGTCTTCTGCAGTGTCACAGTGATGACATTGTCTTTTAAAGAAAGGAAAAACTTTCAGGGGCTTTGGATTGCAAAAATTATATCTGACAGATACACATGTATGTGTATTTCTCCTGAGTGGTTTCAAAAGAGATATTAAATATACAGAGTGAATATCCTAGTTGTTTGGTTTTATGATGGAGTGTATCAAAAAGTATGCTACAAACCAATCATTTGCACTGAATTTAAAAATAGGGTAGATATACTGCATTATTTTGCTTGATTACAATATAAATTTCTCTCTCAGTGATGCTGTCAGCATCATGGTTCTTTGAGATTAAACAATTAAGACCTCTGGAGTGCTGAAAAGCTCTGAAAAGAACACTTTCTCTTTCCATGTTATAAAGCCAAATGAAAAGGTGGCCTTGAAAATTATTTACTTCCTAATAAATGTGCTTCAGGCAAAATGTCCTCTTGAAATAATGTCAGTTTGACAGAACAATAGCCCATTTTATTAAAAGACAGTAAATCTGGAAGGTAAGGATTGTAAGGAATGAGGGGAAAAAATGTTTTTAAATGTGTATGGCACATGTGTGCCTGAAGGGAATACAACTGTGAATTTATTAACAGCTCTATAGCTTTATTCATCTCATTATGTATGTATTTCTGTTTACTCTTACTCTTTTAAACAGGCGTATTGGAAGGATCCGGTTTCCTTCGGCAATGCAATCCTAAACCCTGTGCTCTATAAGCAGAGAAGGTGGCCCTCTTTCTATTATTCATACTTGTTAAGTTATCACAGGTAACATCAGCTTTGCCTCCATGTCTACTGAGAGCCAGGCAAGACACTTTGGCAATAGCTCCGGCAGACCTCAATTCACATGTTAGCCAGGTGAAACTTAGATTTCATTTGCCTTGGGTGCTAAGGGATCTTTTACTGTTTATTATTATTATTGTTTTTTTTTTTTTGTCTCAGTCCACAGTAGTCAGTCCTTATTTTCTAAGATTGTTCCACAGAGTCATGGATTATAGAAAATATCCCTCATCTGTAATGATCTTTTCATTGTTTTATCATTTATTTAAAAATGCTTCCGCTTTACTATCCCAGTTTGAGCCAAGGTGCAGGATATTGTCTTTTCTGCATTCTTTTCATAACAACATAATATTTTCAGTGCCCATAGTCCAATTCAAAATCACAGGGGTCTGTTCTTGCAGCACTGGGAGCAAGGCAGGAGACAGTCCTGAATAAGTCAATTACAGGGCTCGTTCAATTACATGGCCACACTCTCACTCACCCAAGGTCATTCTGGGATTGCTAGTTGCTGTATTCTAATCGGGCGGCACGGTGGCGCAGTGGGTAGAGCTGCTGCCTCGCAGTTGGGAGACCTGGGGATCTGGGTTCACTTCCCGGGTCCTCCCTGCATGGAGTTTGCATGTTCTCCCCGTGTCTGCGTGGGTTTCCTCCAGGCGCTCCGGTTTCCTCCCACAGTCCAAAGACATGCAGGTTAGGTGGATTGGCGATTCTAAATTGGCCCTAGTGTGTGCTTGGTGTGTTTGTGTGTGTCCTGCGGTGGGTTGGCACCCTGCCCAGGATTGGTTCCTGCCTTGTGCCCTGTGTTGGCTGGGATTGGCTCCAGCAGACCCCCGTGACCCTGTGTTCGGATTCAGCGGGTTGGAAAATGGATGGATGGATGTATTCTAATCAGCACTTCTATGAGAAAACCAGAGCACCCTTTGAAAAAATAAAACCCTGCATACAACTGGTCAATGTGCAAACTCATCAGGGACAACAACTGGACTCCACACTCATAATCAAGAAGAGGCAAAACTATGCTGCTCCTCAGTGGATGGCAGGTGATTACTGGCACCCTATCTGTCTTTCCCAAGATCCACTCCAGCAGGACACCAGCAGCATTAACCTTGAACCACACCCAGCTTTTTCCACAGTTTCAAATTTAGTTTCAAAGTCCACTTTCACTATTCCTGTTCCTCACATGTAGTATCATTTAAATATATTGATTATACCAAGACTTAAAACTGCTTTGTATAAATAGTGGTGGAGCAAATAGTGAGTGAATGAAATTGAAATACCTGGCAGCATGGAGCACCCATCCATCATAAAGAAACAATGTAATCTAAGCCATTTCATTACAAAATGGTTGAACACAACATTTCTCAATACAGTAATCCCTCGCTATATCGCGCTTCGACTTTCGCGGCTTCACTCTATCGCAGATTTTATATGTAAGCATATTTAAATATATATCACGGATTTTTTGCTGGTTCGCGGATTTCTGCGGACAATGGGTCTTTTAATTTCTGGTACATGCTTCCTCAGTTGGTTTGTCCAGTTGATTTCATACAAAGGACGCTATTGGCAGATGGCTGAGAAGCTACCCAACCACAGCGCGTATTATGTATTAAATAAAACTCCTCAAATATATCGTGAGCACGGGGGCTGTTCGCACCCCTAGAGGACATGGCCGCTCCTCAAAAAATGCTGAAAGATTACCTTCACACTGCTCCCTTCTTTGCTGGGCTTACATGTGGCTGCTTTGCAAGCGATATGCTTCCCGCATGGTGCTTCGCATACTTAAAAGATCAAACAGCACGTATTGATTTTTGATTGTTTGTTTTCTCTCTCTCGCCGTCGCTCTCGCTCTGACGGAGGGGGTGTGAGCAGAGGGTCTGTTCACATACTGGCCTAGAGGATACGGACGCTCCTCTAAAAAATGCTGAAAAATGCTTGCTCCCTTCCTCGCAGCTACTTTGTCCGGCGGTGCTTCGCATACTTAAAAGCCAAACAGCCCTATTAATTTTTTACTGTTTGCTTTTTTCTCTCTCTCTCTCTGACGCGCACTCCTTTGAAGAAGAAGATATGTTTGCATTCTTTTAATTGTGAGACGGAACTGTCATCTCTGTCTTGTCATGGAGCACAGATTAAACTTTTGAAAAATAGACAAATGTTTGTTTGCAGTGTTTGAATAACGTTCCTGTCTCTCTACAACCTCCTGTGTTTCTGTGCAAATATGTGACCCAAGCATGACAATATAAAAATAACCATATAAACATATGCTTTCTACTTCGCGGATTTTCACCTTTCGCGGGGGGGGGGATGGGTCTGGAACGCAACCCCCGCGATGGAGGAGGGATTACTGTATTGTCACTTAAATCTGGTACAGGAGTCTGCATATAAGGCCACCATGCTTTTAAAATGCTTCTGTGCAGTTTCTGAGTGTTTCAGTTTCATAAAGATCATTTGGTACATGCAAATGACCAGATACAATTTTTCCAACGCAATGCTTGGAGTACGACAGAAATGTCACAAAAGGCGAGAAAACTATTTATTTCTCATGGGATGCTCTAATTCATCATGGGACTAGCAGTACCTTTAACCAAACTTGGATTGCAAAATAGTTGGTCCTAATTTGCACTCATCTTAGAGTGTGTCACGTCACTATACTTATTTTTTTCTTCTGAGATCCTGTTTAGTTCTCATATATTTATGTGATTCCTTTTTTTGATAGACTCTCTCACAGTTTTCAGAATTCTTGGTAATTTGACTAATTTTTGAGTTCTTCATAACAAAAAACAAATAAACAGAATTCACTCTATGTGGTGTGCTAGGGTCATAATTATCATCATAAATTAGAATTTTTAAAAGGAATACTCTAAAGCTTACTCCTTAGCCTTTTTTCACATGTGCTTTTGACATACTATTTAATAAATGATTGTAATCTGATTGAACTCCCATTAGAGCTCCGCACTCAGAGTGTGTTTATTACGATAGGAGTTTGAAAAAGTAAGGTCTGCCTTTCAAATCCATTCTCAATCACTGACTAGCTGTGCCTCATCACCTCTGACCTTGGAAGACCAGCAATATATTTATGGTCAGTAGTAAACTGCCGTATAGCAAACTCTATCAGGCAGTCACCACACATTTCTGGGCCATTTTTCTGTTATTTTAAAAAGAGGTTACCTGCTGTTTCTTTTCATTCTACCTCCTGATACAATGAAGTATACAATTTCATTTTCTATTCACTTGCTTTCTTCAGATAGCCACTCACTGGTTTTGCTTTATTTACTTTGAATCAGTTACATTCGTGTAAAATTTCAAAGCTGATCTGCCCAAAGTGATCACTAACGCAGCCAATTCAGATAATTAACTTGCTGCCTTTACTTCACATCCACATTGGATCCCTACCGTGTAAGGTGAGAGCAGAGATCAGCCTCACCTTCTCAACAAAGGACCGCCTTTGTGAGGTTAAACTGCTATGAACACCTCGGTGACAGTAACAGAGCTCTTTATACTAATTCACAATCACTGGTAATAGTTTTTAAGTGATAGAAAATTCCCTGAATTGCATCCAATGTATTTAATTGGGCAGTCTTGCAGTGCAAGCGCTGGCAAGGATTATAAATTTTCTCTCTTACTTTTAACTAGTTAATGTTTTCAGGACTACTTAGCTACAATATGGCACAGAAAATGTCATTCAGACTTGCTGGCTAGGTTGTGCTGAACAAATTATGAAAAAAATGTTAAAAGGAAGTTATGCAATGGTATGCTGCACTCTTTGCTGCCATCAAATGTTGCCATTGCAGCCTTCAATATAAAATTGTAATGTATCATCAGTTCAAATTCTAACTTGAACTAAGTTCATCAGACTACTCAGTTATGATATATGTTTTAAGAATATGCTGTTGAATTCATACTTCACTTGCAATTTAATACAAAGGAGTCATGGCTTTATATTATAGTCAGTGTAACAATACTGGTAATCCGCTCATTTTTTTATCTTTGTTGGTATGAAACACAATAGTTCTTTACAATTGTCCTTTGTTCAAACGGGGGCTGGAGAAGCCATATCTTCAATGTTTGCATCTATGAAATGATGTCTTGTACCAGCTTTACCCTGAAAACGGGTGAATAACTGGTTTGAAAACATGCTTGACTGCAGCAAGGAATGGCTTTGTGAGCATCTGTACTGAAAACAGTTGCAGCAAAGGCTGTTTACTTAAGAAGGTGACAGTCCACAAAAGCTTTGAGTGTTCCTAGGAGCGCAGTGACCACAATAATTATGAAATGGAAGAAGTTTGGAACTAACAGGACTCTTCCTTGAGTTGTCCATCTGGCCAAACTGAGTAACAAGGAAAGAAGGGCATTGGCCAGGAGTGAACAAGAACCCAGCGCTTCAGAAGTCATCTGCTGAGATAGGAGAACCTCCCAGCAGGACAACCATCTCCGTAGCACTCCACTAATCAGGCATTTATGGTAGAGTGCCTAACTTCCACTTGAAGCTTGCCAAACGATATTTAAAGGACTCTATGCAGCATGAGGAAAAAGACTATCTGGTCTAATGAGACAAACATTGAACTCTTTGGCCAGAACTCCAAACACTGTTCTCACAACAACTAGGCACTGCACATCACCTGCCTAATAACATCCCTACAGTGAAACATGGTGTTGGTAGCATCATGATATGGGGGTGTTTCACTGCAGCAGGGATAGGAAGACTATTCAGAACTGAGGAACGGGTGAACGCAGCCAAATACAGACAGTTCCTTAAAGAAAACAGCACCAGACCTCAGATTGGGCCAATGTATTTATCCACAGGATCAGATGTGATTCTCAAATGTGAATATACATCTGAGGACAACCCATTGAAAAGTGTGCAGTGAATAGTGGTGAAATCCTGCACAGCAGAGGCTATACCCACAGGGCTTCTTCCTAAAACCTCCTTCCCCAATTTCTCCAGTCCATGCATTTTAAACTGCTGCCAGGGTTTCTGAGAGAGAGCAAAATATACTGAACAAAAGACTTGATGCCGAGAGAAAATAAAAAGGTAAAACTGTTGTTATTCAGTTAGAACATCAGTAGCACCAGGTAACTGAAGCTTAATAATTAATTTGCATGTTGTAATAAGTACTGCAACGGGCGAGACAGACAGGTACACACATAGACCACTGCAGTTACTGGACTCCACACGTTTCAGAAGTGCCTCAATCTTCTATGATATTTCTCTGTCATTTTGACTATTGCATCACTATATACACATAACAACAGCAAACACAGTTTAGATAAGCATTGCGATCTATGGATACACAACATGTTAAAATACTACGACTATTTTGTCATGACATGCTAGTGTCCAATTAGACAGTAATGTTAAATTTCTTTAGCCATTCACTTAGACATGCAGTGTAGGAGGTGAATGTTTTGTGGCCATATCTGTACATCTACTGGTATTGTTAGGCAGATTTGCTGATACTGGTGTTTTGAGTAAACAGTGATGTCTGGTGTTCCCAGAATGATCTACAATTAAACATCCTAAGAGATCTTTAAAAGAGGCATATATCTTATCTAATTTTTGGACTGCCTCAACATTGATTTGACCAGCAGGCATACACTAGAGATAGCCTTACTGTTCCTTTTCAGCCTGGATGAGTTACTCTAGACTAATGCCAGCCCTGCCATGTTTCCTTGCATTCTTGGTGTTCTTTGGGAATTTCTGTGCTGGAGCCTTCTAACATACACCTACCTCCTTTGGTGGCCCTTTGTTAGCTAAACAACTTTCTACTCCATATGCATGGTATGTAAGTATTGTGCTATACTGAATTGTTTATCTTTTTCAAGTTTTATGTCCCTTGTCACAGTATTGGTTTTGGTTTTTATGTAAAGAAACTGAAACATGTATTCTAATATCTGAGTGCCAGGGTGTGGCAGTGGTAAGTGCTGCTACTTCACAGCTCCAGGAGACTTGATTTAAATCTCAGCTCAGTCGGTTTGTATTGAGTTTGTATGTTTTCCATAACGTTATGTTTTTTTTTTTCACTACATATTTTCATATGCCATTGACAAGTTGATTGGTGACTTTAAATTGTCCCTCTACTTAGGAGTGAGTGTGTTTTTTCCTTGCAAAGGAGTGGTGTAAGGATGGACTCCTGTCTCACTATAAAAAATGTTCCCATAATTTAATGGTTTAATGGCATCTGATCTGCCAATTGTTTAATTGTCAGAAATGGTCAGAAGCATAGACCCCAGCACTGTTTATATCAGGGAAATTAATGCAGTAAGCAATTATAATTCTGTCATCATTAACAGTAGACTGAACTGTTTCACTCTGCATAAAGAATGTATTTACAAATATTTTAGAACAAGGAACTTCAAAATAATTGTCTGTGTGATGCATATTTACATTCTAAGTGTAACACTAATGATACAGTTGATTCACCATAAATCTATTAATCAATTACATAAATGGTATAAAAAAGCACTTCAAATGTTTTTTTACAAATCTTTAAAATGTAAACTTTTGCACACTGAAAAAAATAAAATGGTGAAGCTGCTTAATCGACATTGTCTCCACAAAAAGAAATGTGGATTTGTGATTTACTGTGTGTAACAGGTTTGCCAGCTTATCGATAAAACACCCTATCATAAATCAGCTTCCACAACCACATAAAACCTTCAGCACTCAGAAGATAAAACTTTACTGAGCATCTGCAACTTTATTTCCAATTGTGCAAAACTGGGGGGATCCCTGAGAACCCTATGCAGCAGTTTGCCCATAAAGGTGGTGTCCCTTTATCCATGATAGATAGATAGATAGATAGATAGATAGATAGATAGATAGATAGATAGATAGATAGATAGATAGATAGATAGATAGATAGATAGATAGATAGATAGATAGATAGCACTGTATTTGTCCGAAAGGGGAAATGTGGCTTTTACAGAAGCTAAATAATATATAAACAATTATATAAATCCACCTTAATAAAAGAATAAGCGTATGTGTGTCCATCTGGCTGCTTTAGAAAACTAAAAACTTCCGACTAAAGATAAAAAGTGCTGTCCCAGTTCCAGTGAGGCATTATGTAGGCGTATTGCTGTTGGTATTAAGGAGTCCTGTGACGATGCAGGTCCACTCTATGCTCCCATCTTCTTTACGGGAGCCCTGAACCCGACACTGTCGGTAATGTCACCGAGATGAGCTGACAAATTAGGACACTTCTCAAATAAAGCCAGGGGATATTTCCAAAAAGTGCCAAAGTGCTTTTATTAAAACCAACAAAACAGTGTCCACACAAAAAGTGTAGTGCATCGTATTTTCAATAAATATTCATAAAAACAGTGCAAAGTGGGGATAAAAACAATCAATAAATAAATCCTTTAAAATCAGAGATTAAAAATGCAGTCTCTCTTATCCCGATCTTAGCCCACCTCCGTCTCTCATTCTCACTGGCTCACCCATTGCTCCGGCGGCGGAGACCCAACAGCCTCGAGCTCCTTTTGGCGAACCTCCGTCTTGGCTTCCATTAAGGGCATCACTGCCAGACTGTCCGAGGTCGGCTCTCCTCCCTTCATCCTTCGCGCTCACGCAGTCGCTCCTCAGATCCCTCAGTAGGACACCTGCCTTGGTCACCTCACTCCAATAGAACATTCAGTGGTGCGAACTAGCCCCTAGAGCGCCACAACCTAATGCTCCTTCGCGGGGCCCCAGCTCGTGCTGTCTCCTCCTTATAGGTGGCCAGATCGTAGCTGCTAAGACGGCTCTTTCACATCCTTTAACCTCCTTTTTCTTCCCTTATACATCTATTCATCTATTCCCCCTTTCCTGATGTCGACCCGTATATATAGCCCCATCTCCCTGCGCCTCCGTGGCCGCAGCGCCTTAATCACATGCCACAGTAACCCAATGAAGCAATTGAAAATTAACGCTCCCACACGTGCAGGTGCGACTCACTCCAACTACCTCATTAACTCCCTGCGGTTGTGCAATCGTGCCCACGGAGAACGACACGGCTATTCGGATTTAAAACCCGGCCCTCTTTTTTGAAGCTGCGGACCCGCTATACCACAAGTCCCAGTCGCGTTTCTTGACACACTTTTGCTGAGTAATTTGTTGGTTGAAAGTCCTCAGTGTTAGTGTGTCAGAGAGAGGATGTGCAGCATTGTTCATAATAGCAATCAGTTTTGCTTTAATCCTCTCCTTCACCATAACCTCCAGGGCATCCAGAGTGCGTCAGAGTGTGTAACTGAGCCTGACCTTTTAATCGGCTTGTGGATATGGTGGGCCACTCTTGAAGGGATGTTACCAGCCCAGCACACCACAGCACAGAAAATCGCACTGGCTATCACAGAGTTGTAGAACATGTGAAGGATGTCATACCGACATTAAAGGAACGCAGTCTCCTAAGAAAGCAAAAGACAACTGCATCTTGGAAAAACAGGCATAATTTTTTTTGGAGTATGGAAAGGAGATCATCTGCAGTAAAATTACAGTAGTGTAAGGTCGATGGATAATAGCAACAGTCCCCAAGACTAATTATACTTGTGCTTGAAGGAATGAAGGCTGCTGGCCTTGTTTAAATGTGTTAATGAGACATCTAAGAGATGTATGTCAATACTGTTAGAAAATGGCAATGCTAAGACAGAAAATATCATTTTGAGTGAAATTAATTTATGGTAGATGTATAAAGAAATGACTCAGTGAGTTTATTTTTAAATGCATATTGGAAAAAAAATCCTTGTTTTAAAACAGCATCATTGTGAGTCTGTGGTAATGCAACAAATATCCATAAGCTGCTCTTGCATGTTGAAACAATTATTTGATATAAACAGTTAAAACACTACTTTATTGTAAATATACATGCATTTATCATTTTTTGTACTGTATTACAGTTTTTTATTATGAAAATATACATTTAGTTGATTGTATTTTACAGGTATATTCTACAGTGTGAATTAAGCAATTTCAAGAGATAGATGAATGAATTAATTTATTTCCTGAACCTAAATAATCAAATACAGGTATTGGAAAGTTAGATATTATTCCAGTAGTATCAGGTGCAAGGCATGCAGCACTCTATGGGATGCCAGGCACAACTGGACTAGTCATTTTCATCAGTATAGTCTTAGAAAAGCCATGCAGGCACATGGAGACTTGATTCCTGGTCCCAGGGACACTGAGGCAGCGGCACATATCATTGCTGCCTGTGACTTCTCTGTAGATTTCATTATAACTATGCCAATATGTAAATGAACTTGTTTTAAATTAATATGTTTACTCCACCCTTTTATCTTATTTGTAATTTCTCTAGTTGGGAAATTTGTCATTTTGGTGGACTTCTCATATATTGCATAGACCAGTAAATTAAAGAAGTAACATTTTGGTAATATTTGTTCTACCTTCATGCTCTTATGTAAAACGCTTTTTTATTTTTTCCTCCTTTTATTGTGCTAAACCCATCTACCTTTTCCTGTATGAGGTGTTACTTGGATGCCAGAGTATACGGTTACTATTGCAGCCCACTTAACACAGTTACAGGGTTTTTTTTTGGTTAAATCATGAAACCCTTAAGACTTGCATGCTTACATCTTTTCCAAGGTCCATATCAGATGCTGTGACCTGTTACTAATTCACAGTCTTCTCTGTTCAAGGCCCCCTAAGCCATAGCTTGATTACTTCACAATCGATTAATCTCTAGAAAAGCTTTTCCATGAACAGCCAGGGAGAAATTTTGCCAACTATTGTTAGGTGGATTTTAAGTGATGGAATATAGCTTTGTTTTTCTTTGCCATTATTGTAGAACATTACAATTAGTGTTCCTTGTGCATATTATGTGTGAGCCCTAATGGATGTGGTCTGTGTGATGTACTATAAGAAACACCTCCGGGAAAGGCAAAGATGTCCTGCTGCAATAAAATCTTGGCTTAGTACTGTAATTTGTGTTCATTTTTAAACCAGACATAAAAATAGCAGACCTTTATTTTTCTTTTTCTATTGGTATTCTATTATTATCATACATTTAATGTCAGGATTATAATCATGATCTGATAAAATTTAATTTCTTATGTTAGATTACTGAATTATTTTTATTGCATTTGTTTAAGCTGTTTTATGTATAAATATCCTGGTCATTTTACAAGTCTTTAGTCTACAGTTCTTAATTATGTAGCTGGCACAATGCATGGTTTTGACCACTGTTGCCCAAGACTTTAAACACAAAAGCACCCACTCATTTAAGAAAACAAATAAAGTGACATATAAAACAGTACCTTTTTATAGGTTCTTTCTTCAATGTACAAAATGATCCCTCGAACAAACTCAATAATCACCGTCCACACTTCTCCAGGGAACAATTTCCATGCAGACGGGAGTTTTTTTCCCTGCATCACCCTTTGATCGGACCCAAAGACCCCGACAGGGCTGTGAATCCCATGGATCCCTGGATGTGGTGTCTATTCTGGGGCAATTACAAGGAAGCACTTCCATCTGGCATAAAAGTCAAAACCCATCCTTGCGCCTACGCCTCTATATATAGTGACCATCCATTATGACTTCCTAAGCAGGCCAGGAATTGCCCATTATCCAATTTGGCAGAGGCGGCCTTAGGAGTACGAGGGGCCTTGGGCGAGTGTCATATGCTGGGCCAAGAGCCATAAGTGTAGGCTATATACCGTACCACCACTCTCATGGGCTTGTCTGCCTCTAATGCTTTATGCCTTATTATTGTTAAAAAACATGGTGCCTTATGTAGGTACCATTGGCCGTTTGATTACATTATGTATTGTAATTGTTCTTATATTGGTTTAGTGGCCTTTAACCAACTTAATTAATGATTCAGAAACATTTTGTATGCAAAATTAACAAACTAGATAACAGTCGTTTCTGCCGAACCCGCTGGAGTCGGCAAATTTATTTAATTACGGAGAACCAGAACACTTGTAGTAAAACGAACACTTACCAAACAGCTGCTTTGACAGTCAGAGACGGAAGTCCACTTTTCTGGCTTTTCGCTGAGCAAAATCATTGATAAGATCCACATAGTCCAATGTTGAGGCAAGTTCCTTTTCGATTGACAAAATAGCTAAACTGCACAGTCTGTTTTGCGACATTGTTGATCGTAGATAATTTTTGATAAGTTTCAACTTTGAAAAGCTTCTTTCCGCGCTCGCAACGGTCACAGGAATTAGAAGAAATCCACCACGTACCGTATTTCAGTCTATAACGGATTTGAATGTCTTGCAGAGGCCCCGCATATTTGTATGATGAGCTAACAGTGACAAAAGAATCTCCTTTCGCGGGGCCTGGGGCAATTGCCCTAGTTGCCACCCCCAAAGGCCGCCTCTAAATTCGGGGTGCCAGTTCATTTCTTAGGTGCACTTACAGTACATCACCTATACCATCCATCCATTATCTGCACCCATCATGTTCAATTCAGGGTCATTGGACTTAGATAGATAGATAGATAGATAGATAGATAGATAGATAGATAGATAGATAGATAGATAGATAGATAGATAGATAGATAGGAAACTTTATTAATCCCAAGAGAGAATTCACATACTCCAGCAGCAGCATATTGATAAAAAAACAATATTAAATTAAAGAGTGATAAAAATGCAGGTATAACAGACAATAACTTCGTATAATGACTTAGGCAGAAACACACCAGTACTCACCCATACTGGATCAATTTAAAATCAGCAATTAATCTAACAAGTATGTCTTTAGTCTGTGGGAAGAAAACAGCAAAAAAACTTCAGAGACATGGAGAGAACATCCAAACTCCACAAAGGTAATGACTGAGACCAGTATCCTTGGCACAGCTGGATGTCAAGGTGTTGCTAACTTATCTCTATATTTTGTTTCATTTAAGTTGGGAAAATAAAAACATCCAAGTCTCCAGTAAAGGTAGCACAGTCTGGGCATCAAATATTATGTCCAGAGTGGAAAATGAACAGTCCAGACAGACCCAAAGAATGGTTGTGACCAGGAGACAAAATAGATGTGTTTGGCAGGCTAACCAAAAGAGTAATTTCATACTATAAACAAACACAAAAAAGTGATTATCAGAGCCGAAATAGAGAGACAAAAAAGCTTAAGTCAGAAAGGTTATAGCAAAAATAATGACTAATAATCCTTTCCCTAACTAACAGCACAAGATAACACAATTTATTTTTGAAGGTTTATGAAAAGCTTAGATGTTGCATGCTAGGGTTGCATGCTGCTGTGTGAATACAATGAGGATTGATTGAGGTCATTTATTTTAGGTAGAATGCCTAGAGAGGGCTTGGTGGTCTCATGGCCTGGAACCCCTGCATAGATTTTTTTTGTTTGTTTTTTCTGTCCTCCCTGGCCATTGGACCTTACTTTTATTCTGTTAATTAGTATTTCCTAATTTTATTTTTTATATTTTGTCTTTTTTCTCTTTTTTCGTCCTGTAAAGCACTTTGAGCTACATTATTTGTATAAAAATGTGCTATATATTTAAATAATGTTGTTGTTGTTAAATAACATTAACGTGGTAATGTCATGTGTAATAACATCAGCAAAACATATGGCCAGCAACAGATGTCCTTACTACAAACAACATAGCTCCGCCCAAAAAAAAAAAATGATTCCCAAAACTGGCAATGCCCGCAAAAAATCATGTTACAAAATGGCTCGGCAATGAGTCATAACAATAATGATAAGAATAAGATCAATAATAAAAATACAGATCAAAAATGAATTCTTAGCTTGAGCAATTGCACATTGACTTTATGAAGCTGGGTGGGTTGTCTGTTAGGGTACCCTGATTTATTCCAACATGGCAAAGATGTTTGTGCTTGTACTCACTAGCAAGAGGCAGTAAAAGAAAAATTGAAAAATGACCAGGAGAATAGTATTCATTGAACAGGTAAAAGGTCAAAACTGGGAGTCAGCATGACCAAGTGTCAAAAGAAAAACAAGAACCAAACATCAGAGTCAAAAAACAAGAGCAGAGATTCAGAAACCAAGAAGAACAGAAAAGGAATATTCTTTACCACAGCAAAACAAGGGTTTATCCGTCATACCCAACACTGCCGAGCACAACCTTTAAACTGTTGTTTTGATGACATAACAAATGAGTACATTTCAGTGAAAATGTTCTGGAAAATATTGCCGAGGAAATAGCAAATACAAAAAGCTCTAAAATAGTAGCAAAACATATGCTTCTAAAATAAGCTAGATACACCATTTTTGACAAAATATTCAAAAACCTTGTTTATAAAAACCCCAGATTCCATATATAGATTACCAGATCAAATGTATGAAAATTGGAGATCACAGAGGTGTTAGATTAATCAACAACTCTGAATTATCAATATAGAAATTAACTTTTTTTATCTAAAGCAACTTACAAATGATAGATTACTTGATGAAATAAACCACTGCTGACAATGAAAAAATACAAGTTATAAAAACTTTAAATTTGAAAAAAGACTAAAGTCATATTTTATGGAGGTGTTTCACTAGAAAACCCATAAAAGTATGAATTTTCCAACTTTTGAAACGATCTGCATATTATGAGTTCTTATTACTAAAGATGACACCGAGGCAATCCACTCAATATGGCACTAAGTGTAACAGAGTCCAGAGGATTATGGTTCCCTGTCAATACAGTATTGTGACTGGTTTTATATAGATATACAGATCTCTTTTTGCACAATCGTTGATCACTGCATCTAGGAAGCTTACCTTGCTTAGCATTTTAATATCAAAACAGACATCTTATTCTACATTGTCTGTTCCTTGGTCTAGTACAGTGCCCATAATCCCAACAGGAGACACACCTTGGATATCAGTGTAAATTGAATATGCTAAAGATAAGTTCTGCATCATTACACCACCGCCCCATGGGGTGGCCCTTAATTAGCCATTACTTTTTATATATGTGGTGAAGGAACATTTCTCTCAGCAGCAGAACATTTTGGAGCCTGTATTTTTACATCAAGAGCAGAGTTGTGTTATGAAAAATAGATGCAATACACTATTAGGCCAGTAATCTTTATACTGGTGTTATCCAAATATCAAGTTCAAAGAAATAAGGCTAAATGAGTATATCGAAAGAAATGAATATTTAGAACAACCACAGAAGCAGAATGCAAGTCAAAGCAACTGTTACAGTCATGCCACTTGCATAGGTTTAGCCAAGGGTTTGTCCCTGCCTCAAGTAAATTCTTATTTGATTTTATATTATTATTTTATATTATCTATTATGTTATTAACTATATTTTGATATTCATGTTATCATTTCATTAAGTTATTATTATGTGTGTACTTTGTTTTTTGTGTTGTGTTAATGTGTTTAGTTGTATTATGCTAATGTGTTATGTGTCCTGTCTCTTTAAGACAGAGTTTTTGGGGGCACCATGATATACAGCTAGAAGGTTTATAATCCAAAGAAAGGGTCAGATGTTCCAGATAAGCATTATGGGTTGTAGAAATTTCTTTGTGTACTTACTGCATAGGGTGGCAGTAGTTTAAAGCAGAATGGAATCAGAAGATGGATCAAAATTGTAATAACAAGCCAAGGTTGTAACCAGAAGAACAGGAATCAACTAAAAAAAGGCCAAGACTTGAAACAAACTTGTGTATCGAGAAATATTAAGGGAGAGTCAATAACCAAAATACTTCACATAGCCCAATCCAAAAGACAGAACATATTTCAAAATAAAACACCAGAAAATAATATAACTGTTATATTGGACCTTTTACTTGTAATTTTTGTATATTTCCCTTTGTTCATTTAATGTAATCTTGCACCCTAATTGGGGGGTTTTAGTACTTCTGATCATGAATCTACTGTTAGTTTTTGTGTATAGCTTAATGTTGTTTTTGTTATTTTTATTTTTATCGTTATTGCTCCTGTTTTGGATGGGTATGGTCAGCACCACTTTGTGCCTTAGTTGCTATGTTCGCTCTTGCATCTCTATAGACGCGTTTTAAGAGATTGTGACTTGTAACCAATTACTCGTTTAGGGTTAAAAATAACTTGGAAAGGTCACTGCTTTATCTGAGATGACAGCTTCCTAAACAAGACTTGTGCTTTTGCTGTTCACTCTAAGAACATCTGTTTTTTTGATCTTTTGCCTGTACTTTTCAAGTACGATTTTTGTCTTGTTTTCTTGCTTTGGTATCTGGACATTAAGACTTCTCAGTTTTTGATTCCTTTTCTGCCTTTTGTCTATATCTCTGCTCCTGGTTACTAAAATAAACCTTTCTTTTTTTTTTGTTTGATTTATCCACAAACTTGGACATACAGTGAAGGACGCGGAATTTATGCATTGCACTCTCGGTCATCCTGAGAAGCAACAACATGGCAACCTGCATCACAAACAAGAAACAATGGTGGCGCCCATAATAAAAACAAAATGGCACCACAAGAAGATATATTTCCAAAATAATATCTTCAAAAATGTTTTAAATCAGAAACCAATCTGACCACTAAATTCTCTGACCTCCAAACACTCAAATTATATCTTCATTATTTTTAGAGACCAGGGAAAAGACTGACAAAATATAAAGTAAAGATCAGATCAAGACACTTTGTGAGTACATTTATGGAATTTTTTGATGTTGGATTTCTTGCGGGCGGCACGGTGGCGCAGTGGGTAGCGCTGCTGCCTCGCAGTTGGGAGACCTGGGGACCCGGGTTCGCTTCCCGGGTCCTCCCTGCGTGGAGTTTGCATGTTCTCCCCGTGTCTGCGTGGGTTTCCTCCGGGCGCTCCGGTTTCCTCCCACAATCCAAAGACATGCAGGCTAGGTGGATTGGCGATTCTAAATTGGCCCTAGTGTGTGCTTGGTGTGTGGGTGTGTTTGTGTGTGTGTCCTGCGGTGGGTTGGCACCCTGCCCAGGATTGGTTCCCTGCCTTGTGCCCTGTGTTGGCTGGGATTGGCTCCAGCAGACCCCCGTGACCCTGTGTTCGGATTCAGCGGGTTGGAAAATGGATGGATGGATGGATGGATGGATTTCTTGCTTTCAGTTAAGGTTTTGATGTTTCATTGTGTACTGAATTTTGTTGCTTGGGTAGCCTTGGGAACTCAGTGTTATACCTTCTTGTTGCAGTTGTGAATAGTCACTTCTTATATTATAATAGAGCTTCTTGTTTTCAAAGAGTCACCATTTTCACATTGTTCTCTCTCTTTTTGTTAACATTTGGCACTTAAGTTAATATGGATTGGGTTTTTTTTGCTGTATTTTTCCATTTGTTGTGCCTGTGTGTATTACTTTCCTCTTTAGTGAGAAAACATTTTAAATACTAAGCTTCAGTAATCCTGGACCTAGATTTCGGGAGTCTCAGTTTGGTGTTTGGTGGAAAGAAAATCACAACACCACTTTATTTTAGAGTGACAATAATCCGAGAATGGACATCCTGTGGTGATTTGTTGTTTCCTATGAATAGCAAACACAGGAAAATCAAAGAAAGCCAATGAAAAAATAAAAGCAGCAGCCAAATAGTATGCATGAGGATGTCAAAATTCACAAGGTAAAAAATGTTCAAACAATTGGATTTTCTCTTCCAAGGTCCATGAGTGACATTTTATCAGTCTTAAAATTCAGATACAGACTTAAGAGGTTCTGGTAATTCCTAGTTTTTTTTAATGTGTCAACCATCATCATTCAGTATGATTGTATTGTTTCTCTATTGCTGAATGAAATTAAATTAGTTTACTGCTCATATAGCTAGTGTGCAGCTCTAGAATGCAGTGAGCTGTGGAGTACAACTATATTCAGAATTTTTAGTGATCCCTGTTAATATACTGACTCAAAGAGAGAGACAGTATTTTAGTGAGGAGGATTCCAAAACTAAGACATGGTCAAAATATGTACCCGAATATTAGATAGCATTATTACCAAACTCAAGTCAAAACCCATAAATCTTAGTCAAAAATGCATAGCAAAATTGTTCAGAACAAGAGAGAAAATAAACTAAATCAAATAATAGCTATTGATGTCAGACTCCACTGTTAAGACTGAGCCACGCATGACAAAGAGAGGATTGAGACCAGGAAATGAAAACAGGTCGAAGATCAAAGTACAAATCGTTATCAGGAGGGCAGATCAACTGAAAATAACAAAGCTGAAAAATATTAAGTAAACTTGTAGTTTATAAGGGAATGCTAGAAAATCAAAACCAGAAAATGAGAATGATGTAGCATGATGCACTGAAAAGGGTTTTTCTGTCCAAACATAGTTAACAAAATTTCACGCAGGTATATGACATGTAGTACTAACAGTGGTGGGCCATCAGGGCCTGCAAGGCCTTCTCTGCTGGCCTAAAAAAATATCTGAATCACAAACTGATGTTAATTATATTTTGTCCATGAATACTTATTAAATAATTCCAAATAGTCTGTCCGCTTCCTTTCATAGCTTTTCCGATGGTTGTGCTGCTTCTAGACATGTATTTTCGTATTAAAGCATTTAACCAATCACATTTCAGCCATCATTTGTTGCCAGGCAGGGTCAAAGTCAAAGAAATCTGCCTGGAGGCCTTCACAATCCGTTCTGCAGGCCCTCTCACACAAAATAAATGTCGATTAAACTGTTGCTTCAACCAATCAGATTTTGAGTTGGTGTCACTAGGGCCCTCTAGCAGGCGTACGGCAATGTCACCGTATTCAGACCCGTTGATTGGATAGGATGGTGTAATAGAAAAATCTGAATGAAAGCATGGGGCAGCTGTACACATTGGTATGTTTGGCAGTGACCATTCCCGTGTCCACTGCTTCTGTCGAGCGGACATTTTCAGCCCTAAAGTGATTTAAAACTTATGCCAGAACTACGATAGGGCAGGTTCGACTTTCAGCATTAGCTTCGATGGCGATAGAAAGGGACTTCGTGATGGAACTGAAGTGCACGGATAATCTGTACGACAGAGTAATTGAACTGTTTTTGAGGAAAGAGAGGAGGATGGATTTTGTTTACAAATAATCCAAATTTTTGGTGAGTAAAATGTTGCGATTTTCCTAAATAATATTGCAAGTTTATGAGTTATTATTGATGTTTTTTATGTGTGTCGCGGCTGTAGCTGCAGTAGAAAGGAACTTGTTCACCCCTGGTTTGTCTATTTAATAATAATACTATTTAATAATTGTGGCTACAGGAGTTATCTATCTGCGATGCAACGACTCTTTATACTGTATTTCTGCATATTAAGATGGTTTTTATAACCATAAATTAGTTTTTGAGGGGCGGGTTGATTCAGATGGAGCACTACTGAAGGCCTAGGTGTGAAATGCACGGTCCGCCACTGAGTACTAATGACATCAAATGTTGCGTCATGCAAAAATTACACCTCCAGGAATTGGAACTAATATCATGACAACTGATTCATAAAGTTCAAAAAGAGAAAAAGCAAAATAGCTCTATGATCATTTTAATAATTGTGTCATTCATAACAGCCACAACCCATGTAAATGACCCACACATCATAGTAACGAGCTCACAAACTCCTCATAGAAAACAAAATCCCGACACAAATGGTGTAAAACTACAGTATGAAACCATAAATACATTTTTGTCATATTTAGTTGGAAATTTGAAATCTCCATGTTCAAAAACCTTTTAAAAGGATGACAAACTTAAAAGAGAGTTAACAAAAATTAAAAACAACATCTTATAGATAGATAAGGCACCATATCATAGATACTGTAGAAAGATAGAACTTTCTTTGTCCCCAGGAGGGAACTTGGCTTTTTAAATAAGCCCTTTAAATTAATAAATACATGCATACATTGGTAAATAAATATATTGTAGTGACCTTAACATGTCAGGTTCAGAAAGGAAGAAACACAGAAAGAAGAAGACAGGATGGCAGAACAGTTTACTGGAACAGTCAAAAAAATACACAATTGCAAAAGCAAAAATGAATGATTTTGAACTTGAATTATTTACTGTTGTCTATGCATCTCTCATTGTTATGGCCCTGAGAGACACCGGTAGTGAACCCCAAAGAAAGTACAACAAAACAGCTGATTTCACATGTATCACCATCTTCACATCCCCCAACCCTCTCCCTCAAACCATCCAGAAAAAAAATCCCTGTTTCCATCCCGAAACACCCTCCATTCAGGGTGCCACCCTTTTTTTCTCCCTTTACCATCAATTATACCCCCAACGTCAGTCATCCGCGCTGTTCTCCACCATCCCTCGAGTGACCCAACAGTCAGTCTTCCCACAGGCTTCAACCAGGCTGGGACACTACAATATATACCCTCTATGCTCTGAACACACATCAGAATGACAAAAAACAAAGAAAATTTAAGAAGAAAAATACTCTTCTGACTTGGTAGTCCCAGTCACAGTGAGGTATTGCTGTTGTTATAAAGGAGCCCCATCAGTGTTTTCTGACACACTTTTGATGAATAATTCCTCAGTGTTAGTGTGTCAGAGAGAGGATGTGCAGCATTGTATCCTCATTTGTAATTTTTTCTGTAGCTGTATCATGTTACCCCGTCTGTCATTATTGCTATGTGATTTGTTTTACAATTTTTTACCGTTCTTGGTTTCTATAGTTCCCCTTGGCACATGTTGTTGTGTCTACAATGATGAACATATTGTGTTGTTTACTTCTTCTTTCAAACACTGTACTGTTCTATTGTTAAATGTGATTTTAAAATGTAGTTTTGATAGCCCTCCAAAGCACCTAGTGGTACTGCTTGCAGTGAATTGCACTATGTTACCTAAATGGATTGAAAACTGAAGGTGGAATCTGTATTCCAAACTGTCACTGGGAGGCTGTTCCACCCATGTAGAGGCAGGGCTTAGGATGTGGCAGTGTTAGTTTTCCAGTGCCACAACAACCTAAGCGTCTCACTGCATCGACCTACCTGGTATATGTGATGTAAACAGACGATGCCCTAAATCCCCTAGTGGCCAAATATGGCAATACCATAGGTTTGAATAGGAAGAGCAATCATAACAGTGCTGTAAGGTAAGAACAAGATGGAAACTTAAACTGTACACTCTGTGTAGCAAGCTACATTCTGAATGATTTGCACCTGCACTGTAAGTAACACAAACATGTTGATTACAAAGACATTTATTTGAATCACATGTCTGCAACATTATTTATGCTGTCCTTCTAATGCATTTTTGTTCCTTGGTTTGTAAGGCACAGCAATTTATGTTTTTAAAATAGTATGTAACCACATTTACTACCAAAGCTCTTGAACAAAATAAAGATTTATTGATATGTTTCTTTGCTATTGCTCATTGATAAAGCCATTTTAATCTATTGGTGTTTTCAGTGATAATTTATTGCATCTCAGCCAGCACTTTTCAGACTAATTAATATTTAGTGTGCTGCCTTATTGCTTGTGGATAAGTCTTTTCTTTTTTGTTTCTTGAATGGCTGTATGAGGTAAAACAAGAAAAGGAAACATTTGGTTTTTGGTAATAATAACGTGGAAGTGTTGTCCTCATAATTTATTGCTGTAGTGCAACAGGTATGGACGTGTGGCATTTAAAGATATTTATTTATAAGCACCTGCATTCTTAAGAAACTTTTATGTATTTTTAATGATCTACTTGTTAGCTTGCTCATATACCCTATTGCCTTGACTTTTAAAGTTGGAGATGGTATTGAGTTGACAGGATTTTAATTAAAGTTGCGTAGGTGTAAATCGTTGATAACATTAATGACTGCACTGTGGTGATGGCTTTATTGAAGTGTGAGCAGTAATGAAGCCGTATCATTGATGGAAGGAGGAGGCTGATCCTGGTGAGGCAGCAGCAGGCATTGTGCAGGAGCAGTTGTGCTTTGGGACACTGGCCGTGACTGCTGTTTGGGACAAATTTGAAAGACCAGGTGCGGCTATAGCTTCCAGTAATTAGAGAGCAGCCGCAGCAGCATCACCTCTGTCACTGAATTCTTTATTACTCAGTGAATTCAGCTGACTTTATGTGTCATCAATCATGCATTAATTACAATTTTTATCATGTTTACTGGTATTCCAGAAAAGAAAAGAACACAACGGAGATTTTTATATATTTTGATTATTTTTAACTTTTTTTTCTTTACCTTCCTAATTTGGAAAAGGCTGATTCATTGCCTTGTGGGGATCTTGACCTTGAAGTGAAATCCTGTTCCTCACCCACACAGCAGCTGTGTTCTTCAGTCTTTTTTTAAATATATATTTTAAATGGTTTCCAGTTGCTTTGGCAGATGGAGGACATTGTGCCCATCTCTGTTAACAGAGTTTTTCTGTCAGTGGACGTTGTTTTGTCATTTAAGTAGGAGTTGGAGATGGTGAATAAATATTGATCACAGCAGAGAGTTTGCGTATGTTGTATTTTAGAAACTATATCAAAGCCTTTCTGTTTTACTGTGCATTGTGGGCTATATCATTTCTGTGAAAATTATGTTACTTTTCTATGGGGTTTTGGGGAGTTTTTCTTATGCTTTGTAACAGTACAATGCTTATAAAAAATATTCATCCCTTGGGGGTTTTCACATATTTTATTATACAACATTGAATCACAGTGCATTTAATTTGTTTTTTTTTATGATATTCATCAACAGAAGAAGCCTCTTTAATATCAAAGTGAAAAGAGTTCTTTGCAAAAGTGGTCTAAATTAATTAAAAAACATAAAACACAAAATAATTAATCATATAATCAATCATCCCCCTGTCAAGTCAGTATTTGGATGATGCATCTTTGGCATCCTTGTGTCTGTATGCACAGGTCTCTGTCAGCTTTGCACTTTTGGACACTGCTATTTTTACCCATTGTTCTTTGCAAAACTGCTCCTGAAAAAACAACCTTTTTCAAGTCCAGCCACAAATTCTTAATTAGACTGAGATCTGGACTCTGAATCAGCCACTCCAGGACATTACCGTTGTTGTATTTAAGCCGTTCCTGTGGAGCTTTGGCTTGATGCTTAATGGTGTTGTCTTGCTGGAAAATAAATCTCCCAAGAAGCAGGTTTCTTATAGACTTCATTCTTCTCCTGGATTTCCCCGTGTTCTGCTGCATTTAATTTACCCTCTGCCCTCACAGACCCTCAAGGACTTGCTGCAGAGAACCATTCCCATAGCATGATGTTATCGCAAAGCTTCGTGGTGGGCAAAATGTGTAGTGCTGGGGTTATGCCAAATATGCCATTTAGTCTGAAGCTACATTTTAGTCTCATCAGACCAAACGACCTTCTTCCAGCTGACTTCAGAGTCTCCCATGTGCCTTCTGGCAAACTCTAACTGAAATGTGATGTGTGTTTTTTTTAACAATTCATATCCCATAGCGCTTTGGTGAAGCATCATGCTGACAGTTGTTGTATGCACAGTATTGCCAATCTAAGCCTGTGTAGCTTGTAACTCCTTTGGAATTCTCATAGGTCTCTTGATGAATTCTCATAGGTCTCACTAGCCTTTAGTTTTTATGGATGGCATGCTCTAGGGAGATTTACTGCTATGTATTATTATTATTATTATTATGGCATACAATTTCCATTTCTTAATGACTGATTTAACCAGACTCCCAGGGATGTTTTCTTGTCTCCATCTCCTGACTAAAGCCAACTGGCTTCAACAGTGATGATTCAGGTATGTCGTATTAACACCTATGCAATCGGTTATTTTGTGTTTTATATTTGTACTTAATTTTGACCATATTGCACTAAAGAGTCTTTTTTCTTTTGATCAATGTCAAAAAATGGCAAATTAAATCCACAGTGATTCAATGTTGTATAAGAATAAAATATGAAAACAGTCAAAGGGATGAACAATTTTTATAGACACTGTAGTTAGATTTATTTTAAAGTTAAACTCAAACCTGCTAAAAACTTTGGGTATTAACGCTTAAATTCATTCTAGCTGGTACATTCTGCCATCTTCTAAGCAGTGTCCAATTCACTAAGCTTATGAAGGTCAAAAAACTTCTGTTTTGGTAATAGAAGTGATCCAGTCTAAACATTTTTGGGAGGACTAACCCTACAGTTATAAATGCTTTCAGTCTGTGGAGGAAACACTAACTAAAGAATACAGGGACAGAGATTCCCCGATGAGCGTTGCCTTGTTAGCTGTTAACCTCTAATTTCACATTCTGCATCAGTATTTTGTATATGTTTCACTTTCAGTTTTCATTTCTGTGGACACCTTGGAACATGGTGAATTGTACAGTATGGATTTCAATTTTTGTTTATCCATTTTCTATACTTGCTTCTTTTGACTGTATAGTTTCAGTGCCTATTTCATTCTTGCACATGTTTTCTCACACTCTCCAAATAAATCTTTCATTCATTGTTGAACTGACTTATTCCAGTTCAGAGATGTGGGTACTGGAATCTATCCCATTGGCAGCAGGCATTAAGCTGGAATCAGCTTTGTTAATTTATCCGGGGCCAGATTAAGAGCTTTAGATGCCCTTAGCATTTAAAAGATTTTGGCGTCCCCATATATATATATATATATATATATATATATATATATATATATATATATATATATATATATATACAGCTATACAGCTGCTGGTCATAAAATTAGAATATCATGACAAAGTTGATTTATTTCAGTAATTCCACTAAAAAAGTGAAACTTGTATATTAGATTCATTCATTACACACAGACTGATGTATTTCAAATGTTTTTTTCTTTTAATGTTGATGATTATAACTGACAACTAATGAAAGTCCCAAATTCAGTATCTCGGAAAATTAGAATATCAATTAAGACCAATGCATAAAAAGGATTTTTAGAAATGTTGGCCAACTGAAAGGTATGAACATGAAAAGTATGAGCATGTACAGCACTCAATATTTAGTTGGGGCTCCTTTGGCCTGGATTACTGCAGCAATGCGGCATGGCATGGAGTCGATCAGTCTGTGGCACTGCTCAGGTGTTATGAGAGCCCATGTTGCTCTGATAGTGGCCTTCAGCTCTTCTGAATTGTTGGGTCTGGCATATTGCATCTTCCTCTTCACAGTACCCCATAGATTTTCTATGGGGTTAAGGTCAGGCGAGTTTGCTGGCCAATCAAGAACAGGGATACCATGGTCCTTAAACCAGGTACTGGTAGCTTTGGCACTGTGTGCAGGTGCCAGGTCCTGTTGGAAAATGAAATCTGCATCTCCATAAAGTTCGTCAGCAGCAGGAAGCATGAAGTGCTCTAAAAGTTCCTGGTAGACGGCTGCGTTGACCTTGGACCTCAGAAAACACAATGGACCAACACCAGCAGATGACATGGCACCCCAAACCATCACTGACTGTGGAAACTTTACACTGGACCTCACGCAACGTGGATTCTGTGCCTCTCCTCTCTTCCTCCAGACTCTGGGACCTTGATTTCCAAAGGAAATGCAAAATTTACTTTCATCAGAGAACATAACTTTGGACCACTCAGCAGCAGTCCAGAGGCGAGACGCTTCTGACGCTGTCTCTTGTTCAAGAGTGGCTTGACACAAGGAATGCAACAGCTGAAACCCATTCTTGAAGCACTGACTCCAGCTGCAGTCCACTCTTTGTGAATCTCCCCCACATTTTTGAATGGGTTTTGTTTCACAATCCTCTCCAGTGTGCGGTTATTCCTATTGCTTGTACACTATTTTCTACCACATCTTGTCTTTCCCTTCGCCTCTCTATTAATGTGCTTGGACACAGAGCTCTCTGAACAGCCAGCCTCTTTAGCAATGACCTTTTGTGTCTTGCCCTCCTTGTGCAAGGTGTCATTGGTCGTCTTTTGGACAACTGTCAAGTCGGCAGTCTTCCCCATGATTGTGTAGCCTACAGAACTAGACTGAGAGACCATTTAAAGGCTTTTGCAGGTGTTTTGAGTTAATTAGCTGATTAGAGTGTGGCACCAGGTGTCTTCAATATTGAACCTTTTCACAATATTCTAATTTTCCGAGATACTGAATTTGGGACTTTCATTAGTTGTCAGTTATAATCATCAAAATTAAAAGAAATAAACATTTGAAATACATCAGTCTGTGTGTAATGAATGAATCTAATATCCAAGTTTCACGTTTTGAATGGAATTACTGAAATAAATCAACTTTGTCATGATATTCTAATTTTATGACCAGCACCTGTATATAAATATATATATATATATATATATATATATATATATATATATATATATATATATAAATATATATATATATATATATATATACTAGCTGTGTAAGTCTTTGCTGTAAAAACCCCGGGGTTCTAGAAACTATTGAAATCATCAGATGGGCATCTCTCTCCTAAGGGGATTCGTTTTGGCAACTGGCTCGCTTCACTTGTGTATTAGCAGTGGGAGGAAAAGTAAAAGGGATACCATTTTGCCAATGTGCTCGTCTCGCTTGCGTAAGAGATTCTCTCTTTCCTCTGTGGTTTTACTTTGGCAACAGAGTTGCTTTCTTCTTCCGACTCGTTAACTTGGGGCCACCTTGCCGGCTCTCTGTGCTTCATGCTGTAGTAGCCTCGCACTTCTGGGCTGGAGAAACAGACACACACACTTCCACGCGTAGATGTTTAGTTTCTGTTTCCTCAGAGGCGGATCCTTTACCCTGACTCTCACCTCTCAGTTCCAGGCCGGACAGACACACACACTTCCACGTGTAGACGTTTATATATAAGATGAGCTGCACTCAGTCTCAGTGAACGACTGAATAGGACAGCTGACATGACTAAGACAAGAACGATCACATGAGCCTCAGTGGATCATGTGGCAGTTTCTAGATTCTAATTTTGTTATATTCCCAAGACGAATATATATCATTAACCTCTATTATTACTATTTTATTATTACTTTTACTTTTATATATATGTGTATGTAATGTTTTCATTGAATGTGGGAGCCCATTTTTGTGCTACTTGGTCCAGCTGTACCATTTGCAGTTTTGCACCATATGGTCCATGGTAAATCAGGCAATGAAAAATTTCTTTGGTGCCCCCCTTCCCTTGATGCCCTAAGCACATGCTTATTTTGCTTAATGGTTATTCCAGCCCTGATTCCTCACCAGGCAAACAGACTGTCACCATTGACCAGTTTAGCCATACACATTTTTCTGGCAGGGTGCCATTCTAAATGAGTATCTCTGCTAAGTAAAGAAATGTAAATATAACACCAAGCAAATTCAGAGCCATAAATCAATCTAACTTTGAATTGAGGAGGAAAACTGTAGTGGGAAGTCTCAGGGACACAGGGAGAAATGCAGACTACACAGACATTACTCTCTAGTAAGTTATCAAATGTTAGATCAACTATTTTTAGGAACCAGAGGATAGAAATTAAACATTACATACAAATATGCCTTTCTTTAATTGCTGAAAAACAAAGAATGGTGGTATGAGTTGTAGTTGGTCTTGAAATGCCATAATGTAACTCTAGGGCAATAAAGTAATAATGAAATGATCCCATGTGATTTTCCTTGGTTACAACTAACGTTGTTGGTAATAATCTACAATGTATGGCTACAACAGTGGGGAGAGCCTCACATCAATAATTTTGATGTGTCCAACAGCTGATAAAATAGCAAGTGCATGCATAATATTGCTAACTTAACACATTTTTATCCTAATTTGTACTTGTATTGACATTTTAAAAATCTAACTAGCCTCTAAGCATGGACATCACTTTTCCCTTGCAAAACACTCCTGGCCCTTCAACTATTTATCAGCATTCTAAATCAACTTGACTCTATTCAGGGTCAAAAGTGGATAACAGCAGTGAGAACAATGTAGGAGCAGACTCAAGAAATTATGTCATTCATGGCACAATATTGAATGTAACTATGTTTGCCAACACAGAGCCTGTTTGTGGAGGTGCGTGCATATGTTTTCCTTAAATGTGTAATACTGTACTTCGACGACAGAAATGATTATCATAGTATTATAATAATCAATATTTCTAGTTAATTGCTCAACTAAGTCCTTATTTACTAAGTCCTTACCTGTTAATGGATTATTATATATGATGCTTGTGTACTTACACATTTTTGCATATATTAGCATTGCAAGTCTAAATACAAACATTAAGTCAAGAAATGTGTAAGCCTACTCACACCCCTGATGCCTGTATCAACATGCATACCTACCCTTCTTGGATTTGATCGAAACATCTTTGTCTTGCTTCTGTTGCAGTTGGAATAATTTTGTTAATATTTACCTCTAGGTTTTATGTGTAGAACATACTATACCATTCCAATCTTAAATAAGTTGGAAAGATTTTCAAGAGATGTTACCTAACATTTTAGATCATAGTTTCTTAAACTATGGATCGCAACCCATTTTGCGTTATGGGTTGTCTGATTCACAATTGAATTCAATGGGAAAGCGTTGCACGCAGTTTGCTCGTTGCTCTGCTATGACCTTCTGCGACAATTCTCCCCCCCTCTCCCAACCCCGACTGCCAGTGGAGATTCTGGGTCTCTAAGACACAAAGAAAGAAAAATTGGGATGTGAGGAAAAAAGTTCAAGAAACACTGATCTAGATTATTACAGAGTCTTGGCTATTTCTGCAAAGTGAATGGCTCTAAGATTAAAGACTGAATTGAATTTCATTTTCATTATGTATAACTGTAATAGAATAATAAGATTCATAAAAATAAATGATTAACTGGATAGAAACATGCAAACAAGGTAACCCTTTTTGTGAAGGTCATCCAGAACCTGACAATAAGCTAAGTGATACAGTAATAAGTCTAGTTTACTTTTAAACTTGTCTCTTTAACTTAAAGAGGTGTTCTATTTATGTCATGGATATACATATTTATATCTGAAAGTAATGAAAAACAAAAACAAAAAAATCACTTTTCCTAGGAATGCATTAGATATCTGTGTAGTTTGGTTGGTCGTGTTTATGTTTCTTTTTCTAAAATGTTTTATCATTATTGATGTTTTAGAATGGGCAGTGTCATTTTTTGGCCTCAGACAAAATGTGTCCCCAGCCAACATGGTACGCAACTAAAATGTATTGGTCTCCCTTAGACTTTCTCATATACTCAGATATAAGGATGGATATTTGAGGAGTAAACCACAAGACAATGATTATATTTTTATATTATGTACATTAAAGAACCATCAACAACAAATCATATCAAATTAATAATATATTGAACAATTATTATAAAAGTGAAGTTGAATAAATCGGACTCTGCAGCTGCATGAATAAAAGGTAAAGTACCACTTCCTGTTAGCAGAAATAGCCCAAAAGTTGATCGAAATCTACGTTTTGTACCTAATACTTGTATGCAAAATTTGGTTGGCCTACAGTAAGTGAAAGCTTACTCAAGTTATCGTGTTTACACACGCAGACAGACACATACATGTAGATATAATTCCAGAAATGGTATTGTCAGACCCAGGGAGGTCTAACTTGTCGAGATTCATCAAAATCTCAAAATGGAACTTTTGGAGGATACCAATACTTTCCCTATACTCTGAAACATCTAGATTCATTAAAATCTCGACATCGACATTTTGAACGATTACAATACTTTTCCAATACTTTGTATACGAGAAAGTAAAAAAATAGCACACACAAAACATTACAAAACATTACAAATGGGATTTGTGTTTCGACTCTTGGAAAAAATAACAACTAATTAGGAAACTTCTATAATGCTAAGAAAACTAAAATGTGAGGTGAAAATCGTTGTCAAAATTACAGCAAACATCAAAACCAGTATACTATGAAAGTTTTCTCCTGAGATCAAAGCACAAATAAAAAAGGTTTTGGCATCCATCCACCTGGTTAAGGAAGTAACCTTTCCAAATTACTTTTAGCACTGTGGGCGACCCTATAAACAGGAATACAAGATAATACTGACCTTAACTAAACAAAATGGTGGTGAAAATGGTACATATAAGTAAACCCAATAAAAAGTAATCTTTAAATGAAAAAACTAATGAAAGAAACACAGTCTACATCATCAAAACCCCCTATTTCAAGTGTTTAACCTCTAAAGACAATGAAGGGGATGGCAGAAAAAAAATTAAATTTGGACAAATCTAATAAAACCCCCTGTCAATGCGCAACCTCTGGATGCACCCATCCAGATACATGGGGAATTTAGCACAAAATTGAGCCAAAAGACGTAGAACTTGAAGGGAATCAGATTGAACCTGTAATTGGTCCTCAGCCCTTCCAGTGCACAAGGTACTCAATGCTGCCACAGTGATACAAATAAATGAATACAATAGAAACTAAGCTTTAAATCTAAAAACTATTGAAAGAAATAATCTACAGCCTTAAACCAGTTTAAGTGTGTGTAACCTCTAAAAGTGATCAAGGAGAAGGCAGAAAAAATTAAATAAATGGCCCAATATAACAACTTGTGGTTTCATATCTTGTTTTGACTTTTGATTGCTGGGATAGGCTTCAGCTTCTCTATGACCTTGCCCTGGAAAAGCAAGTTAAGGAGATGAATGGATGGATGGATGGATGGTCTTTATTTCTCAGTTTTCATTTTTCTGACTATGCCTAGTACTGCTTCCTCATTTACTAGTCTCTGCCATGGTCTAATAATAAATTGTCCAATTCAAACTCAACAACTTTAAATGTGTTTTCAAACTGTATGCAATAAGTATCTTAATATATTAAATGATCATTATTTCCCAAGGACAGTAGACCCATGAGGTACCAAGGATGCCTGATTTTTCTTATGGAAAAAAGAGAGGCAGAGACATCCTGGCTTAGCACATGGTCACATATTGTGGGAGAAAGGACTAGATTTTCCATTCAAGAAAACACACAGTAGGAGTACTGCCCCAAAATGTTGCTATCATAAGCTGAAGTGTCATGGAATCTGGGAAACCATGAACTATACACTGTAGCCTGGTGTCCCTATTGCACAACTATGGTCTGGGTTGAATGCAACCCTTGAATGTGGTTTAGAGTTGTGTCAACCCCAAAGACTATTTGAGCTCAGGGATGAGAGACTGAATTGAGACAAAAGCTCTACCGCCAAAAGAAAAAGAGGCTAGAATTCAGAAAGACAGATACTGAGAATGTGTATAGAGAGCTGAATTTTGAAGGTGCTCTGAAGGATAAGTAGATGAGCCAACCTAGATGAGGTTGGAAATCTTTATTCACTAAGAGACTATAAGCATGTTATGTTACTACATTTATTTGTTACTTTGTATTCTCCCTTTGTTCATACTTGCCTTCTGTTTATTTCATTTAACAAATACACCCTTTCTGTCTATTATTGTTCCTATGACAGGGCTATCTCCATATAATACTAATTATCCTGACCATGCACAAACACATAGAGAGGATGATATCTAGGAGTCCTGCTTTCTGCTAAGCATGCGTGAGTAGGTTGTATAGTAGACTGATAAAAAAGACTATTATGTACATACACACATTATGAATAATTCTGAAAATCATAAATTTACTGTACAGTAGGAGGATTCTGACGCACTTTATTTTGGTAAATGAGGTCAAAGTAACTTATCTATGCAGAGCTGTATGCACATTATACAACATTAACCAAAAGAAGGTGGGGGTAATAGAAAATGTGAATTTGTAGGAGAAACCAACACTGATCTTGAAATTTAAAAGTTGAAATAAAGGGGCAAGCTGTTTATGCTGTTACAAATGTAACACTTCAATTCAGTCTATAAAGCTGTAAATCTCAAAGGTTAATTTTTATGTTTATACTGTATTTGAATGATATGTTTTACTACATTTTAAAATCTATATTTGACCAGTGGTGGGTGTCTAGGTCACACTTATACGAAACACAGTTAAAATATCTGACTCCACCACACAGTTATATTAAGAGCCTGGGAACTCTTGAATTTATTTTAAAAGGCTAAAAAGTCAGAAAAATGATTAAACTAGCTCTTAACATTAAGAACCCTTATAGTTTAAAGATAATAGTACATAGGTTTCTTTAAATTGGGCTATGAGTAAACACACAATAAAAGACATGGCAGCAGTATTACACCAGACAATATAAAATCCATCAAGAATATAAAAGTAGATAAGAGTCTGAAAAAATATCAGGAATGAAAATCTTTTAAAAAGAGAGCACACAGTCCACACTTTATATAGTCTGTTAAAACATAAGAGTAGAGGATACAAACCTTGGTGATGTGAAGTCCAAGTTGCATGCTGTGTTACCACAATGATTAGACTTCCAATTGTCCCACTAAAACACTCTGTTTGCTGAATACTTGTTTCTCAACAGAAGTCTTGCTAACTTACCAAATCCCTGTCGGCGTCTCTCCCTCGTGGAGTGAGCATACTCTTTTGCTTCTGGGTACTTGAGGTTGTTATGATGACTTAGGCACATCTCACTTCTCGTCCGTCACCATTGCTCGAACCTCTCGTGAGTTCTCCCTCTCTCACTGTACCCCCAACTGTGTTCCCCACATCTTTTCAACCAAGTACCCTCGTTTGCCACGCCAGTTCCTGTGCTCTGTGTGAGTGATCTTAATAGCATTCTACATACTGATTAGAAACCAATGTCCCCAGAACAGAAACATTTTTCTAAGAAAGCAGGCAGTTCTATTATCACAATATTGTTTATTGATTAGATACCAATCAAACAGTTTGATCTTCAAAGCAGGTAACTCTTTTTCAAGTCAGGTAAACATCTATGCCCTGTAAAAAGCCATTAATAACCTGTCACAGAATTATTCAGGAAATCTGCCATTTCACTTATCATTCCACTCTCAAACAAAGTGTGCCTATTGCCCCTTCATCTATTGGCTTTTACATTTATTATTTACATTTTGTTTTTGCTTAAGAGAAAAAGAAGACCACCCAGTGTACAAAAATTTTACCCTCTAACAGACCTGTAAAAAAGCATCTCTGCAGCTGCTACCACAAGTATAAGTCTAGAAATGATGTAAACATTTTGTTCATTTTGTTGCATTGATTCTGAAAGGAAGAAAAATGTAGAAAGAAACGGCAAATTAATAAACAAGGCAAATTTGTATTGTAGATTTTGACAAGTATAATGAAGAAAGTGCATTCCTTCCACATAAATGTAAAGGTACAATTTGTTCATCCCTTTGCTGCTAGTAGATTAAGAGAGCAAATAGCACCACATTAAAAAAGACATGAAACACACAATCTTCCCTTAGAAAAAAGTGCCACCATAACATCATTAGTACATTAAAGACAATATAGAATCTACAGCCAGATGCACCAATATCCTAAATAAACAATACATTTTATTTAGTTTAATTCAGTTTATTTTTTATAGTGCTCTTTATTGATTGGAGTAAAAAGTTCACAAGTAAGTGCAAGTACAAACTTTAAAACTTACAAATTATATAATGAATACACATAAAGATACAGATTTGTTTAAACACACAGGAAGACAAAGCAGATTCGATTTGATTAATATAATTTAAATCCAATAAAATCTGTCCAAGAATTAGTTGTTGAACAATGGACAGTTGACAACAAAGGAGATAAAAATAAAAACTCCAGTCAGCTGCTTCCCTGGAGGAAATAAACCTCTGGGATGATCACAGTCAGTTATAACAGACAAAATCAGACATAGGCTACATCCACACTACTTTTAATGAAAATGATCTCTGTCTACCCTAACGTTTTCACATCACCCATGATAAAATGACCCAAAACGATGTCACATGTGTGCGCATAGGGGACCGTTTAAGGGCCCTGGTGAACGCTCTGGGAGTTGGCAGTCTGTGATAACACCTTTTCTTTTCCTTCCTTTGCAGACTGGAAGACTGATGGCTTTTCCATCGCTGACATCACTTCTGGTGTCTGTCCATCTAGACCTGCACCACCCTGCCGAAAACCCCATAACTGGAAGAACTGCCATCTTGGATAGATGAGACTCCCATCCAAAAAGATGTTTTTGTTTCAGTTCTATGTGGTTTGCCTACAGGTACCCCAACACACCTTATCGTCTCTGCTTTGTCATTACTATGCATATGACATGCGCTTATACATGGAGAATGGCAAATATGAAAAACATAAAAACAGATCCATTTGTTTGGAATGACATTAAGGTGAAATTGTTAACAAGGTGCAAACAATGGGAAAAGACTACCTGCACAGCACAGATGAATTTTCAAAGGTAATAACTACAGCAAAATTAAACCTGTAAGAATAAAATACAGACTAGCAGTTCTAATGAGCAGAATCCCATCAGAGAAGGGTCACATAATTTTAGTGTGATGACCATGAGGCTCAATTTTGGTCTCATTATACCACAGAACATTCTACCAACTGACTTTAGTGTCTCCCATGTGTTTTCAGGTAAACTCTATCCTAAAGACTTTTCTATTTAGGAAAGCTTATTAAGAAGAATGCTATAATTATTGTTGTTTTCTCTCTGTTTTTATCTTGCCTTGCCTTTGTTTAACTTTTTATGTTGCACTTTGAGATTTACTGCTAATGTAAAGTGTCCCTATAAATAAAATGCATTATTATTATTATTATAAAATGCTCTGTGCTTTTTTTTTTTTTTTTTTTTAAACGGTGGCTTTTTTGTTTGCCATTCTCCCATAAAACTGCTGCTAGTGAACTACAAAAGGCAACAATTGTTGTCTGTGCAATCTCCCATATCTGATCCACTGTAGGTTGTAACTCCTTTAGAGTTCTCAGAGGTCTTTCGGTGGCCTCCCTCACTGATCTTTTTCTTGCATGATCAGTCCATTTTTGTGGCAGATTTACAGTTGTCCTGTACTCTTTCCATTTCTTCATGACTAATTTGATTGGATTCCACTGGGTATTCAGTGACTTGAATATTTTCTTGTCTCCATCCTGACTTCTGCTCTTCAATCACCTTTTCAGGGAATTACTTGCAGTGTCCTTTTGTCTTCAGCATACTAACGCACCACAAGTTGGCTCTACTAGGCGAGGTTCATTTATACTGTAGTCAATTGAAACCCTTTGACAACAGACAGGTGATCTCCATGTAACTACTTATCTGACTTCTTTTGGCTACACCAGTTGATGATTTATGTGTGTCATATTAAAAGGGATGAATAACTGTGTTATCAATTATTTTGTGTTTTCATATTTGTAATTAATTTAGATCAATTTGCATAGATTGGTTTTCACTTTGACATCAAAGAGACTTTTTCTATTGATCATTGTCAAAAAGCCAAAGGAAATCCAGCTTTGAATCCATGGTTCAATGCTTTATTACAATAAAATTTAAAAATAGCCAAGGATGAATACTTTTTATACAGATTGTATACCGCAATACCAGAATTCTTCCTTTCTGAACTTGATGAATTACAGATGCCCCTTTTCAAAAAGGCACCATTAAAATCTGAAAGCTTTTTTTGTCATAGAATTCTTTTTCAGCAAGTCATCAATACTCACCCGATCAGGAAAACATCTCACTGCTGTTTCTTCAGAGCAGGGACTGCAACAAAATATCAGCAAAGGACAAAGACTCACAGAGGTGCGATGAATCAGATTTGACCATTGTAATCTGCATAACACATGATTAAGAATTCTCAAATTTACTTCAGCCACTTTCAGGAGATTTTTGTAAACACATAAAACCTAACACTAGAGATATCACACTGAACAGTTATGACAACAGTCATGGCCTCAAGGTGAATACACGTCAAATTCTGAAAATACTGACTCATTTATGTTTTCTCTGTTCCCCTTCTCCTGGTTTACTTAAGCAGCCAAAACTTTTATATGATGGAAGGTTCATCTAAGGCACACATTTATAAGCAAGTATACCTGTAATTTGTACATATTATGTTTTTTGTTATTGTAAACTCCACAAAGCTTTAATTTGAAAAGCTAAGATTATGGCCAATTTTCTAAGTCTTAAATGCCGATTTATTCCATAAGTGGTTTTGGATTGCATGATTGCAGAGTTTTTAGAATACTTTAATTTAACCTTGAAGAATACAGAAGATGCAAAGTGATGGTATTGTTTTGACTCTTCCTTGGATAATTGCTTTGTTGTTTTATATTTTCATTTGAACAGTAATAGATACCCCAGAGCTAAATATAGTCTAGATTTCTATGGTTGCGTAAAAGACATTAAGTATGGTGTGTTAAATGGAAAAAAGTTTGAAGTGAAAAAATCCTTAGCAGTTAGCAAATATCACACTCTTGTCTCTTTATTTGGACCATTTTCAGTTGGCAAAGGCAAACTAAGTTCTCTTATCACATAAGCTATTACTTGTTAACTTTAAACAGTTAGTATTTAATGAATATTCTAACAAAAAATGACTGCACCCAGAAACAGTAGTCAAGTTTACACTTGAAACAACATCTATAATTTGTATGTGTCTTTGGGCAGGGAGTGAACCACCCAGGGTGCAGAACAGACTGTCATTTTTCTCCTAGCATGTCTCTTACCTGCTCAGTCAGAGACCAGTCCAGCAGCATGAAACCACACATTATAAGCCCGGTGGGAGATTTACAGCATTCATTGGTGTAGAAGACATAATGGTTGTCTAAAGCAGTTCAGTCATCTCAAGCCCAGCACCAGTACTAACACTGCAGTGATTGTGAACAGTCAGCTGTAGATGTGGTAATAAGCACTGCAAATGGAGTTCTGGTTCTGAGGTGTCAGCCTTGGTCTGACCTGCTTCCCAAGAAAGGCACCTGTCACACATGTGCGATTGGGAAGCAGCTAGAAGGCCTGAATAATAGTAGTACCACACCAGACCAGGTGGTGGCGAGCTGCACAAACTCTGTTTCTCTCAATCCTCTGCAGACCATCCACGGGAAATCCCGCTAGGTTCCAGCACCATTGATGATGTCACTTCCGGCACTGGCACTATTGTATATGCTACTTCCGGTCCTGCCACTATTGATGACGTCATTTCCGGTCCATATGACATCACTTCCTGTACTGGCCTTTAAAGCTGCCATCTTGCCTCCATAACATCAGTTCTCTTTTGGATTTCAACCTGAACACAACTCACTAAAAATGACCCTTTTGCAGCCAGAGCACAATATATGGGTGGCTGCCCCAAAGCTTTTTGATGTACTTGTGTCATTCTTGTTACACACCACATATTTAAAGATGGTGGGAAGTTTTAACTGTGTGTGGCCAGTAACATATTTCACAAATCTTGCCATATGGTTTTTCCTTACAGACTTCTATATCTTACCTGATGAGTTTAGGACCCATTGGGCCTCCCAGATCTTTTTTGAAAGATATGACAGCTCTCCTGAAATAAAAACATGATGCAATATGAAAGGCCTGATGAGTCGCAGACATCATGAAAAGCTGTGATTCATCATGGAATTTGTCTCCTGTTGAACCGAAGCAACCATTCTTGCAATTCGTGATCGTGTTTTCAAGGTTTATTGCTATTTTAGGGGATCCAAATGTATGACCCTCTGGTGATTTTCATTAACATCAAATCAATTTGAATAAGTAGCCATGCTAACCTCTGAAGCACACTTTCATACAAATTGAAACACTGCTAGTGTGTGCAATGTTAAAGAATATATTTATGTAAAAGAAAATGAATAATACTTACTGGGAAAATGAAGTTCCTAAAAATGCATAGAGATTAATAAACTACAAAATGATTACAGTGTCTAAAAATGATCAAGGATTCGTGAGTGCAAAAATTTTAACATATTCATTAAAAGATGTCTGCTGCCAGTATATTTAGTTACAAATGAGTCAAAAGGGAATAAATCTGGTCATTTAATTTACCGTATGAGTGTTTGCAGTTAGCAAATGTCATGGCTTTGCCTGGATTCTTCTCCTGGTGTCTGTTTTATATTATTAAGTTTACATGTTATGTTATGGCGGCACGGTGGCACAGTGGGTAGCGCTGCTGCCTCGCAGTTGGGAGATCTGGGGACCTGGGTTCGCTTCCCGGGTCCTCCCTGCGTGGAGTTTGCATGTTCTCCCCGTGTCTGCGTGGGTTTCCTCCGGGCGCTCCGGTTTCCTCCCACAGTCCAAAGACATGCAGGTTAGGTGGATTGGCGATTCTAAAATTGGCCCTAGTGTGTGCTTGGTGTGTGGGTGTGCTTGTGTGTGTCCTGCGGTGGGTTGGCACCCTGCCCAGGATTGTTTCCTGCCTTGTGCCCTGTGTTGGCTGGGATTGGCTCCAGCAGACCCCCGTGACCCTGTGTTCGGATTCAGCGGGTTGGAAAATGGATGGATGGATGGATGGATGTTATGTTATTCTTTGATGATTGTTTTTCATTATTGATGTTTTACTTTCTATTTTGTAATGTATTATGGATTTTGACATATATTATTGCATTATAAATTATGTTCTTTATCTCTCTGTGTATTTGCGGAGCCAACCCCACTGATATTTAGCAGCCAGCATTCCAAGTAGAGCCACCACTCTGCCTACCATGTAAAAGTGAACATTTGAGGCACATGGATTTTACTTCCTCACTGCTCTACAATCGACCACCCAGTTAGCCCTTTATCTCTTCACACACCTGGCTCCAGACCTTTTCTAGGCCATTTCGTATAGGTGGGTGAATTACTCTCTTTAAGAGACAACACCCACCTTGTTCACAAACTATGTGTTGCTATTTGGGCTATCCATCAATGTTTATCAATCCTACAAAAGCAAAAATCAAAGTCATAGACCAAAGTGGAGTTCATAAAACAAGGGCCTACTCGAACAGAAACCAAACACCACTAAAGTTCTTGAGAGATCTGTTAAATGTATCCACTGAGGAATAGTGAATGATACAAACGCCACCATATTTACAGCATCATATCCTGTGATATCAATCTTGTGGATGAATTGGTCACATGACACTACTTGGAGCATTTCAATTAAACAATTAAAACAAGCCATCAAACAACGTAAAGTTTTTCGATTCAAGTCACAATAAAAAAATAAACCATAAAAAGAGAATCCTTAACGTGACAAAACTAGAACTGAACAAAATATGCCTAAATAACACTACATTTCTGTTTTTGGCTCTTCCTTGGATTTCAAATTTTGCTTATTGTAAATGCTTTTTTTGACTAAATGATTGTTTGTTTAATGGACTTTAGCATTGCTTTTTTATTTCAATGTTTTTAATTACAGATTGCATTTTAGGTTTACCTTTTTGGTATTACTTACGTTTTTTTTTCTCTGCTACTGCCTTTATTTTTGAAAATTTGTTTCATAAATGTACACATATAAAGGACCTGTTATAACTCCAGGTATTTGTTAATGTTTTCACTGTCATTTCAACACCATTTTGGAAAGTATGACAACAAGCTATGTTGTCTATGGATTGCTAGGCACATGATCCATAAGCAATGTGTTTATACTTCTGAGGTCAAACTATAAAGTTGTCCTCATTATTCCGTTCACTATCTGAGTTTGTGGGTAAAATTAAGAAGAATTCACAAGAGTCTTTGTTATTTTGCTTCTATATTGTTTCTGGATGCTTTTTTTGGCGTTTTAGACTTAGATTCTTGATTTGCGTCTTGTTACTTTTGAAAGGTAGGACAGACTTTAGGTTTCGATCTTGGCATGTTTCCTGGCATTTCTCTTCTGGTCATTTCCATTATATTTTGTAGTGTATTCCTCTGATAATATATAACAAGAACACTGCTTTTGTTATTTTGAACCATAGACTTCATAGTTCCTTTCTCTCTATTCTGATGTGTTAAAATTGGTTTATTTAATTAATTTCTTTGGGGTTTCTGTATAAAATGACACATTTCTGCACTCCGTATGGGGTTTTCTCAAGGCAAGGAATCTGTTTCTGACATGAGTTTCTTGAAATAAAGCTTACTTTGGCTTTTGCTAATAATTTTGAACTGTTTTTACCTACTCCGGTGGGCTGGCGCCCTGCCTGGGGTTTGTTTCCTGCCTTGTGCCCTGTCCTGGCTGGGATTGGCTCCAGCAGACCCCCGTGACCCTATAGTTAGGATATAGCGGGTTGGATAATGGATGGATGGATGGATGTTTTTACCTATTTTGATTTTTTACAGGCGCTGCCATTTTGTGTCTCCCCTCTTTAGGACAGCAAACCATATTGCTAGGGGCAAGACCTCTGAGGTAAGTACCTTCTGTTACCAACGCAATGGGTTAATTCTCAAAATACTCTCTTTCAGTTTCAAAAAAGGTGAGATAAAAAAAATAACAAGAAAGAACAGAAACATTGCATCTATGTCCATTTGTACTTTTAAAAGTGCAAGTTATCCCTTACACCCTATCTTCAAGAAATGAACCATGTTAGTAGGCTAACTAAAGGCCATGTCAAACTAGACATCATTTCCAGTGATTTTCAGTAGAAGCCTTCATTTACATAATCTTAGCAAGTGGAAGGCAGTAGGCGGCCTACTCCTGTCAAACTGATCATCAGCCAACAACTCACTCCAACCAGTCCAACTAGTCACTCACTGCAAAAAAGCAAACAGGTTATTATATTATCTTTAGTAATGGGGGCAGGCTGTGTGAGCATGACAGCTGGCAACCAATGAATGTTCATCTGGAAGTACAATGCATGTAATGTGACAATGAGGAATAAGGAACATGCAGACATTGAACCTCAGAAGCAGATGACTCACCATACCAGTTAACCCTTTGTACAGCACTGACTCTGTCAGGCAGCACATTAGTTTCTGCCACAAATGTGTATGACTGCTCTAGATGGTCAGTACTCAGTCAGTAAAGCAGACATGGGCAGCGACTTTCAGTAATTTAATTCAACATGATCTGCCAACATAACTGGCAATGGCAGTCTGTAAATCTGATATACCACATGACTAGAAATTGTGCAATATGACATTGGCATTGTCACACACATGCGCATGGGAAGCAGCTAAAGGGCTTGAGTGAAGGCAGTTCTGAGGCATGCCAGGATGTGGCAGAGTGTACTGACTCTTTTATTCCTTTACCTGTAGACCAGTTCCGGAATATTTCACCTGGCTCTCTTGACGTCACTTCCGGGACCGAGCCAATGGAAGAAGACCTTACCAGCTCCGGCCCCTGTGATGTCACCTCCGGGCTCGAACCAATGGCTGAAGAACATGAGCCAGATCCCTATAACCTCACTTCCTGTCTTCCCCTTTAAAAGTCTACACCTTTTCCCTATTTGTCAGCCTTGTTCTGGACTCAGTTGTATGCACATCAGTGCTCTTTATTTGATAAAAAATGACTTTGCAGTCAGGATACCAGATTATACGGGTGGCTGCCCCAAACCTTTATCTGTGTATGTCTCATTTTTGTGACATTGGTGTAGTCGGCAGGATGAAGAAGTCCTGGAAGAGAAGGGGACGGACCTGAAACACATCCAGGTGGGAGCATACTGGGGCCGAGTTTCCAGGCGGGGAGGGTGTCCCGTGTTTCGGAGTGGCCCGGTACAGGCTCTGCCCCCGGCATGCTCCACTAGGCAACCTAGGCAGGCCGGGGAGTGTGTGGGAGGGGCTCACAGAATTGGGCTGCTTCGGAAGGGGGAGGCAAAGAGGGCTGTTTATGCTCTCTCTGACGAGAGTGTCCGCCTCCCTGTGAAGCCAGAGCCCCGATTTCCACCTAGGGGTGCCCCAGACTGGCAGGTGAGTAGCCTGAGAAACTGGAGGTTCGACCCAGAGCGGCCGACCCCCCAACAAGCCTGGTCCCTATGGTCAAAAGTAGGGCAGTGCCCACGGCCTCAGGAACTCAAGCCCTTCCAAATAATAGAGCAGGTGGCTTGCTATCTGCTCCTGGACACACTACCCCAGGGCTTCACCCAGCCGGTCTGGGGTAGACAATTCAGAAACATGGCAGAGCTCATAGAGCTCATAGAAAGACAAAGGATGGCCTCACAATCTGGGGGAGCTGAACTGTCCCTTGGTCGAACTCAACCGGAGTACGTCCCAAAACCTTGCCCCCCCCCCCCCGTACAACCCAGAGCTTGTGCCGACGTCCCCGAGGCCACGGGCGCGCAAACTGCTTGGGAATGAGGTGGAATGCAGGTGGAGGGGGAGGAAACCACGCCCCTTGAGGTTGGTTCAGACCCTCTCTCCATTTTACGGTTTCAATTTAGAGAGACGCCGGCTTCCTTTAAAAGAGAGCAGTGGAGTGACGATTCCCTGAAATTTGCAAGAAATGCAGTGGTCCTAGTCAACGGCCAGCGCACTAACCAGTCAATGCCACAGGGTCCTCACTTTGTATTAGACAATGACCTTCTCTATCGCGTAGCAATGCATGACGGGCAGGAGAGAAGGCTACTGCTAATCCCGCGGGCCTTCCGGCGGCAGGTCTGCGAGTTAGCACATGCCCACCTCCTAGGTGGCCACTTGGGCACCGAAAAAACCCTGGAGCGGATCAAGCTCCGTTTCTACTGGCCGGGAATCAATGAAGAGGTTCGTCACTTTTGCACTTCCTGCCCGGAGTGTCAATTGCGACAAATTCCAAGAAAGGACCATGCTCCTCTAGTTCCCATTCCCCTGATTGACATTCCTTTCCACCGAATTGGGGTCGATATAGTCGGAACTCTACAGCCCTCAGCCTGAGGACACAAGTACATCCTAGTCCTCGTGGATTATGCTACCAAATACCCCAAAGCTGTTCCGTTGCGCTCAGCCACATTACTAGGGGTCTTTGCACACGTGGATATCCCCAAGGAAATCTTGACAGACCAGGGGACACCTTTCACCTCGGAGACATTCAAGGAGACTGCCAGATTACTGAAAATAAAGCATTTAAAGACCGCGGTGTATCATCCTCAAACGGACGGTCTTGTGGAGAGGTTTAATCAGACTCTCAAACAAATGCTGCGTAAGGTGGTCAGCGAGGATGGAAGGAACTGGGATCAGCTCCTCCCCCTCGTCCTTTTTGCCTATCGGGAAGTCCCACAAGCCTCCACGGGGTTCTCCCCTTTTGAATTACTGTATGGGCGGCAACCCTGGGGCATATTAGATATCCTAAAAGAAGGATGGGAAGAAGAGGCTCTTCCCTCTACAAACATACTAGAATATATCGCGCAATTACACGATAGATTTGGAACGATTAGGCCCCTCCTTAAAAGTCACATGGAAGAGGCCCAAGCAGCACAGGTCTGTTGTTACAACCGCGGCACCTCTCTCCGGGAGTTCCAACCGGGAGATCGTGTCATGGTCCTAGTGCCAACTCCCACTCTAAGTTGCTTGCCCATTGGCAAGGCCCCTACGAAGTTAAGGAGAGGAAGGGCCTCGTCGACTGTTTGGTGAGTCAACCCAATCGTAGGCCAAGAGAGCGGGTTTATCATGTGAACCTGCTGAAACCGTGGAAGGACAGGGATCCCGATCCCTCCTCCGGCCAGCCCCGCTCACTCTTCGCTCACACGGCTAGCCTTAACTTCAGGGCGGATTTAAGTCCTAGACAACGGCAGGAGCTGTAAACAGTTATCCGGTTCGTTCGGGAGGTAGTCAGTGAGAACCCTGGAAGGACCTCTTTGGTTGAGCACAACATAGTGACAGAGCCCGGGGTTATTGTCCGAGAACACATGTATTGTCTTCCCGAGGCAAAAAGGGCTGAAGTGGAGCTTGAGATCAAGCGCATGCTGGAACTAGGTGTGATTGAGGAAAGTTATAGTCCCTGATCCAGTCCCATTGTGCTGGTTGGTAAGCCTGATGGGAGTTGGAGGTTTTGCAATGATTTCCGTCGGCTTAATCAAGTCTCCCAATTTGATGCCTATCCAATGCCACGAGTGGACGACCTCCTCGAGAGGCTTGGGCAGGCTCGATATTTGACCACACTGGACATGACAAAAGGGTACTGGCAGGTTCCTTTAATGGACTCTGCGAAGGAAAAAACCACGCTTAGTACCCCTAGCAGACACTGGCAGTATTGTGTCCTTCCATTTGGGTTACACGGGGCTCCAGCAACCTTCCAGCGTCTGGTGGACAAAGTGCTCCGGCCTCATGACTCATATAGTGCTGTCTACCTGGATGACGTGGTCATCTATTCCAACACATGGAGGGAACTCCTACAGCAGGTCCGAGCGGAATTGCGGACACTTGGTGAGGCCAGGAACCGGATTAATCTCAAGAAATGCTTCTTTGGATTAAGCAAGGCCAAATATTTAGGCTACCTGGTTGGTCGGGGTACTGTAAGGCCACAGTGCTCCAAAGTAGATGCCATTTTGAAATGGCCCAGTCCTCGAACCAAGCAGCATGTCCAAGCCTTTCTCGGGTTAGCAGGGTACTACCGCCGGTTTGCACCCCGGTTCTCGGAGAGAGCAGCGCCCTTGACTGATTTAACAAAGAAGAGGGCTCCGAACAAACCTTTATCTGTGTATGTCTCATTTTTGTGACAGCATAATCAGTTACATAATGGCAATTGTGTGTTATAGAGATACTGTACTTTCTATTCCAAGATGTAAAGTATCTGTTCATTTAGCATTGTCATGTTGTGGGATTGCTGGCTGGAGTGGAACCAGTAAAACACAGCCCGAAACAAACCATGCTGACATGGCTGTGCTGATGGCATAAATTCTGGGCCATGTGAAGTGCCTAAATTTCCCCCTGGGATTTCTGAATTTCCTCTTACTTTGAATAAAGTTCTATCTTTAAAATTATATATCTATTCTAATTTAATATAATAATCCTAATCTGAACTGAATGCAGAAGTTTAGGAATCATTTCTGTGAATTCAAGAAAAGTGTGCAATAAAACCTAAACCAGGTTGGTAGTTGCAATAGAAAGAATTAAATGTACTTCAAATTAATCAGCTCCTCTGTCTGTTCAAAATTTATTTATATACCCAAACATTTTCTAAACCATTTAATTGAAATTCAGAATCAGGCTGCCCTGGGCACAAGCTCAGTTTCAACTGAAACTTGAATTGTTATACTAACCTAATAAAAAAAAAAATCAAATGCCAAGACTCAATAAAGACAGACACTGTCAAAAAAAATCTTACAAGAAATGTAAAAAAAAAAATTTCAGGAACAGGTGATATTGATTTGAAAAAATAAAATACATAAATTAGCTTACATACATTAAGAAATATTACCTCATTCCAGACATTGACCAAATTATTTCTTTTCTTTATGTTAACAACACAGACAACAAGAAAGTGGGCACTTCCAGGATTCAATGCCCTTTGTGACTTTTATTGGCGATGTAATTTACTGCAAACAGCTAAATCACAGGTTGTCTTCAGCACGCTTCTGCTACAGTAATCATCTCTGCACTGGTCCTCTAAGAGACACACTAAACCTAAAGCAAACCTGTAATTTGCAGCATTCAAACACCAAAGTGTTTTTTTTTTCTCCAGTTTGCTGAAAGCCTGGCAGCAGCAGTGAGTCAAAGTGGTTTATGACAGGCAACCTTGATTACACGTTTACAAATTAGTTGTAAGATGAACCCTTCAATGAACTCCAGGTGACGGGAAGAAGACCCCAGCTCTCCATCATGAGGAAAATGATCTTCTTCTGTCAATCTCTCCTTGTAATGACCTGCCTGTAATTGTAAGAAGATCTTCAGAGTTCTGACCTGACACTTTAGATCATATACTGTAACTGAAATATAGGTAGAGGGAGCAGCGGATTTGGGACCCCTTCTTAATGCGTCTTCTTCTGTCCCGATCTTCTTTTCTTTTTTTTTTAATAAAAGCAAGTTTGGCTTTGGCACAGAGTAGATGTGCAGACACCTGTCATTCGATTATGATATTGCAGTGATTCTAACAAATACAGTTTAAAGTTTGATGCCCTGATTTGAGCTCAGTGTTAGGTAAAAACAAAAATTTGTTGAAATGATGAGGCATTTATTAATATTAGTGTTTGGGTTTAGAAGATATCGTTAGAAGAAACTAGACAGGCCAGTAGATTTAAAACAACTTTGAGGAACCCTTCCATTACTCGAAGCCCTATCTACTTTAAGGTTATCTTTAGAATTAATTTCTAACAAAGGAGTTGAGATTAATCTATAGTATAAGTGGCTTCAGGATGGAATGTCATGTTTTTAGTTATAAATTAAATTCTCCTTCCACCTGAAACTGAAATTGATGAAGGTTCTACCATTGTTCTAGGAAGTCAGTTGTATTTATTCTCTGAGTATGTCGTAGATTTACCACTTCTGATTCCATGTTGTTATAGCCAAAGTAGCCCCACATACTCCTAATGAGTATTTCCCCATTAACCTACAATCCACACATGTGGAGTTTCTTAAATTACATTTTATGCTAGTTTCAGAAGTTGGATTTCATATGGATTATGAGACTTACTTGATGCTTTACAGTTCACACAGTTTGGCCTAATTCTGACCATGAGTTCTGTTTTGACTCTTGCCATTGTGGCCAAATGGGGCCACTGTCCATTGATTTAACTGTTCGGACCAGCATACTGGCCTGATGACTGTTCTTTAGTTCTGCTTTGATATTTAACTGTGAGGCTGGTTCCTGAAATTCAGAAGAAACTGAGTCTAACACATTGAAAATGTTTAATTTAGTATTTTTAGTGTACTGAAACATTTCATTCCACTTTTTCTGGACAAACATTAGAGTATTTGCCACTGCTTGTGGTTTGTGGTACTAAACCTAGTATATTAAAATTAATTTCATTCCTGCCTAGAGCATGCTTCATTAATTTATAAGTAACGTGTCATTAATACTTGAAATCGAGACGTGGTTCCTCCTGGAAATACATTTTGAGCACAGTAACTGAGAAACCCAGCAAATAATTAATAGCGTGTACAGTTTATTAAACAGTGCTAGACAGCTAGCACAGATGGTTTTCTGCATGGAAAGGGATAACATTGGATTTGAGACGTAAGAAAGTCAAATGATGATTGTTTTAAAAGATATTTACATCGAAAGTGATGCAGACTTGAACGTGATGCAAGAAAACATGCCATTTAGCCTGTCTAGAGGGGTAATGAAGTCTTTTTGGTCTCTGCCAACTGGTATATAAGCACTAAGTGCTGCTTTATAGAGTGATTTTTCTTTGATTAAATTGGCATTACAGGGGTAACTTACTGTATTATTTCAGGACAGTACTTTTCTAATGACTCTGGTTTTAAAACAAGTATTTTCTGTAAAATTGTGCTAATGAGCAACCAAGGCATGATGGTCTCAGATAATGTTGAGATGGCGCTTGGTTGTTTTTTTAAGCAGCTCTTATTAAGAGGTTTGAGCTGCATAAGTTCTGATACTTTATGTCTACCAGTTAGTATTAAATAATAACACTGTAGTTGTTAAATAAAAAAAAGTTAGTGATACCTCCCTGAGGTGCATTCATGAGAAAAAGATGAAAGATGTCAAAATTGAAACATGGTAAGTGAAAATCAACCATGACTCTGGTATTACAGCACTGCAGAAGAACTGAGAAAGCTGAAAATTCCACTTTCTGCCCTATCGGACCTCTCAAAGACTCTAGTGTTTTAAACTTTTCTCTCCCAAAATGATGAAATAAGTGAATGACCGACATAAGTTTAATTATTCCAGTGGCATATACCAACTCATAGATTTTCTGCCTTTCAGAGTTATGCTCACATGGTTGAATAACATTTCTATTGACTGTTTTGTTTGTTAGAATAATATTTAACATAGTAATCAATTTTTCACAATTATTATTTCGATGACATTGGAGATAACTAAGGTTGCTGTATATGGTCATGAAAATCAGTGGTAATTCAGTCTTTATTTGTCCCTCCCCAGTTTCATTCATCTTATTACTACTTCTTGTTATTTGACCAGGTCGATTTCCTCATTGTTGGTGAAACTAGTGATGAGGCTTTAGCGTGTTCTTGCCAACTACTAAGGCGTATTTGGATTTTTGTCTATTCTCTGATAATGTGTTTTAATTTTACTTTTAGATCTCTTTAAATAGTTTTTGTATGTTTAATTAATTTAATCCTTTTAAAAAATGTGCATATACAGTATACATTATTTTACATGCTTATTTAAACACCCCCAGTTTTCAGTGGAAAAGTTTGAGAACTGATGAAGTATCAAATATTAAATAAATAAATATAAATAAAAAACTTTTATAAATAAAAATAAATTGAGTACTTGTATCAAATATGCATCTCTAAAAAAGACATGATGAACCCTGGTTATAAAGCATTTTGCCAAGGAATTCACTCTGATAACAATTAATAGAATAGTTTATATATTTGCATGCATTTATCGCTCTGCTCATCTATTTTTTCAGCTTGCCTTGTGCAGGGTCACATGGAAACAATGCCTATCCTGGCAATGTGGGACAGGAATCAGTCCCGGATTAGCACATGTGCACACCACCTCAGAGCAGTCCAATTTAAAGATGGTAGTTACCTTGATATTGTGAATTTGAGATTCAACAGTAAACTTAAGTGCCTAGAGAACACCCCAAAAAACTGGAGAGAAAACTGTGCAAATTCCACAAAGACAGCAGCAGAGCCTAGAATTGAACTTGGGCTGCTGGAGGTATGAGGCAGCATTCAAAATTAGTGAACCACTGTGGTGCACACAAACTTACATGACATTTTCAAAGTATGCAAGACAGATACATGGTTGAAAAACATGTGCAGTAAACATCACACACAAAGTGCAAGTCTGTTTACATTGTACATGCTCCATTGCATTTTCAACTGATATAACTGAAGCTGATTTCTTATTTGTGTTTGGCTGACACCTCTTCTTGTCCATTTGTACAGACATTTGCTTTTTGTGGCATAGTGCTTCATGCCAATTACGAATACAAGAACAAAAATGGACAAAATCTGGCCCTTCAGCTAAGCAGAGCTTGTCAGTTCAAGCTGTTTAAATTTTTCCAAAGTTTGGATTAGTTGAGATCTTAAGGTTTCCTAATGTGAATGAAAGAACATCTGAATAAAAAACCTCCTCTGAATAAGTATTAAAGATTTACTAATTCAATTCAAAGTCGACTTCCAGTATAATATAGTTAAAAATATATAGAACAATATGGCATACCACTAAAACATATCATATATTGCAAAAGTGCCAAAAATATCCACAAAAATACTTTTTTCTTTTAGTTCCAGGTTTACAAATCGAGTTTTAGCTGTACAGTGCAAAGGATCGTAGTGGTTACAGCAATGACATTTATTACAGAATGCCACAAAGGTCTGTGACCATGTGTCCACCACTGTGAACAACACATCCAACACAATGTAAAGCAAATACCATTACAGGATGCTAAGAGGAGAGTGAAAGAGAGAGACAGGCTTAATTGACATAAAAAATAACAGATACGGTCAATAAAAAGCAATATACAACTGCTTCAGAAGCAAGTTAACAAGCAAACACTACACTACCATAAATATCTTCTACATTAGGCTCTGAACATCTCAACCTGTTAAGTTTTAAATGTACACAGAATCAGTAAATTGTGCTTTTAATATTGAAGTAGATACTGTATAACATATTAGAGCCGTAATTTATAATTTAATTGTCAAAACAGGCTTTATCAGTTTCTTCCAAAAAAAGACTGGCAACAAGAGGTGCCAAGTATCATAGGCAGCTATGGAACACTTCAGGAGCAAAGTGGCTTAAATAACTGCATGCTGATGGTGACTGTTTGATAGATATTAAATTGATCAACCATATCTTATCTGTGATAACATATATCCTAATACTCGCGTATAAGTTGAGAAACCTTTGACGTTTTCAAAATCTGTCAGGCGACACCTTTTAAATGAGTCCTAATGAATTTCTTGCTATACTCCAACTGAGAAATAGAAACGATTGTAATGTCTTGTAATGCACAGTTAGCACCAGGCCCACATAACCAGACATGTTTGTCACCTCAATATGAATTCTTAAAAAACATAACTTTATATATGTACAGTATATCAGTTATTAATGTATACATTTTGCATAACAAAGTGTTAATTATTAAAATGATCTGTTTGGCGTAATATGTGACAGTTTTCATAGCTATGCAGTATGATTTTGGGTGGCACAAGTGGAGCAAAAACATACCTACAAATGTGAAAAGCAACAGATACAGTCTCATTTGAGTTACCTCCTTCCCTTTCCTGTGAGGTATTCACATTTCATGCTCATCATGATACCTGCAAAACTATCTTCCCAGCTTTTGGGTTGGTTTTCCATTGCAGATTGTTACTATGAAAAAAGAACAGGAATTTAATTTATTGGCCATTGGTATAAATGAGAAAAGGTCTCTTGGTAAAATGTGATTAGCTTTATGTTTTGTGACTTGTGGTGACAGACCCAATAATTTTAAAGAGGTTTTGGATTCTTCCTCCAGAGCTACAGGTATCTCGGTCATATGTCCAGCTTAATCACTTCCTGCAACAGTTAATACCTATATATGGCTGGATGCCATTGATATACTTTTTGAGAGGGACTGTAAATAATATGGCACTATAACTTACCATTTTATTAACATAGTGTTGTGTTTTTTCACAAAGTGAGAGTATTAAGTTCATGCACCTCACAAATTGTGAGCAAATACTTGTATGAAATCTGGCTGGAATGCAAAATGCCTGTACTTGTGCAGTGGTCAAACTGTGCATCTTTGAATTTGTGAAATTTCTCAGAAACCGAAAAATTACTTTTCTCTATGACAAAGAAAACAATGATATGTACTGAAACATATTTTAATCAATAAGAAAAATATTTATTTTAAATATACCTGCATATTTTCCATATTGCTTCGCAGTTAGGAGACACAGGTTCGCTTCCCAGGTCCTCCCTGCATGGAGTTTGCATGTTCTCCCCGTGTCTGTGTGGGTTTCCCCCGGGTGCTCCGGTTTCCTCCCACAGTCCAAAGACATGCAGGTTAGGTGCAATGGCGATTCTAAATTGTCCCTAATGTGTGCTTGGTGTATGGGTGTGCCCTGTGGTGGGCTGGCGCCCTGCCCGGGATTTGTTTCCTGCCTTGCACCCTGTGTTGGCTGGGATTGGCTCCAGCAGACCCCCGTGACCCTGTAGTTAGGATATAGCGGGTTGGATAATGGATGGATTTTCCATGTTTATCCACATTTTTGGAAGACACCCTCTGGGTGCTGCAGCCTGCCATGAGTGGTTTTATTAGTACTTGGATGCTGAATCTATCTAACATTACAATATAATTATAATAATAATTCTTTGCATTTATATAGCGCTTTTCTCACTACTCAAAGTGCTCAGCAATTGTAGGTTAAGGGCCTTGCTGAAGGGCCCAACAGAGCAGAGTCCCTATTGGCATATACGGGATTTGAACCGGCAACCTTCCGATTACTAGTGCAGATCCCTAGCCTCAGAGCCACCACTCCACCTGAAGATGAAAAGTAAGAAAAGACTAGAAATAATTGTGAAAACAGAATCATAAGATAGACAATTATTGTCTTTTATTCAACAGTGGAATAATTTTTTGTTTGATTTTTTTCCCGTTCTTTGTATATCATTTATCTGCTCTGATTCCTCAGTATGAAGTAAAGATTGGTAGTGAATGGGGAGACCATACACCAAAGTAAGGTAAGCGGCTGCAGTCTGCCTTTTTATTTGAAAACTGAAAAAGATTGTTGTCCTGAACACTTTGAAATTTATAAGGAACAGTTAGTGGAGAAAGAACATCTGTTTTGCCAGAATGTGTTTAACATTTCTTTATTATTAGGTTTAGTACCTGTGGTATCATATAGATTCAACTATAAATATTACTTTTTAAAACCTTGGTAGGCTCAAACAAAGAAAACTTTTTTCAAAATAGAATATGTTTGTATTATGATTTCCTTACAATTTATACTGTATAATCTGGCATAATATAAAATTAATCTCTTGTATTAATGCATTTACCATTTCTGAATAATGACATGCCATAAGCCCATGTTAAATAATACCAACAGTAGTATTAGGCATTTATTATGCTAGGACAGGGGGAGAGTGGTGACATTGTTTAGTAAATGCATATTTGGATTTCACTGCACTCTGGATGGGTGACAATAATGATATATTAATAAACATAAACTTTAAGGCATTAAGGATTTTATATACAACAAAATTAGCCCTTTTTAGTAAATGTAACACTTGTTTTATAACACAACTCTACCAACATTTGATAAAATTCTATCCATCTATCTAGATAGCTAGGGGTTCCCAAATGGGGGTAAAATTTGCCTACTCAGGGGATAAATTTGCTTATAAAGCTGAAGTGTATCTATAAAATTGTATCATAAATAGTTACATATATCATAAATCTATCTATCAGATTATATCATATTGATCTATCTGTCAAAATATTAAAATGTGTCTCAAATATGATATTAAATATACCTAACAAGACATTTTTGATATTGTTACTAACTTACTATATAGCAGTTACACACAAACAAGATAAGTACGACATTAATGGTCAATCATGTTTTTAAAGTGTTACTTAAAATATGTTAAAAATCCCCCCTGTATCTATGCAAAACAGTACAAATTAGTGCTTTATATCCAGCTGCTATGGTTTTTACAGCAATATCTTTCTGCTCTAAGCAAGTACTGATAAAAGATCTTAGATAAACAACAGTATAATTGAACTTCTAATGAGGCTTAAGCTATCTCCTTTTTAGCAGCAATCTACTTATTGACTCAGGCTTAACGGTTACAAAAGTCATGGCTTTAAAGTGTTTATTTGGGCCATTAGCTTTTCCATGCAACAAAAAAAGAAAACGATTCTGGTGTGAGCTGCTTGGCCTGATTCATATATAGGAAAAATCATTTGCCACTGTATGATTTTCAGTATTCATGAACGCGTCTATGCTGGAAACCTGGTGGTGGAATGAGGAAATACAGGAGAGTATACAGAGGAAGTGGATGGCAAAGAAGAAGTGGGATAGTCAGAGAGATGCAGAAAGTAGACAAGAGTACAAGGAGATAAGGCGCAAGGTGAAGAGAGAGGTGGCAAAGGCTAAAGAAAAGGCGTATGATGAGTTGTATGAGAGATTGGACACTAAGGAGGGAGAAAAGGACCTGTACTGATTGGCTAGACAGAGGGACCAAGCTGGGAAAGATGTGCAGCAGGTTAGGGTGATAAAGGATGAAGATGGAAACGTACTCACAAGCAAGGACAGTGTGTTGAGCAGATGTAAAGAGTACTATGAGAGGCTGATGAATGAAGAGAACGAGAGAGAGAAGAGGTTGGATGATGTGGAGATAGTGAATCAGGAAGTGCAACGGATTAGCAAGGAGGAAGTAAGGACAGCTATGAAGAGGATGAAAAATGGAAAGGCCATTGGTCCAGATGACATACCTGTGGAAGCATGGAGGTGTTTAGGAGAGATGGCAGTGGAGTTTTTAACCAGATTGTTTAATGGAATCTTGGAAAATGAGCGGATGCCTGAGGAGTGGAGAAGAAGTGTACTGGTGCCGATATTTAAGGCTAAGGGGGATGTGCAGGACTGCAGTAACTACAGGGGGATAAAATTGATGAGCCACAGCATGAAGTTATGGGAAAGAGTAGTGGAAGCTAGGTTAAGAAGTGAGGTGATGATTAGTGAGCAGCAGTATAGTTTCCTGCCAAGAAAGAGCACCACAGATGCAATGTTTGCTCTGAGGATGTTGATGGAGAAGTTTAGAGAAGGCCAGAAGGAGTTGCATTGGATCTTTGTGGACCTGGAGAAAGCATATGACAGGGTGCCTCGAGAGGAGTTGTGGTGTTGTATGAGGAAGTCGGGAGTAGCAGAGAAGTACATAAGAATTGTACAGGATACAGTATGTACGAGGGAAGTGTGACAGTGGTGAGGTCTGTGGTAGGAGTGACGGATGCATTCAAGGTGGTGGTGGGATTACATCAGGGATCAGCTCTGAGCCCTTTCTTATTTGCAATGGCGGTGGACAGGTTGACAGACGAGATTAGACAGGAGTCCCCGTGGACTTATGTTTGCTGATGACATTGTGATCTGTAGCGATAGTATGGAGCAGGTTGAGGAGACCCTGGAGAGGTGGAGATATGCTCTAGAGAGGAGAGGAATGAAGGTCAGTAGGAACAAGACAGAATACATGTGTGTAAATGAGAGGGAGGTCAGAGGAACGGTGAGGATGCAAGGAGTAGAGTTGGCGAAGGTGGATGAGTTTAAATACTTGGGATCAACAGTACAGAGTAATGGGGATTGTGGAAGAGAGGTGAAAAAGAGAGAGGCAGGCTGGGTGGAATGGGTGGAGAAGAGTGTCAAGAGTAATTTGTGACAGACGGGTATCAGCAAGAGTGAAAGGGAAGGTCTACAGGAGGGTAGTGAGACCAGCTATGTTATATGGGTTGGAGACAGTGGCACTTACCAGAAAGCAGGAGACAGAGCTGGAGGTAGCAGAGTTAAAAATGCTAAGATTTGCATTGGGTGTGAAGAGGATGGATAGGATTAGAAATGAGTTCATTAGAGGGTCAGCACAAGTTGGACGGTTGGGGGACAAAGTCAGAGAGGCGAGATTGCGTTGGTTTGGACAAGTGCAGAGGAGAGATGCTGGGTATATTGGGAGAAGGATGGTAAGGATAGAGCTGCCAGGGAAAAGGAAGAGGAAGGCCTAAGCGAAGGTTTATGGATGTGGTGAGAGAGGACATACAAGTGATGGGTGTAACAGAACAAGATGCAGAGAACAGAAAGATATGGAAATTCAGTAATAATTCAGTGCAAATGAAGTAATAAACAGGGTGTTGGTGGTTCTGCCTCACACCACCATTGAGTCCTTGATTCTAATCCTGGGCTTTCTGTAAAGCTGTGAGTAACTTTATCCAGCTCTACAGAGAGTACTCTGGTTGAGGTTATTACTTCTAAAACTGGTGTAGCAAGTGCCACATGCTGAAGACTGGTGAACCTCTTATGGGAACCAGCTTCATTGGTGCACAGGGGAAGGGAGAGGGTGTTACACAGTTCCTTACCCGTTTTTTGCTTCTGCCACGAGTTTGGAGGACAACTGCGGTGTCACTTCAGTCTTCACTGTAACCCAGCCGGCTGGAGGACAGACGTCTCTTCAGTACTTTTTTTTCAATATGTTTTTTCGTGCTTACAACTATTGCCCATTAAACTGTTTAGACTCCAACACTTTGATGTCTCTCTTTGTGTTTAGGTACACAGTTTATTAATTCAGTCTATTTATCATATAGAGCACTGGATAATAGATAACATTCTAAATTAATATCATCATTTAGCGTTATTTGCTCATTGAATATTCAATATTAGGCTTTGGCTGAAAACTTTAGTCAAATTTGCAGTTAAAAATATGTATTAAAGCAGAAGATCAGACAGATGAAACTTTAGTTTTTTTGTGTGATCAAATGTTTATTGAGAGGTGAAACTTTTTTTTACCACACTCTATATTAACATACTTACTGTATAAGACATACCCAGCATACTGTATGTCAAAGTGTGTTCTTTGTTCTACGCTTCAGATTACCTAAACATGAAAAAGAGTTTGAATTCTTTCTTTCATGATCTGTGATGATTTGTGCTGTGATAGTTGTTATATAAAATTCTGGTTAGTTGGCTGAAGAGGGACATTTTCTGTTTTTAGTGAGAAATTGGTAGGTTATATAAATGTACATGATGTTTGTAACTGATCAGTTTGCCGGTTTTTTAATGAATGGTGGTTTTGGCTGTTTTTGTCTGCCCTTGCTTACTGCTATCGTTGATTTTTGTCACTGAGAATTAGCCGAGGCTCTTTGGTCAATCATTCAAATTATGTGCTGTATTTAACTAAATAAAATGTTAGCTACTATTTAAAACAAAACAATAGTAAATACATCAGATATTAAAAAAATGGATGCATACCATATGCATTAAATATAACAAGGCTGTATTTTAAATGATTCAACTTTGCTGCTAAAAAATCGGTAATATACTTATACTCTGTGCTGTTACTTGTGTTGTATCCTTTCATGGACATTTATTTTTGGCTGTTTAGGTAGAGATGAGTACACAAAGCAGTTAAAACTTGGAAAAAGAGGATGATACTGATACTTTCCCCCATTACATTTGGCATTACATTTGAAGTTCTATGAACTACATAAATAATTACACTCCACAGACATCCCAAATACTTGCCATCTTATACAGTAACTTTCAGGAGCACAAAGCATCTTTACTTAAGCATAAAAAAACATGAAGCCTTCATAACTGATGACAGTAATAGTAGTTATGTCTCATTGGGTTTGTATATTTTTTGTTCTTCCACTGTGTGGTTTCATTATCACACCCTTCTATGCTGTTCAGCTGAAAAACAGGAGACTTCAGATTTAAGAGGCTTGGTGACTGAGCAATCACAAAATCTATTTACCCCAATATCATTGAGACAAATTGGTAGGACATGATAACAAAGTACTGTAGTCAGTTGCAGGCATCATGATTTCATATAATGGTGAGACTAAATTTGTAACGAGTGGGCCTAATGTCATTATTACTGTTAATTATACGTCAATTTAAAAAAATATTTTAGAAGTCCAGTTTTACCAACATAAACTGCATCATCTTTTTTTCATTTGTTTGTCTAGTCTGAATTATTTTTGTTAATACGAATTTAAATCCACCTACAAATGGTGAGGATAAACTGACTGCCTATCTTTTGATGATACTTAAGACATCCCATCGCAAGGCACAAGCACTCAAATAATTTTTGTAATAAGTTTGACCATTGACCGGTAGACTATCAAACAGCAAACAGTTGGATTCTCATTTTGCCACTCTTTATAAATTGTGTATGCATGCCTGATGCACCCATTTCCAGACTCTGAAGACACAAGTGAATCTGCCCTCAAAGAGATTATCACCAAAATACAAACATCACATCTTTCGATGTCCTGTTTTCGAGCCGCATGTTGTTACCTGTTGTACCACAGGACCAAAAAGCTACGTACCTTACTGGCAGCAACAGAAGTTGGAAACTTTAGTACTGATTAGCCATGTGGAATATCAGACACGTCTGCCACCTTAGATGATCCTTTGACATGGGTGATTGTAGATTTTCCAGCACACGCAGTAGTAGCAGTGGTATCTTTACATGCCAGTGGGGGATCACAGAAATTCAGTGCTGACATCTGACTCCGGCACATTTTGCGCTTCTTTTTGTTGCATTTTGCTAATAAAACTTGAAAGGGTTGTTTTATATCGCTCATGTTTCCCTTCACCAAGACCAGCCCCTAAGTAACTTCAGTATAGTTTCTTTTTAAGATCACACATTTTGAGTGGCTGTGATTAGTAACACTTTAACTCAATCTTATTTTCTAAAGTTTATTAAGTTGCTGTATACTGCATAATCACTATCCATATATGTGTGTTCCAAAAATTTTATAAAAGATAAAGTAACTTTTCTAGTGATATTGTTATCACTGGTGATTTTGCTATGTAAGTTTATAACCAATTGATATCCATCCATCCATCCTCTTCCGCTTATCCGAGATCGGGTCGCGGGGGTAGCAGCTTGAGCAGAGATGCCCACACTTCCCTCTCCCCGGCCACTTCTTCTAGCTCTTCCGGGGCCAGCCAGGAGACATAGTCCATCCAGCGTGTCCTGGGTATTCCCCGGGGCATCCTCCCAGTTAGATGTGCCCGGAACACCTCACCAGGGAGGCGTCCAGGAGGCATCCTGATCAGATGCCCGAGCCACCTCATCTGACTCCTCTCGATGCCCTACTCTGAGCCCCTCCCGGATGACTGAGCGTCTCACCCTATCTTTAAGGGAAAGCACAGACACCCTGCGGAGGAAACTCATTTCAGCCGCTTGTATTCGCGATCTCGTTCTTTCTTTCACTACCCATAGCTCATGACCATAGGTGAGGGTAGGAACATAGATCGACTGGTAAATTGAGTGCTTTGCCTTACGGCTCAGCTCCTTTTTCACCACGAAAGACCGATGCAGAGCCTACATCACTGCGGACACCGCACCGATCCACCTGTCGATCTCACGCTCCATTCTTCCCTCACTCGTGAACAAGACCCCGAGATACTTGAACTCCTCCACGTTGGGCAGGATCTCGCCCCCAACCCTGAGAGGGCACTCCACCCTTTTCCGGCTTAGGATCATGGTCTTGGATTTGGAGGTGCTGATTCCCATCCCAGCCGCTTCACACTCAGCTGCGATCCGATCCAGAGAGAGCTGAAGATCACGGTCTGACGAAGCAAACAGGACAACATCATCTGCAAAAAGCAGTGACCCAATCCTGAGTCCACCAAACCTGACACCCTCAACGCCCTGGCTGCACCTAGAAATTCTGTCCATAAAAGTTATGAACAAGATCGGTGACAAAGGGCAGCCCTGGCGGAGTCCAACTCTCACTGGAAATGGGTTCGACTTACTGCTGGCAATGCAGACCAAGCTCTGACACCGGTTGTACAGGAACCGAACAGCCCTTATCAGGGGGTCTGGTACCCCATACTCCTGGAGCACCTCCCACAGGATTCCCTGAGGGACATGGTCGAATGCCTTTTCCAAGTCCAGGGAGGCTGAGGAGTGTGATCCCTCTGTAGTTGGAACACACCCTCTGGTCCCCCTTCTTAAAGAGGGGGACCACCACCCCGGTCTCCCAATCCAGAGGCATTGTCCCCGATGTCCATGCTTTGTTGCAGAGGCGTGTCAACCAAGACAGTCCTACAACATCCAGAGCCTTGAGGAACTCCTGGTGTATCTCATCCATCCCCGGGGCCCTGCCACCAAGGAGTTTTTTGACCACCTCGGTGACCTCAGTCTCAGAGATGAAGGAGCCCACCTCCTACTCCCCAGGCTCTGCTTCCTCATTAGAAGGTTTGTTAATGGGATTGAGGAGGTCTTCGAAGTACTCCCCCCACCGACCCACAACGTCTCGAATCGAGGTCAGCAGTGCACCATCCATCCATCCATTTTCCTTCCCGCTGAATCCGAACACAGGGTCACGGGGGTCTGCTGGAGCCAATCCCAGCCAACACAGGGCACAAGGCAGGAACCAATCCAGGGCAGGGTGCCAACCCACCGCAGGACACACACAAACACACACTAGGGCCAATTTAGAATCACCAATCCACCTAACCTGCATGTCTTTGGACTGTGGGAGGAAACCGGAGCGCCCGGAGGAAACCCACGCAGACACGGGGAAATCATGCAAACTCCACGCAGGGAGGACCCGGGAAGCGAACCCAGGTCCCCAGGTCTCCCAACTGCGAGGCAGCAGCGCTACCCACTGCGCCACCGTGCCACCGCAGCGCACCATCCCTACCATATACATTGTTGACACTGCACTGCTTCCCCCTCCTGAGATGCTGGATGGTGGACCAGAATCTCCTCGAAGCCATCTAAAAGTCATTCTCCATGGTCTCCCCAAACTCCTCCCACGCCCAGTTTTTGCCTCAGCAACCACCGAAGCCGCATTCCGCTTGACCTATTAGCTGCCTCCAGAGTCCCACAGGACTTGACTGCATCCCTCACCGACGGTGTCCACCAACGGGTTCGGGGATTGCCGCCACGACAGGCACCAACCACCTTACGGCCACAGCTCCAGTCAGCCGCCTCAACAATACAGGCACGGAACATGGCCCATTCGGACTCAATGTTCCCCACCTCCCTCGGGACATGGTTGAAGTTCTGCTGGAGGTGGGAGTTGAAGCTACTTCTGACAGGGGACTCTGCCAGATGTTCCCAGCAGACCCTTACAACACGTTTGGGCCTACCAGGCCTGATCGGCATCCTCCCCCACCATCGAAGCCAACTTACCACCAGGTGGTGATCAGTTGACAGCTCCGCCCCTCTCTTCACCCGAGTGTCAAAGACATGTGGCCGCAAGTCCAACAACACAACCACAAAATCGATCATCGAACTGAGGTCTAGGGTGTCCTGGTGCCAAGTGCACATATGAACACCACTATGCTTGAACATGGTGTTTGTTATGAACAATCCATGACGAGCACAGAAGTCCAATAACATAACACTGCTTGGGTTCAGATCGGGGGGCCATTTCTCCCAATCACGCCCTTCCAGGTCTCACTGTCATTGCCCACGTGAGCATTGAAGTCTCCCAGCAGTACGAGGGAGTCCCCAGAAGGTATGCCCTCTAGCACCTCCTCCAGGGACTCCAAAAAGGGTGGGTACTCCAAACTGCTGTTCGGCGCATACGCACAAACAACAGTTAGTACCCATCCCCCCACTCTAAGGCGGAGGGAGGCTACCCTCTCGTCCACCAGGGTAAACCCCAATGAACAGGCTCCAAGTCAGGGAGCAATAAGTATGCCCACACCCGCTCTGCGCCTCTCACCGGGGGCAACTCCAGACTGGTAGAAAGTCCAGCCCCTCTCAAGGAGATTGGTTCCAGAGTCCAAACTGTGTGTTGAGGTGAGCATATCTAGCCAGAACCTCTCGACCTCACGCACTAGCTCAGGCTCCTTCCCCTTCAGAGAGGTGACATTCCACGTCCCAAGAGCCAGCTTCTGTAGCCAAGGATCGGACCGCCAAGGTCCCCGCCTTCGGCCACCACCCAACTCACACTGCACCCGACCTCATTGGCCCCTCCCACAGGTGGTGAGCCCATGGGAAAGGGACCCACGTTGCCTCTTTGGGCTGTGCCCAGCCGAGCACCATGGGTGCAGGCCCAGCCACCAGGTGCTCGCCATCGAGCCCCACCTCCAGGCCTGGCTCCAGAGGGGGGCCCCGGTGACCCTTGTCCGGGCGAGGGAAAACCCCATCCAAATTTTTTCTTCTTCATAGGAGGTTTTTGTTGAACCACTCTTTGCCTCATCCCTCACCTAGGACCAGTTTGCCTTGGGTGGCCCTAAAGGGGGCATAAAGCCCCAGACAACAGAGCTCCTAGAATCATTGGGACACGCAAATGGTGGCGGTTCGAGGAGGGGAACCAATTGATATTTGTAATAAAATGCGTGTATGCAGAATAAACTAATTTTTCTTTGAGGAAAAAAAAACAGAAAAAACTGAGCTAAAAACAGGGTGGGACAATAAGAAAAGTGGCCAACTAGGCCCAATACTGGCTCCATACCTGACTGTAATTGTGTAATTGGCATTACACAGCAACTACAAAAACAAGTTGAGGTAGCAGCAACTACAGTACAAGGGGTGCCCAGTGGTCCATAATGTTTCCAGATTTATTTTTTTTAAGCAAGAAAGATCAGAACATTTTAAAAGCTGCAACACTTAACTGAAATAGCATCTTCTGTTGTTAGTTCCCCTCACTGAAATAGTGTCTTTTGTGGTTAGCTCCCCCAGTTCACTGACTTTTGCAGCATATAAGTCATCTAGATATTGAGATGAACATGAGCAACCAAATGTCTTATGTTATTTCTGCTGCACATTTATTTATTTATGCACCGTTTATTTGTTAATTCCTCTGTGTATCCAGTAACGCTCCTGGAGCTGCAGGACAGTAGCCAACAGGGCTGTTATCGAAGTCTCTATTAAGGGCGTAGTGCGGTCCAGACTGACTGTTTGGGCATCAAGTGAGATTCTCATTCTCATCCTCATGATTAATCTCAGGTTGGTTTTGTCTTGAGTCAAATGCCTTTTCACAGTAATTGACACTTCTATACTCAAACTGTACTCATTTGGTATCGAGTACCATTAAAGAATATTGATTACTATTTTTTTTCTGTAAAATACGGTAGCATGGTTCTTACAAAGGCATAGAATGTACTAACACACTTTTTGCTCTCACGTACTACAGTAAAATAAGCAGATGCGCTGTGACGTAAGAAAGCCATAAACTCATGCCCCTTGCATAAGCACAGACTGTATACGACAATGGCAGACCAAAAGCATAGTATTGTATGCTGCATATTTTTACAGATAGAAAAGAGTTCAGCCACCCGATGCAATATTTGTGAGAAGAAGGTACAGATAAAGTGGAAAAACAATCACCCATTTAAACATTTAAAAAGCACACATGATAGACACTTGTAAAACATCAAAGAGATGCAAAACCAAAGCACAATGATCAGTGCCAGATAAAGGACATTGCAGGAGAGTTTTCAAAGAGGCACGAGACATTATCCAGGTAACTGCTACTACCAGGTTTATGTAGACTGGGGTTTACTGAAGACTTTTTAGTTGAGTTTAACATTTTGCTGTTTACCAAACGTAAAGCCTGTTGTTAGCATAATGGAGAACACATAATAGTGTATAACAGCATCACTGTCAGAGCATTTTGCCACAAGTCCTCTCTGTTTTTTTTTTCTTCTAATTAAAATGAAGGGTATAGTATAACCAATATACATAAATAACAATGTTACATATTCTTAACACTATACAACTTTCACTGTAAGTAGTTTTTCTTTCCAAAAAAGAAGAGCCAGAGTAAATGTTAATAAAAATATTAATTATTTTGCAAGTTTAGTGGATTTAAAACAACTTAATTGCATTAGTAACAGCATCTACTGTAATAAAATATAATTTTCTACTTAATTTTATATTGTTAAACTTGTATTGTGCTCCTGTCTCCTCCCATAGTCCAAAGACATGCAGGTTAGGTGGATTGACAATGTTAAACTGACCCCGATGTGCGTGTGTACCCTATGATAGACTCTTGCCTTGTCCAGTGATTGTTCCTGCCTTTAACCCGCAGTGGCAAAATAGGATTAAGAGTAAAAATTGTCAGGTTTATGAACTCTTTTGGGACCCTCCCAAAGGGACTACCAGCCGAAGCGCAATTCCTGTGTCTGTGCATTGCTGCTTGTCCGTTGCCAAGGCAGCCGCAGGTTCGCATGGCACCAGCGGCTCGCCGTGAAAGCAACTACAAACTGACCGCGGTTGCGCTATGAGCACCTGATGTCAATGGGTGATGTAAGGAACATTATAAATACAGGGAACCATATAACTTGGCCATTGACCTGGTCCCGACCCAGCCTGATTGCTGTGTCTGTGTATAGGAGAATAGTAAATCCCGCTACAATAAATAACCGTGCTCTTCCTGTTTCAAGCTGAATAAAGCTGGTTTTGCTAAAGTACTGAGACTTAGCCTCGTGTTTTAGGGTGCAAGATAGTGACTCACAAAAATGTCAATGATTTTTTTTCTAAATACAAATTTGAAACTTAACTAAATGTAAAGCCAATATGACAAAATCTTTCTCAATAAACAGAATGGACTGAATATAATAGAAAATGCAAATGTGGCAACGTTATTTATTTGTAAATGTTAGTGTTCTAAGGGGATCTGTTCTAGTACTTTGGTGAAGTGATTGCCTGTTTTAAATGTATTAAACATATAACCAAATCTTTATGAAAACATAAAAAGTTCATATAATCTTTGTTACATTTGTATGTTCATTCTTGGTGGTATGGTGGTGCAAAGGTAATGCTGCTGCCTCACAGTAAAGAGACAGTGGTTTGTGACCCGGACCCTCCCTGTTTGGAGTTTGCATGTTCTCCCTTTGGCTGCATAAGTTTCCTTCCATAGTTCAAAGATATGCAGATTAGGTGAACTGGCAAAGCTATTGGCCTTGGTGTGTGTTCGGTGTGTCGCCCTGCAATGGATGGGCACCCTGTCTACGGATTGCTCCTGCCTTGTGCCCTAAACCAGCTGTGATAGCCTCCGGCACCTTCCCCCCAAAGGCCCTGGTCTGCAGTAAGCAGTTTAGAAAATAACAAGACATGTTCATTCTATTAATATACATTTTGTAATAAATTTGTTATAGTAACCTTGATACTGGTTTGTGATATTACCTTATTTAAATACAAACTGACCCATTAATATTAGCAATTCCAAAACACTATCATTTGAATTCAAATTCCTTTGCACTTTAAAAAATACTCAGTATCTGTATTGGTATCGGAAATCTGGCACATAAAATACCTGTATCGATATCAATTTCAATTGACGCTCGCGGGTCCACACTGGTAACAAGACTTCTAACTTGTGTTAAACCACCGGCAGCGTTTCCATCCATGATGCGCCTCCATACCCCCACAGCAACTGCTTCTCACAGAGCCTCTTCATCTACCAGGCAGGTAAGTGTACTTTTTATAACTAAACTATACATATATAAAACATCTGTAGTCCATTATTATATTGTTACAGAAATGTTCTGTGATACAGCCTATCACAGAATAATGAATCAATTTGTCATTTTTTTGTTTTGTAAAATGTCCAAGGGGATGGACGTTCTTTTGACTTTGGAACACCTTGCGGTTTACCTTCTCCAGCATCCCACTCGGTGGAGTTTTTGTTTTCCTCTAATCCCTGGTCAACTGACATTCTGACAATTACTATTTCAACTAGTAGAGACTTAAAAACTGTCTGTAAATGATACTTAATTTCTTTAGGGAATCATCAGTTTTTTTAATTGTTTTGTTTGCCTATTTATAATTGTTGAACGTTCGCCTACTTCTTACAAAGCACTTTGAGCTAAACCTTTGTATAAAAAATGTGCTCTATAAATCAATATTGTTGTATGTAAGGAATATAATTGAGTCAAGTAACCTACCCGGAAAACTGAGAATGAAAACTTTTTAAGCAAACCCAGAGATATTTTTATGTTGTTTTACTATTATATGTACTTTAATCTGCTCACGTTCTTTATCAGTCCCCTGTGTTTGGGTATTTAATAAACCAGCCATTTTTGTTTCATATATTTTGTTCTTTTCAAGTCTTGTTACAATATGTTTTCATTTTCCTGTTGGAAAAACACAGTCTGCACATCTATATACTCATATACATGAAATAATGTCATCTGTTTTGTTTTATTAATCACATCACAGATGGTTCAGCATTTATTTTCCACTGTAAAGACCGAAAGCATTCATGAGTGCACCTGTACCCTGCATTGTCTTAATATAATAAACTGTCTTTTGGAAACTCAACATGGCTAAACACAAACCATGATGAGACAAAAAGATACAGTCTTAGACAATAGCTCTTCAATGAAACTGTTACCCAAATTAGTTGAGAAGAAAATGCCACAACTACCTGTGGTCTTTGATGAGATTGCGCAGTGACCACTACAAAACTTTGCACACACTGAAGGCTTCCTCCCATCAGCCCCAACACACTCCTGCTGCTTGATGGGAAATTTAGTCCCCATGTCAGCACTGGTTTTTGGGCTGACCTCTTCCAATTATAACTCCTCTCACTGCTACAACATAGTCTTTATTTTAAGTTGGAGCAACTTAAATAGCAACCTGCATGCAAATTTTTGTGAAATTCGGTTAAGCTCTTTTTATGTAATAGGCAAACAACAGGAAAACAGACATTTTATATTTTAATTATATAATTTAGCCACTTTAAATACCTATCAGAACACAGCTGCCCATTAAGATGGCTATTTCTGAAAGTCATTGTTCACAATAGTATAAAAGTTTCTTTCTTTCTTTCTTTCTTTCTTTCTTTCTTTCTTTCTTTCTTTCTTTCTTTCTTTCTTTCTTTCTTTCTTTCTTTCTTTCTTAGCATGGTCTGTGGACAAACCTGCTTGGACCTTTCTGGTTAGCTATACAACTTTACTGTTAAATTAAAGCAAGTTACAGTTAAAGGTGCACTTATTGGTTCTTTAAATCTGGTGCCCAATATATAGTTTCAACTTTGCAAAATATTCACTTTGTTCTAGTAATAATTATCCAGTCTATCAAACTCAAAGCAAGGATTGTAATATAACTACAATAATCCAGATTATGGAGTAATAAACTTTTATATATTGTAACAGAAGACTTTTTACTGAATTAATAATAACATTTTAGATCATTTTAAAAGGTTCCCAGCCTTTTTCACCCCATTTACACCATGGGAACTTTTCAAAAGTAAATTTACTCCAACCCTGTTTTGTTCAGAAATTATACTTCTACCATAATAAAGTAATTGACAAAGGAGAAATGTTAAGGTATTGTTTCTAACATTTTTATTTCAGGTTCAAATAACTGTAATAATAGCACATAATAATGGCATTTCACTTATTTAAAAACAACGAATGATGAGCAGATGCTGGTGTACCACAATGAAACACACCGACTTGATGAGAGGACATCTATCAGTGAGATGCTTGTTTTGGTTTTATCACGTACAAGTTTAGACACTCTTGACGCAGTTGTTGAAAAGGAAAGCGTCGGCTTTGAGAACTAATCAAGATCTTTGCGAATTCTGCTATTTTAAGCAGATTTCTCCCCTGAGTTGGTGAAACTTACCCCTCCAGGGGTAAATTTACCCCATGTTGGGAACCCCTGTTTTAGATCTATCTATCTATCTATCTATCTATCTATCTATCTATCTATCTATCTATCTATCTATCTATCTATCCCTTTTTACAGAATCTCAATAAATAAATAAATATTATTATGTTATGACAAAAAACAAACCCCTCTCAAATTCACACTACAATGACTAAAAAAGAAAACTCCTATTTGGCAATCACAGTGACAGTGACACATTATACAGACATATTGGCATTGGTATAAAGGAGCCCCAGTAGCGTTTCTTAGGATACTGGAGAATTTGTTGGCTAAAAGGGCTCAGTGTTAATGTGTCAAGGTTTTTTCTTCCTATCAGAGCATCATATGCACAAAATGATAGCCAAGGCATGTAGGATAAACAAGTGTTATTTCATCTACAGAGGCTTACTCATAGAAGACATTCTGAGTTTCCACATATTTAAAAATCTCTTACTGTCACAAGGATTAAATGAATTTCTGATAAATCCAGAAACATCTTTAGTGGTTTAATCTACTACTTAAGACCGCAATGGAATGTCCATAATCCACATCAATGTGTAATGAAATGTCAAAGCTTTTATAACGTGTCAGTATGTGTGTGTTTTTTAATTGTGCCATGCAATATATGCTGCTTGTTGCCATTCTGTCTCTGTACATCTCTTTGCTGGAAGAAAAAGGCTTTAATTTTGAATGCCTCAGCATAGTTATTATTCCTTAGGTGTACAGACACAGTCACAGTATCTGCAGGTAAGTGGGCTAGGGCTTGACAGAGAGCACACTTGTGCACAAATGCATGGTGCTTTTTGTTTAAAGCAGTAATTTACTAAAAAAAAGCATGAAAATATAAAAAACACACACTGGCATTAAGAGAAAACTAGGTGTGATACCACCTTTAAATGTGCTATTCTTGTATGTTTATCATATGTGTAAATTTAAGTGTGGTATCATGTGACACCATCATTTACTTACAATTTCTCAGCTTTCCAACATGTTTTAAAATAAGCTATGGAATGTAAATAGTAAACTGTTGCTTAATATCTAAATAGCTAATTTATTTGTGGATTGATATCCACTCTTAATAGTGTCATATATCTGATCTTATGTGCTGTGCTCTGGTTATGCTAGAGAGCCTTGTGCAGAGAGAATTGAGTGTCATAGCAGGTGTCTCCTGCAGAGCAAATGGCTATAGTCAAAGAGTGCATGGTGGACAAAAGAGTGTGGAGGTATGTAAAATGGAAGAGCTTGCAGAAATATCATGTATTTTAATCATTTAGATTCCTGTAATGTCTGGCATATTCTTTTAAAAAATACGTCAAACAAGTACTGAACCCTGAGGGGGCTGAATCCACCCTTGAAACAAACAGCTTGCATATAGCTGAAGAAATAAGACAACACCCAGGTTATTGTTCTCTGTCATTTAAATGTAGTGGCTTGTCCATTTGTCCTGATATCCTCTCTTTTTCTCTTTCTCGACCTTAGCATTTTCAATCTGAAATACTTCTTCGGTCTGCACCTTTGTCCAAACTCCATAATCTAAGACTTTCTACATGAGATGGCTTTAAACCTCCTGTTGGGGTCACCTCAAGCCAAGCCCCAGAATCACTGCTATGGTAGGGAAGGCACTTCTTTTTCTACTGAGACACCAGGCTAGAACTTTAGCCACCTAGTGCTTCTGATGCTTCAGTTGGCCTTTCAGGGCCAGGTCTCTCATGTAATTTCTCACCCGCCATCTTTACAGTGGCATCACTTTCCCAGTCTTAACAGTCTGCATGGTTGAAAAGGAGATGCACATGGACTCAGACAACAAGAAGTGGGAGGAGGTGTCCCATTCTGCTGCTACTCTCCATGTTCTCATTAGCTTTCTAAGTTGAGGGTCAGATGCCTCTATTGCTTGCTGGGTTGCATGTTTTCTAACATCCTGGGAAACATGGTGTGCTTCTTCCCAGGGTGCACCTCACTCTCCTCCAGAAGCATCCATACCTATTGTCCTTCTGGGTGTGATTGATGCATGCAGGGTATACCGCTGCCAGCCACTGCTTACCCTCACTGGCATTTTTTTTCAAAATCTTCATTAGCACATTGTGAGAGAAGGTGACTTCATTTAACGACACAAAAGGAAACTGTGCTAGAACTGCAGTTTAATCTGAGACTCTTTTGATCAGATTATAGTCAAGTTAATAATTAATTAATTTGCACTTATTAATGTTAATACACATATTGATCACTAACATTCAGCCTAATAGTTACATAGCCTATTATTGTTTTGTTTTTTGTTTTGTTTTTTTTTTAGTTTCAGATGGGTTATTTACAGAGAGTTTGCACTAAAAACCTTTATTTAACTGCTTTCTGTGGTCCAGGTGCCCTTTTCAGGCCTTATTCCTCTGTGAGCTTCTGCAGGTCAAGCAAAAGATGCACAGATAAAGCTGTGTATAAAATATCAATGAGGATGACTCATTTTGAGTTTAGTGTCAATTGCGATTGCAAATGCCAAGCCCGTTATAGTTCAATTCTTGAGGGAGACGTTATGTCCGCTTGAGGTAGGTAGAAATTGCTTATATTTTTAAAGGCAAAGCAACTAATTAGCGTGGTCTATGCATATGCAGTGATTGGTGTTTATTTTTATTATCTTTCTGATAGCAGACACTTTACATTCATATTCAAACTTTCAGCCAGTTACAGATCTCAGAGACGGTGGGCCAAGCTGGCACACTGCATACATGGGATCACTTTTGGGGCCATACTTTAGTGGTAGTATTTTTTTTGTACAATTTACTAGTATATAATCTTCTGCAAAAGATGTCACATTTGTTTGTCTGCTCTGCACTTGTGTCTGCTATTGCCAGTTGTGATGGTTAGATGCAAATATCACTACTAATGTGTCTGTGTTTATTTGTAATGATATGAATATCATAATCAACAAGATGAATATTTGTTAAATATACCTTCTTTTAAAATACACTCATTGTATCTTTTCTGTTAAATCTTATATAATTTTTGTAATTTCATTGTCTTCTCTTAAATGTTCCATAGTTTTTCATTTTTTCACCTTTTCTGAGTCTTGGGCTGCCACTGTTAATCATACGGATTTATAGCAAGAATGTGTTCTTTCTACTTCACTGGATATTACATACTCTGAATAAACATATTATATAATATTCAGTGCTGCAATCAACCCTGGATGGGGTGCCAGTCCACGACAGGGCTCACTCATTCATTCAATTAGTCACTAATTAATGGAACCTGCGTGTCTTTGAGATGATTTATATTGCCTTCCTGTTACACAATGAAAGAACACATTAACATTTCTTCAAGGGGAAGCCTGGGTGGGATAGTGGTTATAGATACAGAAATATGGCATGAGGTTGTTTGAGCCAATGTGGTCCTAGGAAAGGAAATGGAATCACGCAATGTATCCCTAGTGCACTAACAGGTAAAAGTCTCAGCATTGAACAGGGCAGCCTACTTCCCTGAGTAAAGAGAGAGGATGAACAGAAACAAAATGTCACTGGTGGTAACATCTCCTCCCTTCTACAGGGCACACAGGTCCCCAACAATATGCATGGGGTCATGCCATCCATCACACAGCACATGCAACTGCAGGTCTGCCTTAAGGTCCTGCCACTTTAAAGACAATTTAAGGCTAATGGATGCAGGGATATCAGAAATGGCCAAACGGGTTCCAGTCTGACATCCCAGGAGCTGATTGCACAACATGGCTTGAAGTAAACCTATGACTGTATCTAAAGTCGTGTCACAACTACGGGCTTATTCAGTGTGGAGCTGCATGAAGAGGAAAGGCCAACTCGCCTTTCAGACTAGCAAGGGAAAGGTAGGCCAGGTGTTGCTGAAAAAATTAGGATCAAATGGAATGTAGAGGTGTAGTACGTTTAAGTAGATGATTATGTACTGTAAGTCTCTCCACTTGTGGAACAGGGTTTCAAAAGAGGCAGTAGAGTTTTAGCGTCCTTATTTTATTTTGTACTGTATGTGGTCCCTGCATGTAGTCTTCCTTTGTTACTTTACTTTATGTAATAAACAGATCTGTCTAATAAACTCTGATGTACTTGGCATGATGATTCTGAGTTTGAGGCAGCTACTGCACCTTTATTTGTCCTATATCCCTTCAAAGGATTATAAACTTTTTTTTTTTTGCATGCAGCTGTCAATTTGTTAGACGCTCCAAATGGATTTTCTGCACCTTTCTAATGTGAGTAAAAGAGGCGTCGCCTGCTACACAGCAGCACTCAGGTCCTAATTTACCCATACGGGTAGGCGCATGGAACGTCTTGTCTCTCCGGCAAGATGATCATCTTCCTCTGCTGTCGGAGGAACAGCGTAAACTCCGCATTTCAGTGGCAGCACTCTCTGAGGTGTGCAGACTGGTGGCTGGCCAGATCTCTGTAGGCAGATACACCTTTTATTGGTCTGGTCAGTCTGATGGATGTCATACTCGGGAAGTAACTGTTGCTGTAGCGGATTGGCTTCTTCTGATGGTGTCCGATGTCACTCCTTTCAACAAGCGTATTATGAGACTCAGATTAAGGCACTCCCTGGGTGCCATGTCTGTTGTCCCAGTATATGCTCCGACCGTGGTGAGTGATGTCTCAGTGAGGGAGACATTTTATTTGCAGCTTCACTCGGTGGTTGATGGGTGCCCACAAGGTGACACTCCTCTGGTCATGTGTGACTTCAATACAGCCACTGGCACTGACAGGGCTGGCTATGAGGATTGCCTCGGTCCCCAAGGGTCTGGTGACCATGGTGAAAGTAACTCCATGTTCCTTGACTTTGCAAAACGTCAGGGGCTGCGAATCGCTGGATCCTGGTTCCAGCACCCAGAACCGTATCATTGGACTTTGTACTCCAATACTGGTGGTGTGGTGAAGGAGATCGATCACATCCTCATGGGCAGACGCTGGAGGCTCTTGCAAAACTGCAGGGTGTACAGAAGTGCACATTAGCAGCTAAATGAGATGGAAAGGAAATGAAAAACTTGCAGAGTTTGTCAAGTGAAATTGAAATTCACGATGAATAATGACAACTGAGCTGGATATCTGGTCCAGTCTTCATTGACCTTAAAATTGAATATACAAATGGGTTTTGCTTGTTGCAGCAGATTCAGATTATTCCAAAAGTTTGAAGAAAGGTGAAAAGATAAATTATGAACGTTATGCCAAAATGGAAATGAAAGCGTAATTTTCCTCTCCTGACAAAGTGATGACACATTTGAAAAACATACAGATTGCCTGAAGGCAGAGTTGGGATGCCGCTGCCAATAAGTGTGGTTTACTCTTTGTGCCTTGGCGGCACATGTTGATCTCATAAATATTTTGACTTTCTTGCACATCATGAGTAAAACTCACTGCTACTCTGGTAGAAAGTCTTTCATAAAACTTCTTTTGGAAACATCAATGGGATCTTTCTCTTTATATACAGAAACAAGCCACAATATTTACGTAATTCAAACAGGTGGAGAAAAATACCACTTCTGGTCAAAGCTCTTTTTTTAACAAATCAATTGTAAGTTTAGAGAAGATACACTTTTTCTAATTGTTTGCCTTTTATTCTATGTGTGTAACAACTTTTTTTCTTTATTTTTGTGTGGACTATTTGATTTGAATTTTCACTAAATCTTTTAAAACAAACATTTGGACTGAGAGATGTCTTTCAGCATGCGTTTTACCCGTGATTGATCCTGCCTTACACTCCCGCAGCTACATCAATGTTAACCCCAGGTTTCATTTTGCACAAAAGTAGGATATAGATTTTTTCTTTTGTGACTTGAACTTGAGTGTAGCATGCAGGAGCTTCTCACATCCAAAATATTTTGAGTAGATAAGTCTTTACTGAGAACATCCACCACTCCCAAGTATCAACAGTTGAGGAATGCCAATAGTAAGCGGCTTGACAGTCCACACTTAAATAGCCTTTAAAGTTGTGGCTTCGGCTTACTCAGAAAAGCAATGTGTGCCAGGCATGACAGCCACAGATATATGCGTCCTTTCAACTCATCTGTAGGTCACTTTCACCTGCCTTGGATCCTCAACCTTTATACATTCCACCAACCAATCACCAATCATCTTTCAGAATAAGATATTTTTCTGGCAAATACACTTGTTTACTAGCGGCTTTTACATTCTCTTGATGTTGCTAAAGCTCCCTTATAAAGTCTTTACAGTCTTACTTGATTGATGTACACTAAGCACCATTTTTACTTTGTGGCATGGTTACTTAAACCTGAAAGACAGTCAGTCATTCAGCTGATGAAGCATCAAAACTGGTCAGTGCAGGCTGCATCACTTCACACATCATTGGGTATCACTTTGTGCGAATGCCTCTTGGCACACTTCAGTGACATTTCAGTGGTAATGCAATCTATCTTTCCTTAAAGTCCAGAATTGCAAGTTAACTGTTATTATCATGCTGGACAAATTATTATGCCATCATGAAAGCACAACTGAGCAGTGATAAAGAGCAATTGCAACAATTCTCAGCCCAGCCTTCAACACAACATAACATTCAGCTCTTTAGTCAGTTCACTCTGTTACTGTGTCTTTAGTTCTATCTCTTCCAGTGCCCTGAGAGAGAATGTGCGCATTCTTGATTGCACCATATTCAGTATTCAACTGTGCTGTATAATGGTTAACTGCCTTTTTGCTTTATTGACTGGATAAATGTAGCTCTGCAGCACCAAAGCATTTCAGAATATCGTAAATAACTATAGAGAATTAAACACAATTAATTTAGGTATTACCTGACCTGTGTATCAGAAGGCAATACTTGAAATGTAATGTAATCATGGGAACTGAATTCTACTAGACTAACTAATACAGTTTAGATTCTTTCCCATATGAATAACTGTTAGTATATATTCTAAACTAGAGTAGTATAGTTGTTCGCACTTCTGGCCCATAGCTCCAGCTATACAGACACATAAAAATGGTTTATAAAAAATATTTGCACATCATTTGATAGGCTGTGAGCTAGTATTTTAACATTTTTGCAAACTTCTGAGCCACAGAGTTTAAAATGTTTGAATGATCAGATTTGTAAATGTTTGAGAGTAGTTACTAAAAGTCTCTTAAATAAACTTTATCATGATTTTTCCTGGCCATTTACTATATCATTTGCTTTATTATTGTTACATGCTCTATTCAGTTTTTTTTGTTATTTTTTTAATTTTATTGAATTTGTTTTAATAATATTACTTGGATAAGTACATATTATATTTATTTCTGGATATTTTTTAATCATTGAAAGTCTTCCATATCTGAAGAGGTTTTGGTTGCACATCTAACTTTAGGCTATTTTAGAAAAAGCTTGAGGTTTCCAACTTTTAAGGACTATGAAACCTACCAGTATTAAGATGCATTACATTATTTCATTGATGCACATTCCAAATCATTGTAGAATAAGTAACATTTGAATCAAGTTATAACTAATACTAAGCTATAGTTCTCAGGAAGAATTAAAGACCATGTAGACATTTCATTACCTACAATTTTGTAAGAATTAAAAAATTTGTGGAAAGGCTGTTCTGGATCTGTCCTTAAAGTTCCATCTGTTAGAGTGCTCAGTTTAGACTGGTAAACCAAAACTCTTAACTGCTTGTGCTTAATACCTTTCATGAATTTAGGTAGTAACCAACCCTGTGTTGGGCTAAAGCTCCTCATGGGATATCTGTAAAATATTACCTCCATTACCATTTTCACTCCACTTATTCTGATGAGGGTCATGGTAGCAACACAGTGATCTGTGTTCACCTGGCGATCCAGTCCTCAGCAACTTCTGTTACTTCCTCTGGAGTTTTCAGACATTTCCAGGTCAGTTAACAGACATATTATAATCCCTCCAGTGAATCCGGGTCTGGGTAATGTGCCAGTTGAGTGAGAGGCAAGAGTATGACTTTTAAATATGTTAAATTTGTTTCAGATTTTATGTATACTTCACTTTCTTATGTTGCATCTTTGGGAGATGAGTGACAAAGGCAGAATGAGTCCCAAAAAAAAGTTGGTGTATCAACCGGGCCAACGCCATTTAATCACAACAGAAAGTGAAGCAACAGGCACTCAATGGAACATAAACATAAAGAAAGTAGGCAGTTGCCTCACAATCGCCCACTAGCAGTGTTTTAACAAAAGAATTTCAGGTTTTAGGGGGGCTCCATTCTACTGGCCATTCAGGTCCACCTTCTGGAGATGTCCAATTTCATATTACGTGGACTGGAAGGGGCGGGGCTTTTTCAGACTCTTTTGCCCTCAATGGGCATCTTCTCAACGCTGTGAGGAAAAAGGACACAAGACAGTTAATGACAGAGCCCCCCTTTCATTCCGGGGTGGGACAGCATGCCTTGGATGTGCCAAGATGGCAACCCTCTGGCATGCATTGTTTATCTGTTATTTTAATGTAATTATTACCACCTTATCATTACACTAATAATCAAAAGTGTGTAATATGATAAGGAAGCTAAAACTTTCCCGTTTCTTTTGAATCCCTGTCCCACAAGTGGGGAGACTTACATAATCACCCACTTAAAAGTACTACACCTCTACATTCCCTTTTACCCTCCAACTTTCAGCAACACTTGGCCTGCCTTTCTCTTGCTATGTAAGAGCTGACTATTGGGGCAGTTGACAATCCAATAGACAGGACACAAAAGAAACAAAATATAATCATACTGGAAATGTTTAGTTTAAAAGGTGTTAGGCTCTGGGATCAAAAGAGCCAGAAAGAGACTATTACTGCTTCTTAAAGACATCTGTTTAGCCACTAACTATACCCTCCTAATCGAGCACCCAGAGCAACCTCTTGGGTACGGGGTCTTGTCATTTTGTATGTCAAACACAAACTGTCATTCAGTACTCCTTGACTTTTTTTAGCTCCGTTTAGAAGTGCAGCCAGAAGGGTGGTCCTTTTAAAGCTGTTTTGTCTTTAAGAGCCATTTTTATCTTCCTGTCCTTAACATAACACATCTGTGATTGTGTTGGATTTACAAATGTCTGCCCCAAGCTACCTTCCTCCAAAAGTAAAGTACAAAATTAAATAAGCCATATGCTGTAAAGTAATACATTTCTAAACATTAGTATATGGATAGAAAGTTGGTAAAAAGGCTATCAGTTTATTTATTCTAAAAAGAAAGAAAAAGTCACTTCATAAATGAGAATTCCTCTCTCTTGCCCGATTCTGCATACCGCATGAGATCCTCTGAAATAATCTGCTCTTCCGGCCATCCAATTTTTGCCCTATTTCTCACCTCCCAATGGTTTATAATTTATGACAATGTTCCCCTTAACTTCTTTGATAATTCATGCCGTGTATAATCTAGGACTGCTCTCAGTGAACACTGTATTGTGAATGGTGAGCTACCTCCCTGGTGTCTTAACTGCTCTTCACATTAAATGGCTCTGACACATTTGCCCTGAAAGCTTGAAATGTATCCTCTTCTGAGATTTTGGGTTATATTTTATTATTTGACTTAGAGCTAAAATGTATTTAATTTTAGGATCATGTAAATGAGAAAGAAAACCAAACACAAAAATGAACTGGAGACATTAAACAGCATCATTTTATTTATATAACACAAGTTACAAAAGAAATTAAAAAAACTAAACGGTTCTTTATAAAATGTTTTAAGAAATTACAAATGAGAAACAAAACATCCAGTTTAATAAACAAATTCTATGGTCCTAAAACCAGGGAGAAAAGGAAAACGAAAATCTTCCAGCTGGCTGGATGCTGGACAACACAATCCTCCAGGGCTTCTAAGTCAAAAAGACTGCTCAGCAACTGGGGCATTTGACAGTACACAAATGTATCATCATTTTGAGGACTCTTGTGGAGCATTCTTCATTCTCTCAGCATTGCCGGTGGCTGGAATGTACTTTGACCACATTTTCACTTTTGACCATGAAGTTTCGAAAATAAGAAAGTGATAAGTGACTAGTCTATGAAACACCAAACAAAACTGCATTTCATGTTAGGAGCAAATCACCACCCACCCCTACTGAAGGAAGAAAAGAAATTAAAAAAAAAATCCAAATTAGAGATATGTTTTTCAGTAGTTTTATTTAAAGTGTTCAACATTACTTGCCTGCATATCTCTAACAGTAATATATTCCAATTGTTTTTGGTGCATTAAAACAAAATTCCTTGCCAGTTCTTTTATGCTTCCTTCTCAGAATACTTTGTAAGCCAGTGTTAGAAGACCTAAGATTATGATTATGAATGTAATGGGTTAGACATTCCAAAATATTAGAAAGTACTAGATTGTTCAGAGAACTGCATACAATTAAACATTTTTTGAACTCAATCCTAAAGAACACAGACCGCCTTATAATATCTAGACAGCTAAAGACAAACATGCGCATTCCCTTTTCAAGAAAATATTTTTCTATAGAACATTTTCATACAAAAAGCATGTAGATCAAAGTGTTATACGTCAAAAAAATAGCTACAAGCAAAGAAAAACAAATTAAAATTAGATAAAAAATTAGAATAAATAATACACAAAAATTAAGTAATACACACATAAAATAAATTTATAATTAAGAGAAGAGTCCTTATATATAGAAATGGTTTTTAAGTCTCTGAAGATGAGTCCTATAATAAGGCCAGATGGCTTAGGATGATAAAAACAGAACAAAACAAAAATCTCCCAATAAATCAACCTCTTTCAATGATATAAAACAAGTAACTCTTGCTATGTTACATGGTGAAAATAAAGGTGTAGTAATATGTTTATTGTGTGATAAATCAATCCCTCTTGTAGCTACAGATGTAGTAATTGATCCTGAAGGGCACTATGTCATTGGTGGTGGGGAACTTATTAAACTCAAAGTAATTATATATATGTGCAACTGTAAAGGAAAAATGTACTTGGAAATTCCTGCCTGTTAACCAGGACATCCTGACATATGTAGCAGTACATTTAAATTATAAAATGTGAACATATGCAACATTTAAGTTTATATTTTTCTCTGATAACAGTTTAAATATAAAAAGTCTTATTTCTTTTAACCAGGTATCATCTATGACTCCTAATGAATAAGTATTTTGGAACATTTCACAATATTTAATAGCTTAGTTGGGTTTCTGCTCCATACCATTTATCTCTGTGCTGATCGGTGTACCTTAAATGCTTTGGAGTCATTATATGTAAATGAAACTTACTGATTAAAAGAAGCTTTCTGTTAGATTTCTTCAGTCTGCCATGCTGCTTTATGAAGAGCATGTGGGACTCCACCAGTTTGGATCTCCATGTTTGATTTTTATTTATAACAATGGCTCAATACTCTTCTTTCTTTACTATATGTATTTTCTGCAACAGTACCTAATATGGACAACAGACAATTTGTGCAAAATGTACTTGCACTGGTTCCTGCTATGTGTCTCATAAAATCATAATGGCTGGAGATTTTTTTCAAACTTGGATAAGTCCTTAACAACAGCAACTATAACATCTAAAACTGCAAAGACAATTACCCAATTTATTGTGGACACAATCTATCAGACACATGGAGACTTTTATATGCAAATTCAAGACAATATTCTTTTTTTTGTACATTCATTATAGTTACTCAAGAATTGATTATTTCATCATTGATAATAATTTCCTGTCCACTATCAAATCTTGCAAGCAAGACTCTACTGTCATCTCCGACCACAGGCCTCTTATTTTGGAGTTTACATCACTATGCCCTACATACTGTACATCTTAACTCCCTGTCATTGGCAGACAAAGCTTAATCAATTTGATTGCAGCTGAATTCTATAATTTTTTTGAGACTAATGCATGCTCAGCAGGTTCCACAGGACTACTCTTGGAAATGATGAAGGCTGTTTTAAGAGTACAAATCACTTCATATCTCTCTCATAAAAAGAGTCCAGGAAGTCATCAGTAATGATGATAGAGATTTCCAGAACAGATAATTAATATGTCAGAGTTCCTAATGAGCTCCTTTATAAGAAAAGACAATCACAAATTAATCCCTTGACAGCACGAGAAACTTAAAAACCTATTTTTAAATTTGGACATCATTATTATGAACACCGAAAGATCGCTAATAAGATTGTAGCTCAACAAATCCAGAAGCAGGTAGTTGGCAATACAATAATAGAAATTACACAAGTGCAACTGGAAATAAAATCAGGAAGCATAAAGAGATAACTGACACATTTAAGGAATACTATTTCCTTATATTCTCGCCTTTGTAAAGAAATCATTAACTACTTTACCAAAGCTTTTTCTATACTATGGGTCTAAAATCCACCTTATTCTTATTCAGAATAGAATTTGTATTCAAGTAGTCATTTAATTGTCAAAAAATGACTTTTTCTATAATTATACTTAACAAAAATAGGTTAGACATAGGGCTAAAATTATCCAAGACAGAACAGTCAAGATTATTTTTCTTAAGAAGTGGCTTAATTGCTGAAGTTTTAAGATAATCTGGAAAAATGCCAGTGTCAAATGAACAATTTACTTTATGTAGTATGCTGTTGATTTGTGTGTCAGTGACTGACTAATTTTGTGATTAAGATCAGTGAGGTTTGTTTTAGTAAAGAAGTTTAGTTCACTGTTTTCATTGCATTTTACTTGGTTTGTTCTTGAGTTCTATGGTAAAACACATCTTTCATTATGGATTTTATCTGAACAACTCTGCAAAACCCCACATTTAGTCACACCACACCAGCCTTTTATCATTCTGAACATGACAATCCATTTTGTAGAACAGTTTTAGTGCTGCAGGGCACATCTTCATAAGATAATAAGATGATTAAATGTATTGCTATAGAAATAAAACTCTTTAGGGTTTTGTAGGTGAAACGTGTCATCAGTTACTAAATTTATTTTTGTTTTTTCTCATATTTTTTCCACAATTGACCTTTAATGTTTAAACAATATGTTCAATAAATATGTCGCAGTGTATACATTTATGTGCGCTATTAATATAATCTATTATTATGATTTAGGTGAAAAGCAGATCAGATTACATGTGTTAGATCCATTCACACAGAAATTGTAAAGGGTTCACAAACTTTACTCACAACTCTGTATCTTAGAAGTTATTTAATATGCAGCTGTTGATTTCATTGTAATACAAAGGGATAATTAATATTTTACGCTGTAAGCTTATTTGCAATCAAAATAAGCAAACAAAGAATGTTGTCTGGGTGAACAGAATGAAATACTGCACAACACCAAATGTTTATTTGCCTCTTTTTGGTTACATTATTATTAGGAGTCCGTTGAGACTCACAGCAGCGGAGATTTGTTATTGTCAGATTTGTTTCATATTCATATTGAAACTACAAACATGTACTACGTCAAAAAATCTATTTACAGTATTTGAGACAGGTACAAAATGCAGAGTTTTTATGAGTATTTTTGATTTTGCTAACTTTATTGTCTACTAATTCAGAATAGACTTATGTAATTAAATAAAACATTTTCATCTAAAATACACTGTGAATGTTCACTTAGTGATAAATAAATATATATATATATATATATATATATATATATATATATATATATATATATATATATATATATATAGGTACTCTTTCCTAATTGCAGGTTGAGCTACCATTTGCCTTTATAACAGGCTAATTTATTCAATCATGGACTCCGCAAGGCAATTAAATTGGTCATGTCTACTGCAATCAGTTCCATAGTTGTAGCTTATTAGGTGGTGTTGGATGTCTACTCTGAAAGGCATTTTCATTGAGATCTGGTGAATGGAGAGGTCACTTGATAAGTATAAATTCAGTTTTAATGGGGTATTTTGTCCTGCTAAATTCTTACTACTGGTAGGGAGAAATGTACCTAACTGACATTTTGCTCTCACGTCTGATTGCATTCAAAATGCTGTAATTAAGAATCCAAAACACACCCCAAACATTACACCCCAATCACTATGACCAACCTATATTGTTGTATTTTGCAAGTTAGGATTTTATTTTTGTTACATTCTATCAGAAACAACAGGAAACACCAGGATTTCTCAAACTAGGCAATATTTTTCCAATCCTCCAGTGTCCCCATTACCCACCTTATTTAAATATTTGGATCTGTTGGGATGCTGACTGACATGTCTTCTACATGAAGGTATGAGGATATGCATTGCAATCGGCATATTTCTTCACCATTATTGTACATAGCTGAGAACCGATCTTCTGTTGTTCCCATCTCAGTCTTCATCAGCATCATTTTTTAAACCCTTGTTTCTGTCCACCTGCCTACCATTGACTAAATATTTTTGATAGGTGGCAGTTTATGATTTAGCCAACAGGGATGTTAATTCTGTATAAGATGTATGGATCAGCCAAAAAAGATGTCCTGTTCAATCAACATAATATGCTTTTTTCTAACTTGCCTATTACAGACCAGGGTTGCAGTAGGATGATCTGGAGTCTGTGCCAGCCTACTTAGGGTACAAGACAGGAATAAACCCTGGATATGGCACCAGTCCTTCACAGTTCAAACACACACCAGGGCCAATTTAGTGTCATCAATTCACCTAACCTGCATGTATTTCGACAGTGGGAGGAGACCAGAGCACTTGGAGGAAACCCACACAGACACAGGAAGAACATTCAAACTCCATGCAGGGAGATCCCAGGACACAAACCCTGGTCTCATTACTGCAAGGCAGCAGTACCACTCTGCCTCATGTAATAAGTGTTCTACAATTTAGTAATAACTTAAATGATGAGCAAACCCCTCCAAAATTGCTCGGCCTCAAGTTTCGTTAAAATATGTAAATGTTTGTGAATTTCTACAAACTTGGGGAAATTCATTGAAGTCAATGAAGAAAAAGAAACTGAACTAGTTTTCAGTGGATTATAATGGTGCAGTGGTCTTTTAAGTGTCATTGGGGGCTGGGGAAGCATCTGACAACTATTCTTATTGTGGCCTAAAATGTGACCTGAGCTATGAGGCAGCAGTGTTAACCACTGCATCACCCTGCTTCCCTGATATAACATTATACTGCGTGTCCACAGTAGTCCTTTATCTCTCTCCATGTTTCCCAAGGACCTATCACAAGAACTGACTAACACCCACAGAGCCTGTGATAGAAGGGGTCAGTGTTTTATACTTATATACTTTATACAGGGGCTGTCCCTATTACTACTTGATCTGCGCAACATAGCAAAGAGCATGATGTATTTAATCCAGCAATGAAGACACAACATACAATGATTCTATGCAGAAAAAGAGAGTATTTTCATAATATTACCGTTGCAGTCAGCTGATGTACCCCTCAAATGAAGGTTCTGTGATTTTTTTTTCTAAATGCATGCAGAGTGCAAACATGGCTGTAGTACCGATCAAGCAGATTGGGCAGCACCATGTAGTGTGAGGTACAAATGCACAAGGCTAATTGGGTAGGTAATGAAGATTGGGACATGATATCCCCATCCAACATGGCCTCTACCACCCTGCAATGCAATGCTAACCTTGCAAACTATCATGGAGAACTGGGAAAAAAAGTTTAGTGTAAGATGGCCGCCCAGCAATTTTCAGGAAAAGATTTGGCCAACAAGGTGACCGATAAACACAACAAATATGCTGAGATAAACACTTTGGTGAATTTTGCTAATCAACACCTATAAGGAAGAACTCCAAAAGTACATATTTGTACAAGGGCTTTAAATCTGAGAATGCAGTCGTTACTCAGGGAGTTCCACAGGGTTCTGTTTTGGGGCTGCTTCTTTTTCTCATGTAACATCTTTCTGATGACACACAGATATATCTATCCACTAAATAAACTTCTGTTTTCCCTCCAAATACTCTTATGGTATGTCTCCAAGACATAAAGTCATGAATGACTTACAACTTTCTCCAATTAAATAGCAATAAAACTGAGGTGCTCGTCATTGGTTCTAAATCTACACTCACTAAGGTTAACCATTCTTCTATTTTAATTAACAACATTAGCACAAACATCTCTTCCCAGATTAAGAGCCTGGGCATCATTCTAGACAGTACCCTCTCTTTTTCTTCCCATATAAGTAATGTTTCTCTGACTGCCTTCTTTCATCTCCGAAACATTTCTAGACTTCGTTCTTTTCTTACGCAACACGGTACTGAAGTATTGGTTAATTCCCTAGTCACCACACCTATAGATTACTGTAATGCTATTCTATCTGGCCTCCCACAAAAACTTATCCATCGTTTACAACTTATTCAAAATTCTGCTGCTAGGATAATAACCTGTTCTAAATCTGCTGAACATATTACACATATTCTCTCTCAACTTCACTGGCACTGCAGCTCTACTTTCTGTACCACACATCACACTCAGTGCTCTGGGAGCTCGAGCGTCTCTCATAGTGCTCCTCAACTCAGGAATTCTCTTCCCTCTCATATCCTTCAACTAGACTCAATAACACATTTTAAAATTGCCCTCAAAACTTATCTTTTCAAACTGGCGTACCAATTATGAATTTAACACTGTTACTGCCTGTTATCTTTGTATGTTTGCTACTACCTCTGTACCTTATTGCTCTTCGATTTTATCATCATCTTTGTTTTTATATTTTATTAATGTTGTGTAATTTCATTGTAAGGTGACCTTGAGTGTTAAGAAAGGCACCTATTAAATAAAATGTATTATTATTATTATTATTATTGCAGCTTTATTTCTTCTATAACATCACTAAAAATAACAAATATAACATTATTTTTTCAGTTAAATGGCAATCATTAAGTTCTTCATTATTCATACAATAACTTAAACTGTGATAAGTTTAATATCATTATGGAAGTATTACAGAGTTTCTATATTATCATTTTATTCAATTAAAATATGAGTCTTATATTGTAAATTACTGTATTGCAGAGAATCAACTGAGTTGATACTGAGGAATGTGTTGAATGATCTATATTTTATATCTAGACTGAGACAAAAATAGATGTGTAAACTCAGTTGCAAAGCAGAAAGTCTCCCAGCTCGCAACCGTTTAGCACTGTATTTGTGAATTTCTTGAATCACTTGAATTTGGGTCTCATGCATGGCATAATTTAAAGTTAGACTTTTGTTAATGTTGACAATTATTTCAAATAGCTATATTGTTGATTAAAGGTATATAACACAACGATATTGATACTGAAGCACACCATGTAAATACAGAAATGGTTGAATCTGTGCTTGGAGTGGACTGGCACTCACTAGCTTGCAGTACTGGCAGCCCCTCCAATTTCAACATGCCGTTCCAGCACTTTTTCTTAACTTTAAACTAAACTAAACTTTAAATTCTTTAAAAAAAGTTTTTTTCTTTTTCTCTAGGTTCAACATCAATGTCTCTTCACAAATTGACAATCAGGAAATGCTTCCAATGATTATTTTTGGTGGCAGTTTTCAAATAAATCAACTGGCTGCAGACTGCTCTAAAACAACTGCCTCAAATTTTGTGGAACATCCAGATTTCTGGCTGTCTATAGATGCATCCTGAAAGAACCCTAGGCAGGGTGCCATTCATCCCAATTGATCACATAATATGATTGTCCCACTGAAAGAAGATCGAGGAGAAGGAAGAAGGGACAGGTAGGAGAGGATGATGAGGGGTCCAGCATGGGAGGAGGCCTTGATAGCTGGTGTAATAGAAGTGGAGGAGTGTGCGCACATTCCTGAATATAGTGATTACATGAAATTTTTTGGAACGTATTTATTTCTTTTATTGTTGTGGTGAAATCTGAAAAGGTACTATGTTGATTTAATTAATTATTTATTTGTTTAAGTTAAAAGAAACATACAGAGCCCCTGATAGAACAATGTGTAATTTTTTTTCTTTACTGGGAAATAATAGGGTGTGCACCACATGCTACTACGTGTTCACCAGATACTTAAAGGTTGCATTAGGTAGCACATACCTTCAGATGAGCACCAAATATTATTGCATGTGCCTGTACATCATTTTATATTAAACAGAACATACTGCTTAATAGTTTCATGTTACACACACAGTTTCACTTTACAAAATGAAATATTGGTAAGTGTACATAAGTATACATTCAAACTCAGGTTGTTGGATCCGCAAAGCAGTAGTGCTAAACGCTGCACTACTGTGTAGTAAAAAATAATTAAATTGGTTAGCAAACTACTCACAGCTACTGTTTAGCTCCCAGTTAAGTTCTTATTCACACAAATTGCAAGAACTATTCATATTCCACATTTTGATTCGAAACGTAGTTGATCGTGGGTGAATTTTGCATACTCAGATAAATGCTTAACAGTTCTAGCATAAGAAAACAGTAAATCTGAGATATCAAGTTCAAGAGCGACTTTCACAATTCCACTAGATCAAAGACCAGAACGGCTGTTTGGTAGGAGAATCTACCTCAAAATGCTCTGTGAATGAACATGTTAAAGAGGCAAAAGGCTGTCTGTTTTACTAATGACTCACTCCACAAACTAACCACTCAGAAACCCTAATATGTTGATGTGCAAAAAAGCAGAGCATGTCTTGAGTAATACAATGTAGAAATTTAGTGCAATCAAGTGTTTGCTTACAGTCTATGATCATTGAAAACATTCATCTTGACAGCACTAGTAGACAAATGTAGGTTTAGGGCTTGCATGATGCCCTTTGAATGGGAAACAATTTTTGGGGAGTCTAAACACACATAAAATCATTCATGAATTACACACAAAAAAGCTTTTGTTTGTTCCAGCTCTACATGAACGTGTAGATTGTCTGCTTTGTTACAATATAATAATAAATATGTCATTTATTTTCCCAAATACGCACATCAATGCTTCTAGCATGTTCTTGGTTTACCAGGTTGGCATACAGTAGGCAGCTTTTGCCAGCACCCGATGAGTTTCTGAACTTGATAATTAATTTTTTCACATTAGAGAAAGGTCTGCCTTTTTCTTTACACTTGTATTCTACTCAATGGAGCAGGAATAGGTGGAGAAATTTAGAAAAGCCACCTTATTCAGTCAGCCTTTTGGCACAGAAAGACATGTGCTTGGTACACCTGGAAAATGTCACAATGTCTCCTTTTGGGATCAGGTGTCTGTTTTAACTGGAATGAAGACTTATCCAGAATTCAAAGAATGCATGTCATACTCCATTCTTATCCAGAGTTCTATGAATGCATGTAATACTCCATTCTGATGGCTTTGCGTGTAGCAGCAAGATGATCTTACTGCTTAAAGGTGCATGTAATAATGTTGCAATAGTCAAAGAGCAAGCAACAGAGGAATGCTGGGAGAATTACATTGCACCCGGAAGCACGGTACCCACAAATTAGGATCTTTTCACCTATGGGCAAAGCTGCTGGTTAGTAATAGGAAGTTTGCCATTTCACAACTGGCTTGTGGTGGGTACTGCTGAGCTTCAAACAGTACAGAACAGAATTTATCAGCAGTGACAAAAAATCAAAAGATGGAGAATATTGTTTATATTATTAGAAAATGCAGTTTTCATGAGGCAATGTTGTCATTCAGTAATAAATAACCTTTATTGTGAGTAACATTACGTAAGGTGCAATACTTTGCACATGGGTTCATTTGTTCAGGTGGTATTACAGTAATCCCTCCTCCATCGCGGGGGTTGCGTTCCAGAGCCACCCGCGAAATAAGAAAATCCGCGAAGTAGAAACCATATGTTTATATGGTTATTTTTATATTGTCATGCTTGGGTCACAGATTTGCGCAGAAACACAGGAGGTTGTAGAGAGACAGGAACGTTATTCAAACACTGCAAACAAACATTTGTCTCTTTTTCAAAAGTGTAAACTGTGCTCCATGACAAGACAGAGATGACAGTTCTGTCTCACAATTAAAAGAATGCAAACATATCTTCCTCTTCAAAGGAGTGCGCGTCAGGAGCACAGACTGTCAGAAACAGAGAGGAAAGCAAACAAATCAATAGGGCTGTTTGGCTTTTAAGTATGCGAAGCACCGCCGGTACAAAGCTGTTGAAGGCGGCAGCTCACACCCCCTCCGTCAGGAGCAGGGAGAGAGAGAGAGAGAGAGACAGAGAAAAACAAACAGTCAAAATTCAATACGTGCCCTTTGAGCTTTTAAGTATGCGAAGCACCGTGCAGCATGTCACTTCACGAAGCAGCTGCACACAGAAGGTAGCAACGTGAAGATAATCTTTCAGCATTTTATCGTCTAGGTGTGCGAAAAGCCACCCTGCTCACACCCCCTACGTCAGGATCAGAGAAAGTCAGCGCAAGAGAGAGAGAGAAAAGTAAGTTGGGTAGCTTCTTAGCCATCTGCCAATAGCGTCCCTTGTATGAAATCAACTGGGCAAACCAACTGAGGAAGCATGTACCAGAAATTAAAAGACCAATTGTCCTCAGAAATCTGTGAACCAGCAAAAAATCCGTGATATATATTTAAATATTCTTACATATAAAATCTGCAATAGAGTGAAGCCGCAAAAGGCGAAGCGCGATATAGCGAGGGATCACTGTATTTTTAATGCTGGTTATGTATATTCTTTTTAATAAAAGAGAACAAATGTACGAGTTGTATAGCTTCTTTATTTCTACTGAAAGAGATTAAATGTGCAGATTACACAGGGGTGTGAGGTATATTTGGGAAAAAACGGTAAATAGAATTAACAGTGTATCAGAGTTAAAAAATGAATTTGTAACAGCATATTAAGCAGTACAAGTTTATTCCTTAACTCTGCTACATTGCAATAATAACATTTTACTTTATTTAGAAGCTGCCATTTTATTTCCTCCTGAAAGCACCCGCATGGTAATAATAATAATAAATTTTATTTATATTGCACTTTATATTACAGCTATAATAAAACATGCTGTGTTGCTTGTAATTACACAATGTGGTGGCTTGAAGGTATGTTGTTATCATATATAGTGTGTGAGAAAAAATTGTATGTTAATAACTATAGCCCTAATCCTAACCCTAATTCCACAGATACATTAAAGTATGGTTCCTTATTCCATGTCAAATATGAAGAGCATATATAGCATATACTAGCTTTATAAACAGTACTTTGAAGTTGTCTTTTGCCTTAGTAAATGATTGTATTTACACTGACAACCAATTGACCATAGCTATGTAGTGTTGCAAACAAAAGTTAGCGAACTCTTTGGAATTTTCTGTGTTCCTTCATGAATGGCACCTGCAATATAATCTGATCTTAATCTAAGTCTATTATAGATAAACACAATGTAATTAAATAAATATTACATAAGAACTGTATATTGCAATTGCACTATACAGCATATGGCCCAACACTAAGCATTCAGTTTACATTGGATTCAGCTGTAAGGTTTTGCTTTTCTCAGGACTGCACCCACCTGTTTATCCTTTGATGAAGTCTATGTGGGTGAGAGGGAACAGCAGCACAGTTAGGGTGCTCACTGTTCGATGCTTTTGTAGGTTGATTCAGGAAATTCCCAGAACTGATGGTGAGGAAGCACCACACTTACCGCCACATCCAAGATGACTTGATTTTTTCAAACACTGAAGTGCATCCTTTGTACCTTTTCTAAAGGCTGGCTTCAGCTGAAAACAGCACAGACTCCAGTTTTTGTTTCAATAATGTTGCTAACGTATTTAACAGCATTATGACTCATGATGCTTCACAATCTGCTCCTGCTGACTTTTTAATGCAAAGGATTATTTATTTATTTCATCTTATTGATTGTTTTGTTTTAACACCTACCTTTCTGCCCTCTCTGTTTTATTGATTGAAATGTTACATGAAATGTTTTTTTTTCTGTATTGTGCAAGAAAAAAAATTGGAAGACCATGGCTGTATGCAAGTGTTTTTAAAATAAGTCAAATTGGAGATGTGCTTCAACATGGGAGACCTTCCCTAAGTAATAATGGGTATTAAATTCATTGTAGAGCTAAATGCAATTATGTAGAATATGCAGTTAGTCATCATCCAGTCTGTGTTGACATAATATCTTTAATTGACAGTAGTGTGCCAGGAAATGTTCTGCAAAAATTCTAGAATTTTGTAAATATATAGCTTATATAGGGCTGTCCGCATATTATATAAACTCAAATCAGGTTGTCCTTAGATGTGTAAGCAAACAGTCAGAAATGTAGTTAGCAAACATTTGGAATATAATTTTGAGTTAAAATATTTGTTTCAAAGCGGTCCTTACAAATTTATAAAATTCCAGAATCTACTTAAATTTTATGCTTTTACCAACTTGTTTTCATCATAATTACCTTACTGGAGGATGGGCTGTTCTTGTCAGCATAAGCAGCAAGGTAGGAACTCTTCACAGGAGTGGACCCCATTCCATTGAAGGACAGTATAACACACACACAGAGAAATTCACCCATCCACCTAATCCAGTCATGACAATCCTGGCATTGCCAAACAAAAGAGTTAAGATGGTTACTTAAAGGAAAGCAATCTTTTACTAGATAAACTGAATTTGTTTTGCCTTGAGTTTAGTGAAAATATGGAAATGTGTGTGTATTTTCAGTGGATTATAATGGTGCAATGGTTTTTTAAGTGTCCCTGATGGCTATGGGAAACATCTGGGGCCACATGTATAAACGGTGCGTATGCACAAAAATGTTTCGTATGGCTGTTTCCATGCTCACATCGCAATATATAAAAACTAAACTTGGCATAAAGCCACGCACATTCAACACACCAGCTCAAACCATTGTATACGCAAGTTTTTGGCTAAGTTTTGCAAACTGGCGGCACCCAGCGTCAAAGCAGTGCTAATGTTGCTAATGTTCCTGTGTGGTTTGCCTCTATTTTTTAGATTCACGTCCCAAATATACTGAAATTAACCGCATATCGTTTATTAGTTTAAGGTATCTAATTGTAATCAACCTGTAACAATATTATGGTCCACAGAATGGCCAAACTATTCTAAATACCATAGCTGCTTTAGCATTGTTACTATCAATGCACCACTCACAGTATTTTAACCCACTGTATCCGAGTGTGGAATCATAGCTCTACAGCAGTTGGTTGGAAAGAGGATTATTGGGATACAGCATCTAGCACACACTACCTCAGCCATGTGCACAGTCTATTTAAACTTCCTCCATATGGTAAACACTTCTGAGCCTTTCCTGTAGGGACCTCGCAGTTCAGAAACAGTTTCATCCCAAGAGCTCTAAACGCATGTAATCATTCCATCAAGTGCTCCCAGTAGAACTGTTTTTACTTATAAGTACAATTACCTCACTGTAAACTTGCACTACAGTTGTAATATTGCACAACCTGAGCCACTTTATGAACCATTTCACTGTCTGCACTATATGAACATGTATATCATGCTTATGCTTTCATATTGTATATTTTTCTTTTTTTTTATCTTATTATTATTATTACTATTGTTATTATTATTTCATCCTTTTATAGTGTAAATAGTGTAAGGTTTCTAAACTCTTTTGGGGCTCCCCCCAATGGGACGACATGCTGAAGAGCGTCCCAAAGTGTGATCGCTGCGTCTATGGAAGATAGCCTGTCGGTTGCCTGGGCAACCGCGGGTTCCCACTGTTGTGACAGTTTGCCGCGAAAACGAATCCGAAAAGATCATAGTCACACTATGTGCACCTGCCGTCAATGGGTGATGCAAGGAACATTATAACTGCAGGGAACAGTATTACTTGGCCACTAACCTGGCCACAGCCCTGCTTGATTGCTGTGTCTGTGTATAGGAGAATGGTAGATTCTGCTACAATAAAAAACCATGCTAATAATAATTGGTATAAAATAGGTTTGGAATAAAGTTGGTTTTGCTAAATTACTGAGACTCAGTCTCGTGTTTTGGGGGTGCAAGACAGGGACTCACATGGCACATATAGGAAAATAAGTTTATGGAGGATTTGCATATTGAATCTCATTGTACCATACAATAACAATAAAGTAATTCAATTCAATTCAATAGAAGAAGGCGCATATTTACATATGATGGCGACTGGCTTCTAAGTCGATTTAGATTTCCAAAAGCTATCTTCTTGGAGCTCTTGATAAACGTGTGGACACGATGGCATAGTGGTAGCAATGAGCTGGCGCCCTGTTCAGGGATTGTTCCTTTCTCACACTGTATGCTTACTGGGACTGATGCGACCCTGGATGGATAGATGGATGGAATAATCAAATGTGTACTCTGAAGATATTTCAATATTACTTAAAAGTTTTGAAGAATCGGCATTCTAAGCTTACAGATGGTTTTACATTTATTAAAGAAGTTATTTTGTGGCAATTGGAAAAGGAAGGACAGGAATTGGGGGTTAATATGTTTGAAATAGACGTTACTTTAATAAACTACGTGATTAAAGTGGAAATTTCGAGATTAAAGTTGACAGTTCAACATTTTTTTCCACTGTGTCCCTATTTTGTTTTTCTTTTCTTTGTACCCAAATATGCTTCCATATGACACTCAGACAGTGGGCTATGACTCACCTTTTCACGGCAACTGACCACTTCTTTTTTATTTTGGGCACTGTATGACTATCTGAAATTGAACTTTTGATTTTCTTCACCATTCTCTGTCACTCGATCAATGGTACGTTTTTCCTTGCCTTTACTTGGTATTTGCTAAAATTCTTCTTTTATTCCCCATGCTTTTGCCATTGTCCTTTCACAGAATGCAAAACATAAGGGGCTATTTATATTGATTTGCATATTCAAAGGGGTGTAATTCAGGAAGGTGTAGGGGTGGGGCAGCAGGCATGTGTACATGAGTTACATTTCACGCTGACTGGGATTTATGTAGTACAAGAACATGGAAGTTGGCGTACACACAGATTTATGTATCTGGGTTTTTTGTGCGTAGACACATTTCTGTTTTTGTCCGTAGACAATGTTTTAGTGTGAATTCTACGCACACTGTTATACATGAGGCCCCAGATAACGATGCTGGACTGATTACTAAGGCCAAATAATGTGGCCTGAGCTGTGAGTCAGCAGTGCTAATCACTGCACCACTATACCTTCCTGAGTTAAAATTATACTTAATGTCCACAATACTCTAAGTTCTTTATCTCTTTCTGTGTCTCCCATTCCCCTATCACTATGACTAACCGACACCCATAGAGCCTGTGATGAAAGGTATCAGCATTATATACTTAGAGGAGGCTGTCCTTGTCACTACCTGATCTGCGCTACATATAACATCTACACAGAACGACTTATTTCATAATATTCTAATCATGGTCAACTATTGTACCCCTCAAATGAATATACTATGAGCTTTTGTTTTTTAAAAAAAGAATGTGGGATGCAAATCCAGCTGGAGTACCAATCAGGTAGTGACATCATGCATGCTTGTATATACTATAAATTATTCATGCAAGCATGAAGCAGATCAGCCAGAATTGTATACTGTGAAGTGAGGGATGCTTACAGTACACATGCTTGAAAGTGCTGCACACTTGGGTAGTGACATCCCTATCCAACACTGACTTGACTGATACAGCTCTATGATGTCACGCTGGCCTCACAAAGCATTATGGGGCACTGGGAAAAAAGTTCTTTTAAGTTGGCTGCACAGTGAATTTTCAGGGAAAAAGTGAGCAAAGTCACTTGTGAATCTGGCAAATTCACTGTATAAGATATGTTGACAAATTTCACCAGTCAACACTTTCTCCATTACTAATAATTACTTCTCTCAAGCTGTCACAGGATTACTTTACTCGTCACTTCCATTAATCAACAGTTTAATCTTTTGGACTTTCATGTATGTTTTGTGTTTTCCGTGCGTTGTATCCGTTTCGGGTTCAGTGTAGGGACAAGGGAGGGTTTGTATTGTATATTTATTACTGCACCTTTTATTATAACATTCCACCATTCACTTTTGGGGTTGTGTGTTATGTTGGGGAGGATTGGGTGTTGAGATATACACACACATACATATATATATAAATATAAATATATATATATATATATATATATATATATATATATATATATATGTATATATATTAGCGACTGGGAGCCCGATCGAATCGGGCTACAAATTCTACGTTTGTGAATCAATACTTTCTCTACAAAGAATTATTTGTTTTTTTAAGTCCCTGAAATGATTTTGTTCTATTATATAGATTTGAGCAAATTTTGGTGTTTCACCCTCTCCGGGGTGCAAGGGTCCAGATTGATGGTATATTTGGTCATGTATTCTGTAACAATATGGACAATGGCCTGGAGGCAGGGATATTTGTGCACCCATGGATGCACAGGCTAATGCACTGTTGTACTTTCTGATATTTTCCAAGAAGTGCTTGGAGTTTGGGTCTAAATATGTCAACAGGTTCTTAAACCTGTCAGGGTATCTTGTTCTTACAGGTGAAGTTGAATGAGTTGCAATGTTTGCACAGGTTGTCAAATGCGCCAGAGTGGTGCTCTGGAACTTCATCCTCAATAATATCTGTGTGATTGCACATGACAATGCCGTGCCGCTGAGCATTTTCACGCCGCAAGGCACGGGCTGCTCGATGTCTTTCAACCTGTGTTGCATTTGCGGCTGCTCGAGCTTCTTCAGTCGCTTGTGCACGGCTGGCACGATTTCTTTCAGTGTTAGTAGCATTCCGTATAGCGCATGTTCTTCATCTTTCCTTTGTGTCCGATTTGCACAATTTCTTTCAGCGTTAGTAGCATTTGTAGCCGCACGCTGCTCATCCGTTTGTTGTGCACGTTGTGTACATATGGTCACATTAGCAAGTCTACGCTCCTCATCAGTCATGTGACTTCGTTTCCTATGCATCCTTTCCTCAGCCGCTGCTGTTGTGGCTGCGTTGCAATCGTCACTCATTTTAGATCTGAGATCTGCTAAAATTTAAACAATGACCATTGTTAACACCCAGCCGTCATTACTCATGCTTCTAACTTGTATTGAGTCGAGGTATTGACGCGAACACCATACATACGGATACTATCAAATTATATATAAGGATATTGTTTGGAGTTTATTTGAATTCTTTTCATTAATATATATTCACTTTGTTATTTTACATACTGTTTGCCTTATTGTTGCTTATTTTGATCATCGATTGGGGAAGTGATTTGGAAGAAGTACGCCTTGTCTAGTCTAATGTTCCCTCTGGTTGCCAGGCGACAAGTCTTGGTGGTATAGTTGCCGGTCCGGACGATTGGGTCAGCTGTTACAAATGTTGAATTAAATTTTAAGCATTTTTGCTCGAACATTAAAATTCAAATGCATGTTGGGATATGGTGGTCCATTTTAGACACATGACGCTTATTTCATTGGATATCAGAGTTTATTTTGCCTTTGTAAATCTGTACATCATCTGTACATCTGTGAGTCTATACATCACAATGAACAACTAATAACAAAGTACAGTAATTATCTGTTAAATTATAAATGTTTGCAGGTGCACAATATTTTTCACTTTGCTCCATATTCCTTACACTAGAAGTGAATTCTGTGTATTAATCATATTCTTTCAAAACATTATAAACTCAAAAGTTGTTATGTTTCAAATTAAAACCAAAATCTTTATATCTTAAAAGAATTAAAATATACCCATGTTATGTCAAAAAATAAGATGCCTTTGCAGTACAGATCAGACACTTTTATACATTTGTCTGTACTCTAAAACTGTGAAAATAGTGCTCATGTGCAGTGCACATCAGACAAGAGACATTTGTCAGGTATCCACACTTACCTCCTTAAATGTTATGTGAAATAAAATTTCTACTCTTAAGTATATTTATGACATTTGGATATTATTTAGATTAGATTACACTAGCCGACGCCCGCCATAACATACGGTGGTGTAAGACTAGGAATGGAAACTGTTGAGAAAGGAATTCAGAAATCAAGAAGAAATAAATGCTTCTTGAAAGACGCAGTGTGCATGTAGAATTTCCGGCCAAGCAGGATTACATGTGAAAGTGATGAATAAATCAGGCTTTTCGAATTTACGTACTATGGCCATGGCATCCTGATAGTTTTGTTGCATGTATCTTGGACTTCCTGGAAATGTGGACAGTAATATTATCATTTTACCAACATGAACGTTGTTATTTTCAGCGTTTGCTTGCAGTGCGTCTGATAGTTCCATGCACAGATCTTGTAGATGTAATCTGAGATAGTTGAGACGCGTGCCCTCTGTTTTGACATATGCATCAACGACATACTGTTGGAATAGTTTGCCGCTGGAGTGCAAAATACTAAATGTATTCCTCATTGCTAATCTGTATGCGTAAAACTGGCATTGAGTAAGCCTTAGCGATTATCACAAAAGGCAGATATATCATGAAGTGCACTACTTTTTCATGCACTAACCAGTAGATATGTGTGTAATGAGTGTTTTTTATGTGACTCAGCTCAACTATATGAAATAGCTATACCTTTTATAAAAATACAGAACAGTTTGGAAACTTTGTAAAAGTAAAGTCAAACGTAAACCCAGTTTGAGTTAATGTTCTGCAGATTTTATTTTTTTTCTCCAGCTGTCTGGAGTTTTTTTGTTTTTTCTGTCCTCCCTGGCCATTGGACCTTACTCTTATTCTATGTTAATTAATGTTGTCTTATTTTAATTCTTACTTTGTCTTTTTTTTCTCTTTTCTTCATCATGTAAAGCACTTTGAGCTACATTATTTGTATGAAAATGTGCTATATAAATAAATGTTGTTGTTGTTGTTATTTGCTTGGCGCTTCTTTTATCGGGAACATGTTGTAAATCTTTCTGCCAGCCAATGTCTCCGTAAGGGAATAAAAGTGGGTAAACCATAGGATCGCAATTCATATTGAGCGTGGAAATCTGTTTACAGGAGTTGCCTATGGAAGGGCTTGATGGTTCTGAGCATGAAATCTAGCTGGAGAAGTACATTTTCACTGCATGCAAAGGTTGCTTTATTTTGTAAGCATACTTAAGTAGCTTGCGCTGTGTCAAAAACATACCACTGTCCATATCCTGGAGAGGTAGAAGTGTTAGCGTATAGTGGAGAGATTTGGTGATAAATTTACCTGTGCATTTTAAAACAATATGTTCCGTGGCCAGGAGGTTGAGTTATCTGTGCACCCATGGAAGCAAATGCTAGAGAAAGGATTGAATTCTCGAATGTGTTCACGATAATTTTTAGCTTCCGATGTTTGCTGTGTAAGAAGCTGTCGTAAAGACACAGGTGGCTCCCACAAAGGTGGTAAAGCTACTTTACCGTTGTGGCAGCACCTTGAGTACTTGTTGGAGGTATTATGCTCAGCAGGCCAGTATAGTGCATGACATGGAAGAGGACGAATAGGAATCGAGAAATGCCATGTCAGCTGCGTGTGGGCAGAACCGGTTTTGGTGGAAGCAGGACGAACCAGAAGAGAAAAATATATAAGAGATTATACGTTATTCATCACAAGGGGAAAACTGAAATTTTGCAGAAGCTCAAAAATATACAATGTGAAATGATTTAAAAGACTCCACAAAAAAGTTTGGGGTAGCCACCCCGTATACTTGAAAATTTGCAAAATATGAGCAATAGGTCTTTACAGAATTATAGAATTGACTGCAACAGACAAAAACAGCAGTTTTAAAGCCGCATAGGGGAAATTATGTCATCAGGACCAGAACCAGAAGTGATGTCATCAGGCCCGGAACTAGAAATGACTTCATTGGGGTCGGAACTGGAAGTGACATCATTGGACCCGGAGCCAGAAATTCCATCATTGGGCCTAGGTAGAATTTCCTGTAGTTGGTTTGCAGACAAAAAGGAGAAAGCATCAGTGCACTCTGCCACCCCCTGGTCTAGCATGGAATTACCCTTTTTTGAGCCCTTTAACTGCCTCCCATGCATAGGGTGTGTGACAATACAAATATATATATATACACAAATATATATACAAAAAAAATATTTACAAAAAAATTTATATAAATAAATATAAAAACAACCTTCCCAGATACACATAAGAACTTCTGGCTTAGCTAACACAGAGCTGCTTCTGTCAACAACAGACTTGCAGGTGGCAGTAAGATGAGGGGGGTATTTTCCGTACGTCGCGTAAATCATCCGAGATCAGATGCCTCATCTTGGATGAGTTAATGCCAGTGAAACTCATCCGGGATAGGTCAGTTCTTCAAACGCAGCCGTGTAATAGATTAGCTGGATCTAATCATCCAAGATGAAGGTGCGCGCCCGCGCTGAGTGAAAAGCCCATAGATATTGAGTCTAGAAAACATGATCAGCAAGTCTTTGATAGACTGTAACAAAATGACAAAAGAACAAGCGCATTTTTTTTTCACACAAGCGGAGCAAGAACTTTTATTCGAAGGACATGAAGAATTTCAAGATTTAATATGCACAAAGGGTAACACTGCAAAAGCAACCCAAACCAGAAAAGACGGCTGGCAAAAATTGGCCGACAAATTAAACGCTAAGTACTGTGCATTGTACTTACTGAATGCAGCGTTTCATTTCCTATGTGTCAGATTAATTAGATAGATAGATAGATAGATAGATAGATAGATAGATAGATAGATAGATAGATAGATAGATACTTTATTAATCCCAAGGGGAAATTCACATTTAATATATTAAATATGCATGTAAATTCATATTTAATATGTCATAATTCCAGATCAAACGTGAGCACAAGAAGAACATGGGAACAGGTTAAAGTGAAGTATAAGAATATACTTCAAACTGGTAAATATCGGTATTTAACTATTTAAAGAATTGTTGACATAAAGAATCATATATAATATAAAAAAAACATTAATTCTAAAGCTAATAAGAAGGCAGACAAGCAAAAAACAGGTGGAGGTCCACGCGGTCCAGACCTAACCCCTGCAGAAGAGTTGGTTATCCAGCAAAATGCCCATCGCCATGTTTCTGAGGGCATTCCAGGGCAAAGCTTCTCCTCAGAACCAGTGGCAGGATGCAGTGGTCACTTCATTTCAGGTAAAGGATGGTCATTGCATATATTTGTCATCGATGTGTTCCATAGGTATGTTCTATATAGCCCTCTTTTTTGTTGGGTCAGTTGCAGGGAATGTCATATCCCTAGAACCTGTGTCTGACCAACAAGATATTGACGAAGGTCAAATATTTGATGAAGACACTGTGTCTGATTATTCGGATCTGCATACAATCCAGTGCCCCAATCACATTTGAAAATCCTGGGTAATGAGAATGTTAGGCTGATTGTGAGATTCTTCATGGAACTGTGGTGTTTTTGCCTGTGTGTTGCCTACCTGCAATGGCATGAAACGCCTCTTTTATTGTCTGCACACACAGGTGTCCAGGAAACCCTATGAAAACCCAGAGGAAATATTTCAGAGCCAAACAGACTTTATGAATTACCTGGCAAACTGCACTTTTAGATAGATTTTCCGCATCGCGTACAGTATATAAAAAAAGTGCCCCTTGCAAAAAAACGACTTTGCCTAGTTTGACTTCGAATATAAGGTACTAATAAATCTTTGAGGTACAATATTCCCCCTCAGCTAAAGCGGTATCTTTCAAAAAGAATTTCCTCCGGGAGCAATAAAGGATCTTGCCAATCGCGCAAAACCCCTCTCTATATGAAATTCTCTTCTTATAATTTGCGCACCGATATCAATTGGTTGCTCATTCATGAACGGTGAAGCCATGTCTAAATGAATTCCTTGCACGGACACTGATTAAGTGTGTGAACTAATCCTTGTTTACATAGAACAAACCTGCTCCGAGCAGGTTTGAGGATTTGGATGTGTTGCTATGACAACGCATCCAGCAAGAGTTTCAAAAAACCGACAGATCCAGGATCATGTCAAATCGTCAACAATTACATCCGGCTAAACGAGTAATCCACGTACGAAAAATACCCCTGAGGTCAGACCTGCTCAGATTGTAGCACAGGTTTGTATTTAAAGTGATTAGCATTTGAATAGATCAGGTCCAGCTTGTAGCGTCCATGAATGTTTCATGATAGATGTTTCCTTGGGTTTCCTTGTTTGAACTCAGCAGAATTCAGAATGATTCATCATTAAGATATTGGTAACAGACGGAACCTTTTTTCTTTGCTGAGTTAGCCAGAATGATGTTACTTATCTCCCTAGACAGTAACAAATTCAGTATGCATGTCAACATCTGAATCACACATTTATTTTTATTTCTACTGTGCTCCCTTTTTCATCATTGCTCATTCACATAAATCTCCAGTCCCCCTCCTGCTATTTTCACTGAAATCCATCCAGCATTGAAATATGCTTTGATGCATACAGTATATAGTATGTAACACAAGTAGTGAAGTTAGAGTAAAGTCATTAACTGTAATATGATTACAAGAATTTAAACTGTAATGTGTTATGCTACTTCATTATGGGCAAATGTAGTTAGAGTACAGTAACACATTGCTTTGTACTTCATTAGCGCCAATCCATTACAAGGTACGCTTACCCATGCCCACACTCACACACATTGGGCACATCTAATGTCACCAGTCACCCTAACCTATAACACACATGCCTTTGGGATGTGGAAGAAGAAACAGAGTATTCAGACAAAAAATTATACAGTACTCTTTTAGAACTGTTTGACACCAGTTCTAAGCACAGTGCCACCATACTGCCCCTTTGCATTTGATAATCCCAAATACTGTAATTCCAATAAGCATTTTCCATTGTTAATTGTGGTACTATATAATATTTTTTCAAACTTAGACATCCATATTTTTCTATTTTGTAGCTTGTCTTTTATAAATATAGTATTCAAATTGTGGAAGAAATATAACTAATCTTCTGTGCTTGGATACTGTATGTTCTCATTAATTTTGTTACAAAGATACTGGAAGACTTTTGGAAAAGCATTATAGAATTACAAAAATTATCTTTATTTGAATGTTATGTTTTTGAAAATCCATAATGATTATTTGCCATCTTATCTGCAGGTCACAAAATAAAAAGGGCACTCTTTCATGTCAAGGATAAGTTTAAAGTATGCATTAATTTGCCAAATGAAATTATGTTCTAAAGTGATACTTTTTTAAAATACATTTTTAAAAATGCATAGCCTGCTTTTGTGTTTTATAATGGAGGTAAAAGAGTACTGCAGTCTCAATCTTGAAAAAGCATTAAAACTTATCAAATATCTCAAATATTTCAAATACCTCAAACATTTCGACAAGCATTAATCACCGTCTTTCCTAAACAAAATAAGGACTTGTTACAATGTGCATCATACAGACCAATTTCACTCCTGAATAATGATGTTAAGATACTCTCAAAAATCCTAGCTAGAAGGATGGAGAAAGTGCTGCCCTCGGTAATATCACAAGATCAAACTGGATTTATTAAAGGCCGACACCTATCTTCAAATCTCCGTTTAATGTTATATATTCACCAGCAAAATCAAACACCCCAGAGATATTGCTATCATTAGACGCAGAAAAAGCATTTGATATGATTGAATGGAATTACCTTTTCACTGCATTGGAGAAATTTGGGTTTGGCCCGAATATTTGTGCATGGATCAAACTACTGTATACCAATCCAGAAGCTTCAGTTTGTATTAATAGAGGACATTAGGAAGAAGATCTCTTAATCAATATATCAGAAAAGGAGTGGAAGGTAGCAAAGCAGAGAATTCACTCGAGTTCTATATGCGCAAAGCATAGAATTATTCAACTAAAAATTATATATCGAGCCCATCTGTCTTGCTTAAAACTGTCCAAAATGTTTCCAGGGCAGGATCCAACCTGCGAACGCTGCAACCAAGCTCCTGCCTCACTGGGTCATATGTTCTGGACCTGCACCAAACTAACATCATTTTGGACAAATATTTTTAAGTGCCTCTCAGACAGCCTTGGTATCACAATCCCTCCTAAACCATTAACAGCTGTGTTCGGTGTTCTTCCAGATGGACTTGAATTAGAGAAGGACAAGCAAATGGTGATTGCATTCACTACACTTTTGGCACGCAGACTTATTTTGTTAAATTGGAAGAATCCTAATTCTCCTCTTATAAGTCAGTGGGAAACCGATGTTTTATATTATTTGAAATTGGAAAAAATCAAATTCTCAGTTAGAGGATCTGTACAAAATTTTTTCAAAACCTGGCAGGATTTAATCAATATTATTTTAGAATAAGAGAAATAACTATTACCGCATTTAACTCCCTTCTCCATCTCTTATTTACATATATATTTACTTCTCCCTTTCTTTTGTTTAATGTTGCCATATTAAAAAGCCTTAAGCAATTTTCCTTTAGCTAAGCTCTCCTTCTCAGGGGTGGGGTTTGATTTGTCTTCAAATTTGTTGGGTTATAAATTAATCTGTTTGTATGGAATGATTACAATGAAAATGAATAAAATAAAAATACAAAAAAAAACTTATCAAATATCACAGTTTTTCAAGATAAAAAGTCTAATCAAACATTGATCTGTGTCTTGAAATTACACATGTATTGAAAACAGCATGTTCATGTTATTTTAGGCAGGGAAAAAAAGAAAAATATTTTTGTGATATTCAACCACTTTAAAAGGAGATCAGCAGTGTGCTTCACCTAGCTGCTCATCTTCTTCTGCAGCACCCTTCAGGGCCAGGGCTGTTTTCACCTCAAAGAGTCATCTTCATGTAGCATTATTTAATGTTGATGGCCAGATGTGAACTGCTGCATGCACTTTTTTGAAAGATGCTGCCTGCTGTCACAAGTGTCATAACGGACTTGCATGCTTTAAAGGTCAAACATAAGAGTATTAAGCGACAAGAACTGAGCAGACCTTTTAGGTATACATTTAGTTTAAATCAGGTTGAAGTTCTGTAAGTTTAGTATAGGCAGAGTGGTAGTGCAGAGCTGTCATTCCTGCCTCACAGTGCTCAAGTCGGCATGGAGTTTGCACATTCTCTCCTTTGGGAACCCTTCTACTCTTATCCTCCAGTTTAAGCATAAGTGCAGGGCAGTTTTGTTTAATTTATAAAAAAAAATGATTCAGTTTAGAATGCAATTTCATATGGCAAATTATAATATACCATGGTTGTGAAGAAATAATGTCAACTTGAAAAATGCCAAACATATTCTTTAAAGCGTAGACTCATTGTCTTCATCCCATCTTTTTGTGAAAAACTGTGGGTGTTTTTCTCTGCAGTTTATACATTGCATTGTTTTACAACAGCTCCTGTTCTGTGATTCTGACACATTTTATTGTGCAACAATAACACCCATTAAAAGATATTTTTAGGGAAGAAAAAATATTAAGTGTATAAGGGGTTCATTTACATATAGTGCTGTATACAGTGGCTTGTAGTGGAACTGCAAACTGCTAATGAGGATATAATACTAAACTTCCTAGCATAAATTATAGGTGATTTCTGTCAGTTTTAAAAACATATGGCCTACAGCACAATTTAATGTTCTGAATGTTTCAAACATCATGTGTGTTCTGTGGTCTTATATAATATTTAATTCAAATGATCTGTGAATAACCTTATGACAATCATCTCTGTTGATGAATTCAGCACTCAATAGTGGGTGATTAGGAAGGTATTCACACCATTTATGTTTGTATTAAAATGTATATTTCTTTAATTAATTAAAAATGGCTTTAAATTTTAGTTTATTAGAACTTAAGTTAAATAAGTGATGCCAGATTCTCTTTTATATTCTTTACTTATTATCTTCAAAGATTCTAGTTTTACATTATGATGTAAATTACATTTAAGTTATAGAAATGGTGTTTACAAAACTTGGCTCTTAAGCTTAATTTAATTCTTAAAGAGTTTTCATAATTATAAGAATTTCAATAGTGCTAATTGGTACTTTGATTAGTTAATAATATTGCAATTACTATTTTAACCTTTTACAGTTAGAATAGCAGATTCTTTTTAGTGTTTTATTATATGAATTAAACACTGCTCAGTTTTCATGTTAACCATTAAGAAGCTGGTCTCAGCTAAGTTAAGAAGCAGTACTTACAATAGATATAAAAGATGACAATCCATAATTTCAGGAAGTTAGGACTGGGTCTGCAGCTATTATTCTGCTTAATTTTCCCACTGAAATCAAGAAATTTAGATGAGAATTATCATATTATGAGAACAATTCTTGTTTATATGTGCATATGATAAAAGAATGCCTAATGCTTCTAATTTTTGTGCATCTGGAATGCAAATTTCAGAACCCTTAAGTTTTATTTCTGCTAATCATGTATGCACAAGTGTATATGGCAACAGCCGTAGTCATTAAACTGAGATATGGACTGGCTTACTTTATAGGGTTGATAAAGTGAAGGTATGTAGTGTTTCCTCATCCTTTGTTCTGTAATTTCCATTGTAATATATATCTATCTATACAATGAAACTCTAATGTGTTTAAATCCTTCATTTTACATAAGTCCTAAAGAAATAACCAGAATAAATATTGTCCACACATTACACTAGACCTTTTCAGCACACTTAACTTTTACAGTAATTACACTAAGCATTTTAACTGTGTACTCATTGTGTATCGTGTTTGCGTCTCTGCTTTTTAGAAATACATCCTAACACTAAACTGTTCAATGCGTTTTCTGAAGCTATCCGAGATCCCCTTAGATCATGCAGTGCTGATTTTCTCTAGTCTAGAGTGGTCACTGCATGGCCTTCAGTGGTATAAAATGTGCTGTCCTGAATGATGATTCATTCTGTGGCTAAACTGTACCCTGTATGAATGAGTGAATGATTATGTGGCTATCGTGAATGATCTTTAAGCACTGAACATTTGGCATAAGCTTTTTGTAAGTCAACATGAACTTCAGAAAAAGAGAACAAAATATTTACAGACACTAAAAATGTAAAAGATTTATTTTTGGCTTCTGAAGAAATAAGCTATGCTAATTTTAGCAACAAAGATAGCATTCTAAAGCTGATCAAAGACTTGCATGTGTCTGATACAATTATGAGAAAAGTAGAAGTAAATAGAAAAGACAATAACAACTGCTAAATAAAGATATCTCAAGGCTTTGGCATAGCTATGATGAATACACACAATAGAATTTGTTATGTCAACAGCTGTTGTGTTAATACCCCTGAAAATTCAGAGCTGAGGAGAAGATCTTCTTAATGGCTTAATGTCATCCATGGATGGGTCATAATGACCAGTTTCATCATTCTCCTAAAAAGAAAATGAGAAAACGCCAAAGTTGTATATTTCTAACATATAATATATGCATCTGAAGAGTATGCAGTACATGGAAACAACAATAAAAAAGTAAAGTCTGGCTGTGTACACTAAATATTTTACTTGTATTATGTTTATTACAGATCAGTCTGAATCTTCTTCTTCTTTCAGCAGCTCCAGTTACGGGTTGCCACAGTGGATCTTCTTCTTCCATATCATCGTGTCTTCTGCATCTTGCTCTGTTACACCCACCACCTGCATGTCCTCTCTCACAACATCCATAAACCTTCTCTTAGGCGTTCCTCTTTTTCTCTTGCCTGGCAGCTCTATCCTTAGCATCCTTTTTTTTTGTTTTTTTTTTGTTCTTTATTTCGCCTTAAACAATTTCTTGTATTAGGAATTTGTTAGTTTTCGCATACCCCTTGGGGTCAGAGCACAGGGTCAGCCATTGTACAGCGCCCCTGGAGCAATTACAGGTTAAGGGCCTTGCTCAAGGGCCCAGCAGAGTAGGATCTCTTTTGGCAGTGTCAGGGATTTGAACCGGCAACCTTCTGGATACCAGCACAGATCCTTAGCCTCAGAGCCACCACTCCGCCCTTAAATATATATATATAATTTTAAATATATATTTTATTTATTTATATTTAAATATATATTTTCCCAATATACCCAGTATCTCTCCCCTGCACAAGTCCAAACCAACACAATCTCACCTCTCTGACTTTTCTCCCAACCTTCCAACCTGAGTCAACCCTCTAATGTACTCGTTACTAATCATGTCCATCCTTGTCACACCCAATGCAAATCTTAACATCTTTAACTCTGCCACCTCCAGCTTTGTCTCCTGCTTTCTGATCAGTGCCACCGTCTCCAGACCATATAACATAGCTGGTCTCACTACTGTCCTGTAGACCTTCCCTTTCACTGTTGCTGATACCCGTCTGTCACAAATCACTCCTGACACTCTTCTCCACCCATTCCACCCTGCCTGCACCCTCTTTTTCTCCTCTCTTCCACACTCCCTGTTACACTGAATTGCCTTTCCATTTTTCATCCTTCTCATAGCTGTCCTTACTTCCTTCTTGCTAATCCATTGCACTTCCTGATTCACTATCTCCATATCATTCAACCTTCTCTCTCTTTCATTCTCTTCATTCATCAGCCTCTCAAAGTACTCTTTCCATCTGGTCAACACACCTTCTGCACTTGTGAGTATGTTTCCATCTTTATCTTTTATCACCCTAACCTGCAGTATATCTTTCCCTCTATCCAATCGGTACAGGTCCTTTTCTCCCTCCTTAGTGTCCAGCCTCTCATTCAACTCATCATACGCTTTTTCTTTAGCTTTCGCCTCCTCTCTCTTCACATTCCCCTATATTTCCTTGTACTCGTGACTACTTTCTGCATCTCTCTGACTATCCCACTTCTTCTTCGCTATCCTCTTCCTCTGTATACTCTACTGTAGATCCCCATTCCACCACCAGGTTTCCTTTTCCTCCTTCCTCTGTCCAGATGTCATGTCAAGCACCCTTCTTGCTGTCACTCTTACTACTTCTGTAGTTGCCCGGCTGTCTGGCAACTCTTCACCTCCCTAAACTCAACCTTGCAGTCTTCCTTTTTCATCTTCCACCATTTGATTCTCTGCTCTGTCCTCCCTCTCCTTCTCTTCTTCTTGATCTCCAAAGTCATCTTACAGACCATCATCTTATGCTGCTTAACTACACTTTCCCCTGCCACCACTTTGCAGTCTTTAATCTCCTTCAGATTGACTCTTCTGCATAAGGATATAATCTACCTGTGTGCATCTTCCTCCACTCTTGAACGTCACCCTTCCTCCCTTTTCTTAAAATACGCATTCACCATAGCCATGCCCATCCTTTCTGCAAAATCCACTATCCTCTGACTGTCTTCATTCAGCTCCTTGACATCATACCTATCCATCACCTCCTCGTCTCCTCTGTTCCCTTCACCAACATGTCCATTGAAATCCGCTTCAATCACCACTTTTTGTCCCTTGGGTATACTGTCCATCACCTCATCCAACTCACTTCAGAAATCTTCTTTCTCATCCATCGAACACCCAACTTGCGGGGCATATGCACTGACAACATTCATCATCACACCTTCAGTTTCCAGCTTCATAATCATTACTCTGTCTGACACTCTTTTCACCTCCAAAACACTCTTGACATACTGCTCTATTAGAATAATCCCTACCTCATTTCTCCTCCCATCCACACCATGATAGAACAATTTGAATCCACCTCCGATCCACCTGGCCTTACTCTCCTAACATTTAGTCTCTTGCGCGCACAATATATCAACCTTCTCTCCATCGTATCGGCTAATTCTCTTCCCTTACCAGTCATACTGCCAACATTCAAAGTTGAATCCCTCAGTTCCATTCTCTTTACCTTCCTCCTGTCCTGCCTCTGGACACGTCTCCCCCCTCTTCTTCAGCCAACAGTAGCCCAATTTCTGCTAGCACCCTGTTGGCTAGCAGTATTGGTGGCGGCCATTGTTAACCCGGTCCTTGACCTATCCGGTATGAAAATTTGTATCATTGTCTGCATATTGGTATGTCATTGTCCACATATATTATATAGCATATCGTTGTCCGCATATATTACAGATCAGTCTGAATAATAAGTAGTAATTATATGTAATTAACATAGCGCTTTTCTCACTACTCAAAGCGTTCTACACATAGGGAGGACACATGAAATGAACCCACAATCTCCTTGCTGTAAGCAGCGCTATCGCTGTTCACCTGCGTGGATATAATAGTTTGCTTCATATTTGGAGTAAAATAATATATAAAAGTATAGTTACATCATTTCTAAAATTGTGACTTTGGTGTTTTGGAGGGACTTTTTATTTCAGTGATTTGCTGGACGTCTTGTGGTCCTGGAGGGGTCACTCAAGGCAGATTGGTGTAGAGTGAGTGGCCAAACAACAAAACATCCAAAGAAGATTACCTTCATGGTGGTTTTCAATAAATTTGGTAAGTTCTTAGCCTGAACAGAGATACCAGAACCCACCTCAGGGACATGGATAAGAGGCTGTGCTCTCTTGAAGTTGCCTGCTTCAGTTGAGCTGAACCCAAAGCAGATGTATGTGGCCACAATGTTGGCCGACCCCTCACAACATGAAAAATGGAAGTCAGGTGTAATGTCAGTAATGTGGCAGACATATCAGGTGTTTTAGAGCATGGAGTTCAATTGCCTATTAGAATATGAAAGGTAATTTCTCTGTTGATAATTTAAAAACATATTTGCTCTATATACTAGTTGGACTCATCTCTATTCCCAGCATTGGCCTTGGAACCAGACGTCTGTAGTGGTGAAATTTGGTGAATTGGTGAATGGTGAGTTGCAGAGTGGACAGCTTGAATATTGAATGTGCATAAGATGTATTCTGAGGTTTTGCTTATCTAGAGACAATGAATTTGGTATTGAAAAAAAAAAAACATAGCCCACTAGGAGTCTTTAACAGTCACTGGGGAATGATGGAAATACCTGGGGATCATTACTGGGAAATAATTAAGCCTTGTTAAACCTTTCCTACTGTTTACTATCCCTTGTGAAAACAAAGTATGGTCTATGATAATTGTTGCTATTAATTCTAGAAAATATGCATAATACTTCTGTACAGGCTATGTGGGTCTTCTATTAATATGTTATGACATGGAATTCATAGTCATAGTGTCTTCACATAGGCTACGCACATTCACTCTTTTTAATAACACCAGCTTTTCTACTTGGCTTGTTCTGGTTATCAACCACTACCAACTTTAAAAAAGATTTATGTATTCATACAGTAACTGCTTTTCACAACACACATTTTTTCCTATCAGGCACATTGCATCTAAACAAAGCATCATAAATTCACAAGCGTCTGCGAAAGAGCATCTCTGTGTCCGCATGGGTGTCTACACACTCTGAAAGAAAAATAAACAGATTTTGTCGGTGCCATTCGAGCTTAGTCAAATTGGATCTACTGACAGAGCTGATGATATTTAATACTGTATTCAAAAAACATAGTGCCCAACAATGCTGGGTATATTTGAAGAGTTTGAGCTAGTTTAGTGCTTCTAACACTGTTTGTCATTTCCACATTGTCTGCATCAACAGCAATTGCCGAACAAGGTTTTGTCAAGCTCAGTTCATTTAAGTCCAAACTCAGAAATCCATTTGGATATGAATGGATCTCCTCTCCTGTTATTTTGCTGATGAAAATGAAATGATGCAAATGAAAACACTGCAAGTTTTTTGCCTTTTGTTAAATACATTCTGGTGTAAATATGGCTGGATAGGACTGTGACATCATGCATGCCTGGAGTAGATTGGGTAGTCATCTTACTGTAAGCATGCATCAAAGTTCTACAGCTCTGTGACACTGGCCTCAGAAGGCTTCATGGGGCACTTGAAAAAAAAATGTTTGTCTAAGCTGGCTACATGGCAAATTTCCAGGAAAATATTCAGAGAACAAGGTCACTGGCAAGCACAGGATATTCGCTACTAAAAACAATTTGGAGAATATTGCTGATCAACACTACAAAAATTAATTATTGGAAGTAAAATTAGAGAAGCAGAATAAACAAGATGCATTAATGGCTTTCTACTAGGAAGTCAGTTTAACCATTGATGATTCACTTCCAATTTTTGTAAAAAGATTTAACTGAGGGCCCAAAGATGAACAGAAAATAAGAAGTGTAGGTGCCATGGATGGAAAAATACCTAACATATTTACATTTTGTAACATTTTTACCCAATATAAATTTAATAGAATATCCACACTAGCTGTCCTGAGTGCATATCCATTCCAACAAACAAAGAGGTTGAAAGGAAGAACGGAAAGTAAATTATAAAATATCAAGAAGTTATTGCAGTTTGAGCTTTTTGTGACAGTGATACAAGAAGTGATCATTTGATTGAGAAACAAATTGAGACGGTGACAGTTTTGTGAATGTTGCTCAAAATAATGGTGGTGGTAAATCAGGAACTGCAGCACTGGACAAAGTTTTCACCTTACCAGTTTATTGGCCATACATCCTCATCCTCGCCTATAGCTGTAAGCGGGGGTAGTGAATAAGAGAATGAAACTGTGTATACAAGTGGCTGAAATGAGACTCTAGCACAGATTGGCTGAGCTCTTGAGAGGGTGAGAGAGCTTGCATGACTTTGGTGAAGATGCTTTATGAGTGTCTCCCTTTAGATGTATACATGGTATGGTCCATTGAAAAAAGAACCAGAGAAGATCACATGTGGCTTGGGGGCACTTGGCAGTCTCCCAGAATTGCCTGTTTCTCTCATCTTGGCATGTTGCTACTGCAGCCTTCACCATGATGAAGGGATGAAGGATAGATGCATTTTTTTAAAGTATGTGTCAGATCTCATGTAATCTTAAAATAGTCTTGAACATCTTACAAGTAACGTGCATGTGTTGGTAAACTTGGGGTTTGACTTCACTGAGCTCAATTATAATTTAAAGATCATATTTCTTGTCAACATTAAGAAACCACTACAGTTATATTACATTTTGAAAGACACATTGAAATGCAAAATAATACAATCTAAACTTTGTACAGCACCATTCATGGAATATGTCATCATAGGATACTTTGTATAATCACAAAAACCAATATTATGACCCCATCTCAGCTGTTTTAACATACTTATATAATAAAACAAACCAACTGCCTATTTGTTTTGTATTCTTTTATGGGCAAAAAGTAGGCACTGTCTTTGATAAACAAAAACTGTGGTTTGGGCCTCTGCAACACAGAATTTTTAAATGTGTGAGCAGCATCTTGGTGCAATGAAAACAAATTCACCACCTGTCACTTTTCACATTAAATGCAACTGACTCATAACTCTGCCCATCCGATGAACCCCTTGCTGTTGCTTTTTAGCAGCAGCAGCAGAAGCAGTGGAGTGAAAAATGAATGGCATAAAAAAGAAAGTGATGAATTACTCTGGGTCAAACAAACATTCTGTACAACTTCATGAAAATCCACACAAGAAATCTCTCCTTTGGCATAAATCATTGCAATCCGATAAGTAGATCTGTACCCAGTAGCCATTTATCCAGAACAGGGTTGCAGGCAGTTGGGGGCAAACTTGACTGCACTGGGAACAAGGAGGGAACAAAAATTGGAGTCAGTTTTGTACAGAATGCAATTAAACACATATTCACACTCACTTATACGGAGATAGTTTAGAGTGTCAATCAGTGTAAGACATGTTTCTTTGGTGAAAAACTAATATATCGGGAAGATGCCCATGGAGAAATGAGGTACAAATTCCATAAAGGCAGGGCTCTGGTTGGGATTTAAATCCAGACCATGGGAGCCATGAGGTAGTAACTAGTTTGAAAAATAAAGCATTTTTGATACACCACCAAACCAACAGTTGACCAATAGGAATTCTATATTCTGTGACAGGCATGCCATGCCAGAAGCTGCATATAGGGCTATAAACTGCATAATGTGTTTTTGAATTTCCTTGAAATTATAGCAATGTATGAAAAATGTGCAAGCAATGCAAAGAGATTTTTGAAATTGATTGTACTAAAATTGTTTCCACAGGCAGATGGGCAGTCATTGCACATACAGGACAAACATTGCATCCATCCATCCATCCATTTTCCAACCCGCTGAATCCGAACACAGGGTCACGGGGGTCTGCTGGAGCCAATCCCAGCCAACACAGGGCACAAGGCAGGAAACAATCCTGGGCAGGGTTTGGCAAACATTGCATGTTATTTGTAATTTGTTCAGTCTTTTTCAAGTGTAAATCACATTATAAAAAATTCTACGTATTTCATTGTGTTTATAGGGTACAGGGTGAGTAATAAATATTTATAAAGAAATCAAACTTTTATGCTGACAACACTGAGTTCTATTTGAAAATATCTTCTAGATGTCCATCTGTCATGTAAAATTAATAACCAACCTCAGTGTCCTAGTGGCTGGATGTCTTCATATCTTCTCTGACTGAAGAAAACAAACAAAATTTAAATACTAATTATTGTATAACCCAGTAATTTAAGAAACTCGATTCCTTCCTAATACACCATGGCTTCTGGAAATCGATTCCGTCTTCCACTGTGACCAGCCTTGACCCTTGAATCCTACATCTCTGCCACATTTTCTCATCTGCAAAACATCACCTGAGTTCATCCTTGCCCCTGTAAAATTGACTGAGATGAACTTCCTCTTGCATTTGGACTTACTGCACTTCTCCTCTTGAGCAAATTGCTGCACAAACAGGAACCCTTGAATTATCCTCTTCTGTCTACCAGTTATGAGTTTATTGTATTTCCTGTATTTTCGGTTTTATAAAACATATACAGTATACTGCAAAAAGTCATGTGACAGCCATGACTGTCTGTCTGTTTGTCTGTATGTATCAACACGGCTCTCGGTGGACCCATTTTCGTGAAACTTGGCACACTTATTCATCAGTAAAATTTGTCAAAATTGTTTTCTTTTCATTGAGATGCCTTGAATACAGTGCACTGTACACATTTTTTAAATTTCAAAATCACCCCTCTGAAAAGTGTTCCTGAATTGCCAAACACGTGCATCTTAATACAGAGAAACAATCTGCATGTCTAAATAGTTTACCCTATTAATATTACCTTTGCCTGGGATTTTTTTTCTTTTACTAGTTCAACAGCCACTTCTGAGAGCAAAACAGTTAAACAATTACACCCTTGCCCACCGAAGCAAGTGCACCTCAAAGATGGGCCAGGGTCAGATGTAGATGGAGTTGGATGGCTTAGTGTTACCATATAAAGAAAGTATGTATTTATTCAATTTTCTAATAATAATATTGTTTTTTATTAATCATTGTAAGGTGAGGTAAGTACTGTCCCGTATGTAATAAGCAAAGTTGTGACAACAAAGTCTTTTATGAAGTACTAGAAAATGTATAGATGTTCCAACTTTTAAACTAGCTAAGTCTTTAAACACTCCTGAATATAGAGTACCATGAGTTCATTTTCTTACTTGTTTTTTATTGCACTGCTCACTTTTTGAGCCTGATACTTTATTATAATCATGTTTCCCCTTGTGTCAGATAGGTGGCGCCACTGAGCCCCAAACCCCGGAAACAACTGACACACTAACACATAGACAGTCACGGGTTTAAAACAAACACTTTTGTTATCAAAATACTTCAAAAAGGGTTTCTTCCAGATCACGCAAGCACAAATGGGCACAATAGTCTTTTTCCTTTCTTCCTTCCATCTCTTGTCTCTCTGTCCACCTTCCCCCAGAGAGTGTTGCATTTCTTCCTCCTAGCTCTGACTCACTGGTGGAGGCTGGACAGCTTCCCTTTCTGCCAGGCTTAGCCCGAAGGAAACACTTCCAGGTCATGTGGAAGTCCCAAAAAGTAGGGATTGTGAATCCCTGAAGCACCCCTAGATGGTTCCCATGGGACCCAGCAGGGCTGCCTCTCAGCACTACCTCCTGTGCTCAGTCCTGCTGTGCTGGGATGCTATCATCTAGTGGGCAGAGGATGAAAAAGTATAAAATTAGGAGTTTTCCACTCATGCTCCATTATCTTGCCTTCCCATCCAGGTAAGGGTCCCGTACTCATCCTGGCTGAGATGCCAGATAATCTGGCATGGCACTTACATCCTGTAAAACATCTTGCAGTGATTAGTGCTGCTAATGGTGCTATGCACAATAAACTTTAGCTGATTGATTCATCAAACATGCTTAATTAATATTGTGTTAAAGTGAGTAAACCAAATCCCATTTTAACCCCACAGAATTTACCTCCACATCATCACCTACTGCTTGAGAACCTATTTGAGTTTTGGGAAGTGACTGAAAATTTAAGATTGTGTGTACAAGGACCTAAATGGGGTTCCCTCGGAAGGATTCTAGGTTAACTGGCAGTGAGAGTGTGGGGATATCAAATGAATAGGAGGATCTTGACGTAGAATTGCAGCTTCTCTGGTGGACAGGAACCATGTGAGATGTTTTGGGCATATTGTGAGAATATTCCGTGTTTATCTTTCATAAGAGGATACCAGGCAAGATTCACTGGAGAACATTTCACAGTTAGTCAGAGATCATCATGAAATTCCCCAGAGGTACCTAGATACTGTTACTAGGTATAAAACGGGTTTCTTCCTCTGCCATTCTAGGGACAGAGTGGCCTTGACATGCTCCCTCAAAATGACTAGGATAAAGGAAAGCTTCCTTTTGCACATGCAGTTAAAAAAATGTGTGGTCTGTCTGGTGTGTGCCATTTATATGATTTTTTTTGCATGTTTTGTGTTTTTCTTAATTTACTGTTCAATTTTAGTATTTGATACTGCACTGCACAGCACTGCACTTTTATTTGTCCTTTACATTGCCTTGAAAGAGTGAATTTTGTTTATGCTAATATTTTGAAAAGGAATGATTGATCAACCTAGCCAGCATTTTAAACATAGACTGCCATGGGTGAAATAGAATATGGGGATGTGCATGTCTTACCTTTATACCTACAATTACTTTATGATAGGAGAGGCTATAAATGGGCCTGGACCAATTCACTTGAAACCTGGACACCCCCAATCAGCAAGGTCATTTCAACCACAAATTAAAAAAAATGAGGCCATTACAGCAAATAATCAAGAAAGGGTGACATTGCGGCAAATTTAATTTTCTTTTTAAAGTTCTACCTCTACATTATGTAAAGTTGAATTCATGTAAGTTTTTATTTTTTTAAATTAACATAGGTTGAGGTTCTACTGTTCTGTTTTACAAAGCCTTGAATTTAAACACTTCACAGCGGACTAACCATGTAGTAGTCATCGCGAAGATAAACCAGAGTGAGAGTGAGTAAGACACAAACAAGCTGGTACAAAAATAGACAGTTCTTTGTTAAAAAAACCAGGTGATATCAATAAATATATCAGAACTTGAGAAAAAGAATTCAGTGGAAACAAATCACACTAGCAAATCTATCAATTTAGTGTTTGATTGTGTAAATAAAAACAATAATATTATTAGAAAATTGAATAAATACATACTTTCTTTATATGGTGACACTCAGCCATCCAACCCCATCTACATCTGACCCTAGCCCATCTTTGAGGTGCACTTGCTTCAGTGGGATTTCTCACACAGCTGTCATGCCGTTTCATTCACCAATGCTCTAAACGCCACCACATTAAACTCTCAAGGTAAATGCCCCATATAATTATTTAAACAAAAAGAAAGTCTATAAGTAGTTATACAAAATGTGAAATAAAGCCAATACCATAGTGCAGGGGTGGGCAGATTCAGTCCTGGAGGGCCGCAGTGGTTGCAGGTTTTTGTTCCAACCCAGTTGCTTAATTAAAAAACAATCCTTGTCAATTATTTAATTTCATGGCTTGCTAGTGCTTTAACTCTGCCATGTCAAGTCATTCTCATATCCTAGATTTTTTTTTCCTTTCTAAGGATATCATCCAAAAGATTTGAGTTATTCTCAGTTCTTTACTTTTTTCTCTTCACTTTCCTTCCAAGTATTTAATTAAACCAAATAGTGCATGATAAATACACACAGGTGTAAATGGTAACAAGCTAAATGGAGAAATGCTGGTTTCTTTTGTCATTTGCATGTTATTGCTAATTAGGAGCAATTAAAAACCGAGAATACAGCTGTTTAAGACTAAAATAAGCAATAAGGGTTCAAAATCTTAACGAGCGAGACAACTAAAATGAAGCTGAAGTGTTACTTGAGCAATAAGGGCTTCTTATTAAGCAACTGGATTAGAGCAAAAACCTGCAGCCACTGCGGCCCTCCAGGACTAAATCTGCCCACCCCTGCCATTGTGCAATGTATCATAATTACTACTAACACTGTAAGAACAGGGGACAGCAGATGACTCAAAAAAGAAAAAAAAACGTGTTTATTGAGCTTATTATGTTGAGAACAAGAAGTGCAAACTGGAGGTCAGTCATTGCCTTTCATCTTATTAAGTTGAAGCAAATGGTTAACCAGCTGATAGTAGAGATAGTCTTCTCTTTTTAAGGCCGGTAGACCAACAGCTGATGAGAGGTGTAGCTCTTTTAAGGCTAATAAAGGTGCAGTGCAAGCAAGGAGAGACAACTCTAGCCTGGCTTCCATGTATCCAAAGAAGTGCAGGATATTTCAATCAGCTACAATAATGAAATTCTGTTCTGTTATATAGCGGTTAGTTTTATTGTGAATCACGAAGTGACAATTGCGAGTCACAAGAGTGTGTGTGTGTATGTATGTATGTATGTATTGTTTGTACTGTGGCTCTTCGTATTCATTGACTCCATTGAAACAGGTGGAGAAAGTTTCAAATATTATATTGTGAACTGGCACTGAAATTAAACATACCTGATAATTTATGATTTAGTGTCTTTGAGTGTAAGAGCATGAATTACAATAAAGAGGAGCATGTTCAATATTACTTTTTGAAAGCCCCTTTAGAAATTTGATGCATTTTACAAACTGTTTTAATGAAGTTTCTCCCATCACAACAATACGCCCATACAGTAAACCTGTAAAGGTAAAGCTGGGAGAACTTTGCGTATGACTAAAGCTGTGTTGGTGGGAGATGAGACAGCAGGCTGCCTGCTGCCGGTGCTGTTCAACGCATTTACAAAACAAAAGACACTGATGGAGTGGTGCAAGGAAATTTAAGGTGGTCTGGCATTAAGAGTTTTTACGTAGGCTTCAGGGATTCTAGTGTTAAGCACTCTAGTCATTTCCAGTTTAGAAATCTAATGAACTTTGACTGACCCATATCTGTGCCCCTACAGGTAATTTTGGAACTCAAAAACTTTATCCTTATAAAATTCCCAGTCCCTAACATATTTACTGTGCATTTCCAGATACTTAGAAAAAAATGTAATCAATACAGACCAATAAATAACCAGTGAGCCGTAGCACAGTGAGAGCTACCCAGGTGTACAGTGGAAGTAACATTGTAGAGAAGAGTTCCAAAAAGTGTGCCAACAAAATGGAAAAAGGTGAGGGGAACCCCGAAAAAAGTCATAGCAACAACTTATTTCGGAAGTTGTAATAATAAATAACCTGTAAATCAGGTTTATCTGTAGTAGAAATTAATTAAAATACTAGACAGAAGATGTTTTACACACTTTAATGAAATTTATGAAATTTTATTTGCACATATAGTGACAGTGATAATAAGAATGAATGCATTCAAGGACTTTAAATGCTAATATTCTTGGCAATGAAAATACATTTGATTATTAAAAGACAAGAAACAGCAGTGAAATGGTCCTCGCAAATCGAAAGTGTGTATTGCTGATGTAGAATGGTTACCTCATTTCTGTTAGCATCAGAAGAGCCATAGCAAATAGTGCAATGACATTTTTTTCTGGTTTTCAAAATGTAATAATGTTCTCGTTTACAAAGACAACTTTCTGTATAATGATAGATTAAAATGTTTATGCAAGCAGTTGGGTTTTCTGAGAGGCAGTCATGCCACGCAGATGCTTTTTTATATTAGCGTCTGACTGTTTTTGTATTACTTTTCAAACATGGCATACTGGCCTCTAGATATTTTCTACATACTTTAAAACATTCATTTTTCACTGCAGTTGTTTTCTTGTTACTTCATGATGTGTTCTTGTTTGCCTTGCAGTACACTTTGCAATGGTGTGGTCTGGAAAAGGTTCTGCAGATAAGAAAATTTCATTTCACTGCTAGAAGACTGTCTCAAATAAGGACCAGGTGCTCATGTTGTGAGAGCACCTTATACTCTGAGAACTTTCAGTGAAGTTAAACATTTGATGGATTGATGGGTGGATACTTGGATTTCCAACAGGGTATCTGTTTTTTTTGTCTCAGTTTATAAATATTAAGTCTGATTGGAAACTCACATTTTCTTAGTATGAGTTTATGCCAACATGTGTATTTGTAAAGCCCTGAGAAAGATGGATTCACATCTTATGTCTGCAATGGCTGCCTCCTTGTACTAGCCTACATTATCTGTTTGGACTTCAACTGCTGATAATTGTTACTGTTCCCTATTGTATTGCCTCTATGCTGAATTCCTAATCTGGCTACAGTGAAAGTGTAGGAGATGAGAGGGCAGAGGTGACCACTGACGTGTCTCTTGGAGTGTTTGTATACAATGATGTGTCCTGCAATAAAACGGTGTTTCTCGTACAGTGCTGGATCCTACCTTTTGCCTAATGTTGCAGAAAATTAATGAATTGATTAAAATATACTAGGTTTTTGATTTTTATTTCTGTCTTAAAATGTATTTATTTAAGAAGAAATACAATGCTGTTTCAGTTCTGCAAGCATTGTGTTGCACAACTCGGTTGATAGTGTTTGATAGTGTTTTACGTTTCTTTTTCAGCTGAAAATATGTTCCGACACGATCACCAAGTCTGTGCATGTTTAGCATAGTTTTTTACTTTTATGAAATTTTTTCATTTTTTTGTATGATATTTTATTAGTGTATATTGATCAAAGATTAAAAATGGAAGAATATAAATTGAATTTAATTATAGCAATCATCATATTCTAATGTTGTGTTGACTTGTGTATATAAATGTATCCATCTGTTGCTGTCTACCTTAAGATTTAAGCACCCTTTAAAAATCTGCCATTTACATTAGTTTCTTATTGTTACTTTCATTGTCTTTAATTATGTTATTCCTTTCTTGCCAATAGAGCAAAGTGTAACTTTTTTCTGTATCATGAAATTGTATGTTTAATGTTTTGTGCTTCTTCCTTGATATGAGCTTTTAAAAAGGACTGATATTCTAATAATGGGAAAACAATTGTTTAGAATGTTTTTAATTTTTAACAGTGGTAAAAAGTCTCCCCTTTGTAAAAATGTCTTCTCATAACTGGTCCACTACATATGAGTGGGCCATTACTACTCTGAATGGCCAGGGAAAGCTGGGTTCATAGCCAGTTTACAATCATTTACAAGACTCTGCCTCTCATTTAAACGGTTCAACTGATGCACAGCAAAATAAATCTCAGTGTAACAATATGTTTCCACATGAGATTTTTTTGCCCTTACTTTTGTTTATTAATAAAGCTCCAACCCCTAGCCCCTGACATCTCTGTCTTAATTGAATATTCCTCTCTTTCCTGGCAGATTGAGCCTGTGGCTATTCCTGGATATCAGAATATGGAAAGTGCTGTTTGGGGGAGAGAGTGGCTATTGATCTGACAGCGGTTAGATTTGCAGTTGCTAGTGTTGAAAGTCAGTGTTGTCTGCATGTGATCAAGGTGCTATTAGATTTACCTCTGAGCAGCAGATTAAAAATAGGAAAAAGCAGTGACGCATGTTATCTTTTCTTGTAGGTGGTAAACAAAATATTGAAATTTGAATCTGTTAATCAAAAGCACTGAGCATTGCGAGTTACTTTAAATAAGTTGGCGTTATATAACGTTGTAAATAATATTTAAATGCAGATAAGTGAAAATGCATTATATCCCACTGATTTAATATCAAGGCTTTTGTCACACATTGTTAATTTGGGATATAAATAACTCTTCTAAATAGATTTTTTCAAACTGAATAAAATTCATGCCTTCATCCTTAACAATTTTTTTTTTAACCATCATGGGGTCAGACACTATCCTGGCAGCACTGTGCACAAAGGCAGCCATTACTTCATTGGGCTAACTATACACTCAATTTCACAAATACTGCACCAGTTTAGAGCCAACAGTCAACCTTACAACTAAGTCTTTGGGTAATAAGAGGAAAACCTGAGTGCCCCAAGCAAAACCTTGGGGACAATGTGTAAGCTCTTGGCAGGCAGTGACAAAGCCCACAATTGAAATCTGGTCTTCTGTGAGGACTGAGTATGAAATACAATTTATACTTTTAAAAATATCACTTTGGGAAATAAAATGTAACCTGAAATTATTAAAAATGTACCAAAATAGACTGGGAAGGTCACTTTCACTTATACACATACACTTTTTTAATCTTATTTTTCCATCCTTACATGACTATTTCTTATTCTGGAAGAATTCTTATTTTTTTAAACTTCATATACTCCATTTGTCTCAGTATTTCTTACAGTTATGTGTTTGATGATACAATATGTCTTACATGTACACATGAAGGAGGTTTTCTGTATTATACGGGTTACACATACTGTATATGCCCAGAGTCTTCAGGTTTTCAACATTATATGGGTTACACATTATAAGTGCCTTGCTGAGAAAGGAAGACAGAATGGAAGGACAACGATGGACTGGCATCCCATACAGAATGGGTATGGGACCCTTACCTAAAAAGTAGGACAAAATAAAGGAGGAATGGGTGAGGACTTCTATTTCAGTATATGTTTATCCTTCTTCCGCTAAATGGCAGCATCCCAGTAACTCAGTAACCACGTGGACACCTGTAGGACACGATGGAAGTTGTTGTGGCATTAGTCAGCCCCGTTGGGGCCCATGGATACCACCAGGAGATTATGCAGGGATTTATTAGCCATGTTTTTAGGGGCTTCTGTTTGTCCCAGAAGTTCTTCCATCAGGCTATGCCCTGATGATGGAAGTTCTCCTGGGTCCTACATAAAAGGAAGCCACCCAGCCTCCTCCAGTTGAGTCACAGGCGGGAGAAAAAAAGGCAACACTCACTGGAAGGAGTTGGACAGAGAGAGAAGAGAAGGAAGGAAAGAAGAAGAATTTCATTGTAGTTGTGCTAGTTCAATCTTTAGAAGAAACCTTTGAGAGGTAATAACATCTGTTTTGAACCCATGACTGTATTTGTGTTGGTTGTATCCAGATTTTGAGGATTGGTGGCAACCCCTATCTGTCACAACATATATGCTTGGGATCGTCACTGCTTTTATATATATGTATGGTCTTCAGGTTATCTTCCACTTGATAACCAAACATTCCCAAGTCGGATAGTATGTGGAAATACCATATGAATGGTTTACTGTGTGAAAGGATTTCGACAAACACAAACAAACAAATTTTGGGGGCAGCCGCCCATATACTTGAAATAGGCTGCCAGCTATGAAAGTTTGGTTCAAATGAGACAGGTCTCAACAGACTTCAGTCCAACTATAGAACAAACAGACAGGCAAACATTGCGGTTTTAAAGTTGGCCAGAGGAAGTCATGTCATTGGTGTTGGAAACAGAAGAGATGTCATTGGGCCCGGAACCAGAAGTGATGCCATCCAGTCCAGGTGAAATTTCCCATGTCTGCAGATGAAAAAGAGGAAGGATCAGTGCACTCTGCCACCCCTTGGTCTGGCATGGAATTATCCCTTTTTGAGCCCTTCAGTTGCCTCCCATGCACACGGGGAACGACAACTGATATGAATGTTATACTAGATCATGGAGTTATGTTAAAAATTTGTAAACTAAAACTAATGGATTTATCACACCAGGTGTCCTGGATGTGGCATTTGGCACAGCAGAATACATAAAAAGGTTTTTGTATCACTAGTTTTAAATGCTGATTATTGTTCTTATTGACATTTTTAATACAGTTCAGTTTTTTCTTATTTACAATATGTTTGAATACATTGTGTATATTTTTATTCAATTTTTCTTCTGTAGTGATTTAATAGTTATATAAAGAGATATCCTTACATTGCTTCTTTAAGTAACTTGAACTACAATGCTGTGGTGTGTTGACATAAATTTTGACACATTTTAATTTTAGCCAATATATTGACAACGTAAAGACAGGAATGACTGGGGAAAAAAAACTTTCATAGTAGTGGTAATGTACAGTGGCATTACAGAACATAGAAAAGGTGTAATGGTTTGGAACAGAGTCTGCCCTGAGCTCACTTGCAGGATCTAGACGGAACACCAAGGAACACACAAACACACTTATCATCAGTATCATTAAACCAAACAAATACTGTATATACTGTATTTGAGATCTAAGAGAAAACAATGTTACCTGTTAAAATGAACACAGGAACTCCATGCAGGCTGTGATCAGGCTGGGAAATGAGTCCAGTTTCCCTGAGCTCTACCACTGTATCACACTATGAAGTTTCTATAGGTATTAAGAAATAAAAAAAAAAAAACCTTATAACATTCTCATACAAATTTAACCCAGTTGAGGGTTGTGGGTGGAGAGGGAATAATTTATCTTGACAGCACAGAGCACAAGCCAAGACCTAGTAAATATCAGGGTCCCATCACACGCACCCCCTACACAGAGGTCAATTGGGAATCGCCAGTTAACCTAAAATGTGGGAGTGAAAACCCTGCTACCTGAGCTGAAACCATTTCAGTTTTTTTATAATTTAGCTTGAAATCCATTTTAAAAGCAGGACTTTGACTCAGAAATAGAGTCCCTAGAAAATCAGCTGCCTACTGATGTACAGTATACTTGGTAATGATAATATAACCTCAGAGGAAGGCAGAGTAACTGACATTAACAAAACATGGCAGAGGATGTGGTGAGGTGCAAGACTCAATATCAGTACTACAATCTTCTATAACAGCATGAGATACATTATATTGCATTAATCAGTGTGGTGACGATTGTATAAATCCAATTGTTTTATGCAGATTGTCATAGATTTTATTTTGGTTATAAAAGAACAGAGATTTTACTAAAATATACCTCACTAATTCAACTTACTATTAAAATAACCACAGTGTGAGCATAACATATTAATTCAATTCCTCATCATATGTTCTCAATTACAAATAATAATACAAATAGATACACATTCAAATAAACAGGCTAGCAGCTGTGTCAGCATACAAAAACACTGCGATCTCTATTTCAGTTAATAGTTGATTTTAGTTGTATATTTACTTTTTAAAATTATTCGTGCATATATGTCATCATTTTCAGTCTGCTGTTCCTGGTTAGTGTTGCCATAGCAACACACCTTGCTGGACTGACCAGGCCACCATATCTTTAGCAACTTTCTCCATCTCCTCCTGAAGAATTCCCAGGTGCTTCCAAGTCAATCTGGAGACATAATCGCTTTGGAGTGTCTGAGTCCATCCTCAGTTGTAGTGTGCCTGGATCGATCCCACTCTAGGAGTCAGACCCTGGAGTGATGTTCACTGGTGAGCACCTGTTGGCTTGTTATTTAAAGTGCTGCATAATGTATATATGATCGATAATGTTGAGATTTCTTGCATTTTATTGGTATAATGGAGAAATTTTGCTGACAATTTATGAATTGTTTCTTACTACATACAGGCTTATATTCATATGTTAATAGTAATAGTATTTATTTTGTTCTTTTTTTTTAAAAAAAAAGATGAGAGCCTTTTGAATCAATAATTATTCATTGAATCACCTATGACACTGGATAATTAAGGTTTTTTTCTTCTTTGGCAAGTGATTCAGACCTCTATCTCCAAGTACTGTACTTTTATTGTAGTCAGTTGGAAAATAACGTCTCCCAAGAAGGGAAAATAGAAAGAAGTAATATATAAATGGACCAGGTGAATAAGGAGATGGCAAGGGACTGTTGAAAAAACAGACTTAAGTTTGTTAAACAAAGACTAGATAATAAGGGTCAACAGAACTAAAGTGAAAGGAATAATACAAAGTTGAACAGGCAACAACCAAAGGTCCTATATATAAGTAAAATTTGTTTCACTAACTAAAGAGTTTGATTTCTGAGCCACTTTTGTTTAAAATAACTGGGAAAATTTGATTAACATGAGCTACACTATTTCTAATGTCAGGAGCTGGTATGCAGCCATACACTTGATTAGCAACAATTAACAAAATGGCTTCAGCCATGAAAATTTGCACAAAATGGCATCCTGTAATAAAAATAAAAACAAAAATAAAACTAAATCAAAGAAGTCTGGCATGACACTTCATTTATATCACTCATCTCAAATAATTTACATTAACACTAATAAGCAGTTCACCAATTATCCACAGCAGGTTAATATTCCAGTCCATGGAACTGGGGCAATCCCTAGTAGCTGACTTTGGAAGCATAGCTCTACCAGAGTTTGCAATTAGTCCCTGGTTAATAATCTGAGTTATGAACCACTAGAGCATTATAGCCTCATTGTGTGTAACTAGGACATAAACTGTGGATGCATAGTTGGCATCAGTCTGTGAGAAACGTTGTGCTCCTGGTAGAGTTGCCCTTGGCCAGTTGAAGATGCTGTGTGGAGCCTTCATGTAGCCTCATTATCCAAAAAGCAAAAAGGTAACGTTCAGGGGCACTGCCAGTCAGGTACTTCATCATGACAATGAAAACTGCTTCATGTAAGATTTTGGAAAGTTGAGATCTTTGGTCAGTAATTGGCATAGGACTCACTTAAGTGTATTTTTTTAAAAGAATAGTTAAACATTTTCCATGGCAGGTGCATAAATGAATAATAGGTATAGTTTGCAATTCACTGTTTATACTTAAATTAGGTAATTTCACATTATTAATTTAAAATGAATGTACTTCAGTTTCAACACTCCAAACAACACTTAATGCAAAATATTTACTGTGTGATAAAAGAGTAGTAGTAGTAGTAGTAGTAGCACCAGTATTGTCTCATGTACAGAGTATACTGAAATTCTTACTTGCATGTCTGACCAAAATCCAACACATAATCAATCTCTGGTACCATGATAAACAGAAATGTATTAAAATACAAAATTTTCAGGTAAACATATCCAATGCACTCCTTACTCTTGTTTGTATGCTCCTCTAAATTGATTAGAAACATTCATAATAAAAATAGAAATTACATTTACCTCTATGGCAGATAAGACACAATAAGACAAATATTAGGTAAAACTAACTTCAAATATGTATTTGTAATTTTTTTACTTTGAAACTGAAGTGGGGCTTTCAGCTTATTCAGCTACATAGCACTGATGAACCAGATAAGTATGATTTGTGTATATGAGTATATAATATAACGTAATATTTACAAGTCACTTTAATCTATTTTAGCATCACAAAAGGCTATATCCCATCTTAACAGTATCAGGTGTAGAATGGAAGCCAATTATTGCACAAGTTTCTCATATTTATATATATCTCTTCATCTTAATAAAATGATAAGCATCTGTATGTGTTTCTGTTTGTCCCTCTGGTTGCTATGTCTCTGTCATTCCAACAGATGTCACACCACAAACATTAACACTCCTTTTACAAATCCCATACCAAATGGCATGTAACAGAGACCTCAGCATTAATGTTTAGAGTGCACAATCTATTGGAATATATTTTAAAGTAAAAAGCATTTGATTTGTCATTCCAACAGATGCCACATCACACACTTTTTTAACAATAAAATGTATTACTACACTATGCCATCGGCTAGAATGACAAATGCTAAGCATATGTCTCTATTACATGCCATTCAGTATGGGATTCATAAAAGCTGTTTTATGTATGTATATACATAAAATAGGCTTTCTCTGAATTACAAAGAACTGCTTTATAAAAATTCATGAAAGTTCTTGTAGTACCCTTTTCAATTTACAAACCATAATTTAGTAATTACATTTTTGCATTTACAAAAATCTGATCTTTGCATTCATTCCAAGTACCCCTTGCTACAGCCTGAAGAACTGGGTACAGCTGATTGTGTGGGGCGGGGCTTAATGACACCCAATCCCAGCCTCAATCCCTCTCACAGCCAATTGTGGTGTTCAAAGAGTTAATATAGCAGAGCTGCATCCACAGGCTACAGAGAGGTGCACTTGTGCAATCATGCGCCATGGGTCACTCCGCTTGTGACATGTGTGGCAAACATGTCTTCTTGTGTTATTCAGAGGGGCATGACTCCAAAAAGGATGATATTTTCAGAAAAGACAACGAAAGATCAAAAGGCCATTCCTTTGACTGTGTAACTTGAAGTGATGAAGCATAGGTAAAAAGTTATTGTAAACTGTATTTAATGATGGGCAATGTCTTATGTGGGATTGTTTGGAGGACTAATATTTTTAAACTAATTTTTTTTTAATTTTTTGATTTTGGTGTTATTTGAAAAATGGGGGGGTGGATATTGGGGACCAGCTTTGCTTTTTATATACAGTAACTTGATGGTAATGTTTGAGTTTTCAATAATGAATTAGATGTATAAAATGGGGAAGTGTGTATACAAAATACTGTTGTATATACTATATATACAGTATATGTGTGCGTGTTCTGTTCAAAAGAATTCCATCAAACTTACAACCTTCACCAGGAACAACTGAAAAGGATGATGATGTACATTTCAGAAAATTAAGATTTCATTCAGAACTATGTGAGTCAGAAAAGAAATGCGTTACTTTACATTCAGGAAATCTTTTTGTGTTGTTTTCCCTCATGAAGCCTTGTTCTATGTTCTGAACTCTGATTCATATAAGCTTGTTCAGTTGAGTTTGTTTGCATGTTCTCGGTGTTTCTCTTTGGGTGTTCCTCTCAGTATTACAGTTATCCTCCTTCATCCCAAAGATATGCATGTTAACTGGAGACTCTAAATTTGCCCACTGTGGGTATGTGTATAAGAGTGTGCTACAAAGATTTGGCACCCTGTGCGGGGGAGGTTGATAATGTTGTATCCAACACTGCTGGGAACTCGATAAAGAATATTTGAAGATACGTAGATGAGAATCTAATTTTTCTCTCTAATGCCCTTGATCTCACAAAATGTGTTTAAGAAACAACATGATTTTGCCATATTTACTCACTTTTCCTATTATTTCAAACCAAAGTTGCAGTACACCCAGTATGCATCTTTCACATTTAAATACGACACTGGTCTCCTTACTGTCAAACTACTGTATAGTTGATTGAAATAACACTCTTCATGATTAACAAAACCAATAATTTTCCCATATTTGAATATGGTTGCTTTCATTTTTAACACACTATACTTATGCATGTGCTTTCCTCAAAAGCTTGTACATGAGGATGCCCAGCAATTAAACCGCTTCTGTCTCAACAAACAGCAGGGCAGGATCATTATATTTGAATTTAGACGTCATCTTGCTGCCTTCTGGTGCCTCATTTGATGGTGTTTCAGGGTATTTTACATAACTGCACACTGTGTGTTTATTGCCTTTTCTTTGGGATAGCAAACCAAAACAAAGCAGGGATGCACAAAAAGCTCGTAATTCAAAGCCCTGTTAAATGACATACACCCACACCCACAGAGCAGCCCTGGGCTCATTTATCCTCTCTGCCCACACTCTTCCCAGACAAACCAGGGACTGCAATTCCCATCTCAAGCAGAGAGAGTTATAGTTGGTGTTAGGAGTTAAACAGAGAGGAGCTTCAGCTTGCGGGGTTGTCTCTGAGAATGAAAGGAAGAGAGAAAGACTTTAGGGTTCCTTTGGCTCTGCGTGGGCTGCTCTGACTTTGACAATAATTCTGGGGAAGCCTCTGTCACGGCAGCTGCACTGCTCACAGCACAAAGTGAAGGGATATTTTTCTGTCAGTAACAATATATGCTGCCAGTAAACCCTTTGACACCCACCTGAAGTGGGAGGGAAGAAAAGGAGCTGAAATCCAGCAATTAGCCAATATTATTGGAAGGCTGTGTCAAGCCACTCCGGCCTACGCAGTGCCTACACACAGAGGAGCCTGGCAGCGAAGATTAATTAGGGGATTAGTGCAAACTTCATGCACAGTCTTTGCTGCAGCAGTGTTGCTCAAGTTTACCTGAACAACCCTTCTCATTCGGAAAAAAAAAAGGAAGGAATCTTTCAGCAGCTGCTCGATTGTAAAGTAACCTCACCTTAACAGCACCAGAATGGAATCCCACATTTGAGTTTGATGATTGGCTGAGTGGGCAGCACAACAGATTTAATTTGTCCTTGACATGTCTTTACACTTGTGACTGCTAACCTTTACCCTGAAACTCTGCAATGGAATTTAGCTCCTGAAAAGTGCATTGCATCAGATACAATCCTTTAATGGTAAAACAAGTTACATCTTACAGCAGTATCTATTTCGGTTTATTAAATGTCACCCAATAATCAAACTTTCATAGCTTATATTTACTTTAAAGCCATTTTTACTTTTATGGCACAGCCTCTTTTAAATGAGCTTATTTCACATTTCGCTGCTGACATGCCACTTTCATTTTTTATTGTCTAATGAAAACAATTACATTAGAGTTGCTGAATATGAAGACAGATGTGAGTGTGTAGAGCTGTCCAAACAACAGTCTAAGATGTGATCTGTTCATTGTTTGGTGAGAATGACATTTTATTCTAGGCTATAATCATACATTAGCTGTTGTTGGAACTTTCACATGGTTTCAGGAAGATATTACTACAATAGTGTGATACTATCTGAATAAATGTACCCATGATGCTGTCTTCTTAATTAATGATCAGTGTCATACCGTTTAAGCTGATCAAGAATGATATGGCAAATAGACGTAACATATGTTAGGTTTGTCATAACTGTCCACTTACTGCTCCAGCTGTAAGTTCCACAATTAAAATTGTATTTATTTAATTTTTATTGAGTGAAAATATTACACACTAGCATGTAACCTTTAGTCAAGCCACAAAAAAAGACCAGGCACTGATCCAACTGACTACAAGACTTTTCTTGTAGTTTCAACTCACGGAAGCGAGGCAGAGATGGAAACTGGACTACACTTAGGATTTAAATCTTAGTCTCTAAACCACAATGCCTACCTGTAAAAAGTTATTTCTTAAGTTTAAACCAGGGGTGGGCAAAGTCAGTCCTGGAGGGCCACAGTGGCCGCAGGTTTTTGTTCCAACCCAATTGCTTAAATTAATAAGAAGCACTTATTGCTCAAGTAACACTTCTGCTTCATTTTAATTGTCTCGCTTGCTAAAATTTTGAACCCTTATTGCATATTGTAGTCTTAAACAGCTGTATTTTGTTTTTTAATTGCTCCTTATTAGCAAAAAGATGCAAATAACAAAAGAAACCAGCATTTCTCCATTTAGCTTGTTTCTATTTACACCTGTGTGTGTATTTATCATGCACTATTTGGTTTAAATAAATACTTGGAAGGAAAGTGAAGAGAAAAAAGTGAAGGACTGAGAATTAGTTATTTGTTTTAGACTTCAAATTATTTGTGTAATATCCTTAGAAAGGAAAAAAAATCTAGGACAGCGGTTCTCAAACTGTGGGGTGTGACCCCCTAGTAACAAAAAAGGGGGCGCGAATTTTGCCATATGTAGCGGTGTATCGGCAGCAAAAAATATAGGAATACATTTTATCAGGTTTTCAAAAAAACGTTAGGGGGGTGCGATTAAAACTGTTATGAAAACTCGGGTCGCAAATACTTAAAGGTTGAGAAACGCTGATTAAGGATATGAGAATGACCTGACATGGAAGATTTAAAGCACTAACAAGCCATGAAATTAAATTACTAGCAAGGATTGTCTTCTAATTAGGCAACTGGGTTGGAACAAAAACCTGCATTACTCCAGGACTGACTTTGCCCACCCCTGGTTTAAACACTGCACTTGGCCATTGACAGCAGTGAATTTGTAAGCTGGGAGTTTCTCTTGGTGTTCTGGTTTTCCTCCCACATCTCCAAAGACCTACATTTTTGGTTCAGCCTGCAAAGGCTCTGGCACTCATAACCATGCAGACTAAATCAAACTCCTTAGCGTTATGTTTACTCCCAGAAAACTAGCTACAAACAAGAAAAAATGTTATTATGATAAGAGAAACATGTTAATACTAAATATCTACACAAATGCCTAGTGTCCACAGATCTAGTACATGTCCTATATTTTTGAAATAGTCACAATCACAAAGCCTAACATCACAATCAGGATTGCAGAAGCATGTTTCTTTGTGCACTTTTTTTATAATACTTTCTATTGCTTGCAACTGACAGAGTAGAATGTCAGTACCTGATCTGCACAAGCAACAGAGCCCATTGGGTTATTGTAGGCTACAACAGCGCAAGGCTTAGTGGCTTCCACATTTCCCTTGCCATGAATTTTGACAGATGCTGCATTGAAATCAAGCTAAGATCGTTCTGTCTTTCTTTTTTGATCACAATCATTATGCCTTTTTGCCACACTGAAGTTTCATGTGACCATGTTGACCAGGCATGTAACGTCAATTTGGTCATTCAGTGCTGTATACATCAGTTTCACTATCCATGTCAACATTTAATTGCCAATTCATATTGTCATCACTATTGCTTAATTCAACTAATGATTCAGGTTCAGTCTGCTCTAAAACTGGCTTCACAGCTTTTTGTTTACACCCCATTGAGTGTTGAAGGCGGTTGAAGGCTCCGCTCCAATCATGAATATGGATGAATTAACATAATGTGATAAACTGCATGGAAATATTCATGATTTTTTTTTGCAGCATGGTGTTATTTTATTCACTAGAATGCATCAAAATACTATCCCAAACATTATTTGGGTTTAACACCGTACATAGGATCATAACAGCATAACCCAAGAGTCACTCGGAGTTAACCATTTTTACATAGAATTCTAAGCCTGAGAGGTGCTTAGGATTAATGCCAAGGAGGTTAAGCAAGCTTGAGAATGTCATGATTGCAGGCAGCATCTATGGAGAAGCATTGGGTTAGTGATAGAAAAAACTTATGCTAGTAAAATTGAATTCAAAAGACCATACTAGATATGTTTGACCGTATATGCTGCCATAAGCAACTTATATAGGTGGATCAGAGGCTGTAATTGATCTGTCAGCCTAATAGTAAAATTGAATTCAAAAGACCATACTAGATATGTTTGACCGTATATGCTGCCATAAGCAACTTATATAGGTGGATCAGAGGCTGTAATTGATCTGTCAGCCTAACATGTAGGCTATGGTGATTGTGACAGCAAAATAAACAAACTAACCCAATATATCATGAAATTCGATGCAATGGAAATATAATAAACTTTAAACACTAACGTTTGATTTGTCTTTACTGTGTCCATGTCTGCATGTACATCATCATCCACTCAAAAAACATTTGTCAGCCATTTTTTGAAACGAGAAGCTGACTACAGGGAACTTTTTAGCGAGCCAGGAGTGTAACATAAAATGTTACGAATCAAGTCTGAAATGGCAGTGAACAACGGAGAAAGATATATGCCAAGGTTTAAGGGAAGTTTTAATGTATGCCCATTTGGGAGACTTTCATTTTTTGACAATGAATTATATCAGCCTTTAGCAATACTTATTATATCATATTTATTTTGTTAGTTTTTTTGCAAGTTTTTTATTTAGTCATGTTTACACAATATCTCCAATAACAGACAGACAAACAAATGATCTAGAGACAAGAGAGGTTTAAAACTGTAAATAAAAATATTTACATCATCGAGAAACAAATATTTAGCTTCTGGGTGCTGCATAAGCAGCAGCCTTTTACAGAAGCTCTCTCTTGAGTTTCAGTAAAGTTCTCATTTACCCTAGGGGACAAATAAATAAAGTACATCTATCTATCTATCTATCTATCTATCTATCTATCTATCTATCTATCTATCTATCTATCTATCTATCTATCTATCTATCTACTTCTAATAGTTTGATAGTGAGTTTTTACCTGGTTACATAGTAAAACTGTACACTTCTGGAATTTTTATTATCTCCAATATTCCATATTAAAATGGCACTGAGAAGAAAAGAGTTTCTTGAGCAATTTGTATGGGTTGCTAAAGTGTCAGTCTTCCCAGATTTCCCAGTTCTACTGGCAATGTGCATCTGTGATCTTTTGAGATAATTTCCATTTTTTTCAACATTGCCCTCTGACAGACACCTACAAATCATCTATGTCAGCTCCAGTAACCTTAGCTGCAATATTGGAAATGGGCTGGAGCTTCTTTAAATTTTAATTTGTAAGACTACTAAACCAGGCAATGAAGCTGAAAGCTATGACACACTGGATGACACTGTGATATAAGAACAACATGATGTCCTTGTCCACTTTAAATATTCCGAATTTACGGAGGTGAAATAACTGCTGATTGCTTTCAAAGTATGTTTTGTGTTTATATTCAGCCACTATTACTCCTTCTCCAGAATAATTATGAGTGAGCATGCAGATTTTTGCTATTTTAAAGTCAAATATAATTTATTTGGTCTTTTTGGCATTCAGCATTCATTAAGTTCTGCTACTGTTCTCTTTCAATACCAGTGACCAATCTTTGAACTCAGGAATAATTGTTGTCAATGGTTGGCTGCTAAATATGGCCAAATAGCTATGCTTGTTCTTACAAAATGTATTATTAGGTCTTTAAGCATGCTTATCTGTTCATAAATTCATTTTTTAATTTAATTGTTAATTTCGGTTTTAAACTTTGAATGTATAGTTTATTAGTATGATGGGTAACCAGGGAATAAAAAAGCTTTGTTTAGAGGATTTTACAGCTACAACAGTCACCACACTATTATGAAATAATTGCAAATTGAAATATATTGCGTGCAAGTTTTAAGTTAGGATATGTGCAACATTCATTAAACATATGAAAATTTCAAAAGATTCTTTAAGATATGGAACACTTGTTATGTGATATACAGTATCATTGTATTGATGGATTCATAATCTCTGGCCTCTTCATTTTTTCATGAAACACCAGGAACATTTCCAAAAATAAGTCAGACTGATACTAAACCACTACTAATTATTTCTACTAATTTATATACAGTAGGCAATAACCATGTTAGCTTACCTTAAAACCCTTTCACATAATAATTTCAGCCTAGATATTAATTTGAGTAGGTGTTCATTTTCCTAAAATGATTTCACAGACTTCAGAGAAGCTTTCCAGGTGGCACTTCATCACAGCAGTATCTCGGTTAGCCCTATCTGTTAAGTGAGTCAACTCCAGTCTTTGTTTCAAATGCGATAGATGCATTCGCAGTCCATCCTCAGTTAGAATGCTTGAGTGAATGTTCTTCACCAAACTCCTTGATTAACTATTTAAACAAACAGTAGTGACCTAAAAACACCACAAGTACAAGGTGACATGTGCAACAACAGTGTATTTTTTTTAAATTGTGTGGTCGTATACTTAGATATGGGGATGGATATTTGAGGTGTAAACCACAGGACAATGATTATATTTTTATATTATGTACATTAAAGAACCATCAACAACAAATCAAATGAAATTAATAATATATTGAAGAATTATTACAAAAGTAAAATTGAATAAATCAGAAAAAATTTGCCATGATAATTTTATTTTGACAAACAATTCAGATAAATTTCCACTTTCAGTAAGCAGAAGTGGGTCAAAAGTTGCAAGAGACTTTAGTAATGTGTGTAACGCGATACTTGTACATAAAACTTTGTTTACATAAATCAAAAACATTCTCAAATATGTATGTATTACCATTTGAACATCAAACAGAAAATTGTGATTATCTTGAAAACAGGTTGTTTTTTGAAAAAATGCAAACAGACAAAAAATGCTTAGAATGTGATGCTTTACCATAATATGATGTGAAATTATCAAATTTTTAATACTTTTGGGGAAACATTTTAGATAAAGTACCACTTCCCGTTAGAGGAAATAGCTCAAAAGTTGATAGAAATCTACATTTTCTACCTAATGCTTATATGCAAAAATTGGTTGACCTAAGTGAAAGCGTACTCAAGTTATCATGTTTACATACACACACACACACACACACACACACCCACAGACATAATTCCAAAAATTGTATTTCCAAACTTGGGGAGGTCTAAAACGTCGAGATTCATGAAAATCTCGAAATCAGATTTTTGGACGATTCCAATACTTTCCCTATACTTCGTATATGAGAAAGTAAAAAATGATCATCAAATGAATTACATGATTTAGGATAGGTGTCAAATACATTTCATGTTAAGTTACGATTTCTTTCATCTGAAAAATTAATGAAAGTGAATTGTTGAACATCTGTTTGTAGGAAATAAGCAGATCTTTCAACCAAATAAAGAGATGTAAGCTTTGTTTGTGTGTGTGTTTACTGAGCAATTTATACAATATGTGCAGTTATGTACTTATTTGATGCATTTATAGTCATTCTTTCTTATTTTCAGAAGCAGAATTAATTTCATATATGTCAGACAAAGTGTGTTCAATAAATGGATTTTTTTCTTATTTTAAACACAGATAATTATCATTCATTCATCTTTTTACATTGTAAAAGGCACTATATATCGCCCAACCCGGCACTGACTGATGCAGAGGCACGTGTAAAAACACACAGGCACTTTTATTTTTCGTCAGCTGGCTGGCACGTCTTCCCCATAATCCCTTCAGCCACAACACAGTCCCAAAAGCACTAAAGGCAACACAAAACACTTCTCCTCTGGCACCACCACTCCTCCCAGGCAACCTTGTCCTCTTCCTCCCGATTCTGGCTCCTGAGTGGTGGATGCTGGCCCTTTTTATAGCCCACTCGGAAGTGCTCCAGGTGCTTGATCACCTGTTGCTAATTGCACTTCCGGGTTGGGCTTGTAGAGGTGTCCAAAATGGCTCTGGGATCCATGCAGCATCCCCTGGCGGCCACCCCAGATCCCCACAGGCAGTTTTCCTGTGGGAAACTGAGGCACCATCATCACCCAGGGAGGCTGCCACCAAGCGTCCCGGGGGAGGTACTGAGGAGCCCATGGCTGCTTCCCTCGGAACATATGCAGCAGGGGCGTCCCGGCCGGGTAAGGGACCCGGCCCCCCATCACAACATAAACAATCACAATAACTAATGCTGTAATTGTAGAAGTATTTTTAGGTTTAGGCAATAAAACCAGTTGAGTATTTATATTCAGTAGATGTGTATTTCTGAATCACATCTTCTAATTGCAACATATAGAGAAAAGAGAACCGGACCTAACACTGAGCCCTAACTGCAGACAGGAAAGAGAGAAGCTGTTTTTAGACTCCTGCACATATAGAAGTTTTTTTTGGCATATATGAAGTAAACCAAAGAAGAACGGTACCTAACAAATAAGTTTACCTTTGGGCTAGTGTCATTTTTGAAAGTGACCAGACAACAAAGGTGCTTCTTGAGTGCAGGGGCAATGAAAGGATGATTTTGAATGTTTTATATTGCTTTTTACAATGCTAATTACATCTTTTCTAAAGTGAAAGCTAATGCATTTTCAAGCTGCAATTTGCAGCAAAAATATTTCTAATAACTTCTTACATGTTGCATATTCTATTGCAGTGTTTATGTCCCACCCAAGGTTTGTTCCTGCCTTGAACCCAGTTTTTCCAGGACATGCTCAGTTTTGCTTGGCCTTGTAAAGGAATAAGTAGGTTCATAATTATGTGTAGACATTTTATTTCCTTAATTTCCCATGTTTTTAATATAAATCACTTTCTTACTAACTTTTCATGAACTTACTCCAGTTTTTCATTAGCATTTCTACCTTTTTAAAGGAAATATATAGAAAATAAAGGCAATATACTTTGGTGATTAATCCTCACAATTCCTTCACAGTATTTAGGAATTTATTTCAGTTTTTACAGAAAAGATGCAACTGGAATGGTCAAAAATTAAATTAATATTAATGTTTAGCTTAATGTTAAATGTACTGTATTCCAATTTTCGAAAGTAATAATAATTAGAACATTTCTTCATAATTCATCCCCATTAGCCCTGGAATTGGCCTAGTCGCTCTTCTCTGAACCTTTTCTAGTGTTGCTATGTCCTTTTGGAGCCTGGAGACCAAAATTGTACACAGTACTTCAGGTGAGGTCCAACCAGTGCACTGTAAACTTGAGCATAGCCTCCTTGGACTTGTACTCCACACATTGTGCTATATAAACTAACATTCTGTTAGTCTTCTTAACGACATCTGAACACTGTCGGGAAGTTGATAGTGTAGAGTCCACTGTGACTCCTAAATCCTTCTCATAAGGTGTATTCTCGATTTTCAGACCTCCCATTGTGCATTCAAACCTAACATTTTTACTTCCTATGTGTAAAACTTTACTATTTTTAACATTAAACTTCATCTGCCGCAAATCTACCCAAGCCTGTATGCTGTCCAAGTCCTTCTGTAATGATTTAACGGATTCCAGATTATCTGCCAATCCACCTTTCTTGGTATCATCTGCAAACTGAACCAGCTTGTTACTTATACGGTATTCCTATCTAAATAATTTTTATATATTAAAAATAGCAGTGGATCTAGCACTGACCCCTGTGGAACACCACTCTTAACATCAGCCAATTCTGATAAGATTCCTTGCACCATCACCTTCTGCTTCTTGTGTCTGAACCTATCTACAAACATCACCCTCAAATCCCACTTCTTTTAGTTTGATGTCCAACCTCTCATGTGGCACCTTATCAAATGCTTTCTGAAAGTCAAAGTAAATAATATCATATGCTCCACTTTCATCATATCCTTCATTTGCTTACTCATAGAATTCTAGCATGTTAGCAAAACATGACCTCCATCTTCTGAACATATGCTGATTGTTCAGAAAAAACCCTGTACTTGCCATGTGCTGCTCAATCTTATCCTTAATAGTTCCTTCCATTAATTTTCCCATGATGAATGTTAAGCTTACTGGCCTATAGTTGCTTGGATTGTATTGGTCACCCTTTTTATATAACAGGATAATATTTGTTATTTTCCAGTCCTTCAGAATGTTCCCAGTGTACAGTGACTTCCTAAAAATATACATCAAGGGTTTATATATGTACTCGCTAACCTCCTTAAAAACTCAAGGGTAAATATTATCTGGTTCTGGAGATTTGTTTGATTTCAGCCTATTTAATCTAAGCAGTACTTCTTGCTCTACAATTTCCACATTAGTCAGAACCTCCTTAGTAGTCTTATTTACCATTGGGAGGTTATCTGCTACTCCACTTGTGAAGACCTCAGAAAAATGCTTATTTAGAGAATACGCTATTTCATTTGTCTGTGTCTGTAGTTAAAGTCCTTTATGTCTACAATATCTCCCTGTAAACTTGCCTTTTTAATATTACTAAAAAGATGTGTGTTGAAATTACTGTCTGCATTGGGCAGTCCATAACACACTCCTAAAATAAGGCCTCTTTCCCTAATGCTTTCCAGGCGAAGCCACGTGTCTTCATTAAGATGGGGCTCATCATCCAATTGAAGAGGACTTGCATTTAAATTCTGTGTGACATAAACAGTAACCCCACCTCCTTTTCTGTTCTGTCTATCTTTCCTAAAAATGTGTATCCCTCTATGTTATACTCATTTCCAATTATTATTATGTATCCAGATTTCTGTTATTGCTATATTATACTTACAACTACATCTAACTTGTTTTATTTTTGATACATCAAGCATTAAGACAAACTATTTTAATGTGTTACTCCTTTTACTTTTACTTTTATATTTAAATATTCGGTTAGAATTTACATTGGTGGAGTGGTGACTGTGAGGCTAGGGATCTGCAATGGCAATCGGAGGGTTGCAGGTTTGAATCCCATAAATGCCAATAGGAACTCTGCTCTGTTGGGCCCTTGAGCAATGCCTTTAACCTGCAATTGCTGAGCGCTTTGAGTAGTGAGAAAAGCGCTATATAAATGCAAAGAGTTATTATTATTATTATTAAAGAATTTTTACCATGCATTTTTATACTATTATTTGTTCCTACATGTACAGTTCTAAACCTGGTCTGTCCTAAACTCTCTGTCCCACCATTCCATAGTTTAAACAATCCTCAACTAACCTAATCATACACCTCCCCAATATATTGGTGCCCCTCCAGTTCAGATGTAACCTGACGGAAGAGGTCCCATCTGTTCTAAAATGAGCCCCATAAACCTATACCCTTCTACCCAGCACCAAGATTTGAGCTACACATTAAACCTTCTAATCTCCTCAGTCTTACCTGGACTGGCACCAGTCCATCACAAGATGAACACACAAACATACAAACACACACACACACACACACCCATCAGGGGCCAATGCATCTAACCTGCATGTCTCTAGACTTTGGAAGAAAATCTGATATGTGCGTATTTACAGGGGTCGGCAAAAGTAGGTTTGCAGTTTGTATGGAGAAAGACATGCAGGTTATGGTTATTCCAATTGCTTTATTAACTCAATAGCTTTATTAACTTTATTGACTCAAAAGAATGTCAAAATGGCACAGTGAATATAGGCACAATCTCATAAGTGCACAAATTGGCGACCATCATTATTTACAATTCTTGTAGGCTACTTGCTACACTCAAGCACACTTTAATAATAATCATAAGAAGATGAATAAGAAGACAAATAATACAAATAAATAAAACTATAATATCATACTATAATATAATAATAATAATAATAATACTATAATTCATAAATAAATAATAATAAAAAAATAAACTCAGTGTTTCATGTACTCACACCTGCAAAATCTATATATATAAGAAAACATACTAGTAAGAAATCTTATGAAATAATAATGATAATGATAACAATCAGAAAACAAACAGCATTTAAAAAATAAAACAAATACAGTAGCTCAAAAGTTTCCAGGACCATTAGTTATTTATCCTAATGATGTCACAGAGTCATTAGTTTCTTGTTTGCAAAATAGCAATGGCATCAATTGCATTTGAGAACATAAGTTAACAAAAAAAACTCTTAAGAATTGTTTTCGTAAAAGAATTAATCAGTCTTCTTTTAATAATTAGTGCTTTGATTTTTGAGTTGACTTGTTTTCTTGTGTACCTGTCAATCTTCCTTCATCCAATGAATGATGGAGTCTCTGTTTACAGTATAATAAACATTAATAAGTGACATCCATGTCAGTTAATCTTTCATTTGCCTCTAATACTCAGCTATTAAGTTAGATTTATGTCCTTTGAAAATTATAGCATGCTGTTCTCAGATGTGCTAAACAGTGCTGCAGCAAGTTAAACTTTCAAATGAAGACATCCAACACATTTTAGTGAGTATTAATTTGAAATAACAGACCTCTGCACTGTTTATGTTGAAAATAATCAATCTGTTAAAGGAATGCAGAAATAAAAACTGGCCATCAGGAAAAGAAGTTGTAAAATCTGAATGAATACTTCACATTAAGTCTTATCCTCATTGTACTGTGGACTTGGTGGATTCTAAGTTGTTATTTACTGAAATCCATAATGAGGATGGGCACGTTATTTGCATTTTTTGCTAAAAGTGAGAACTGTTAAAGAAATGGTCTTTAAAGGCTAGTAAACAAGTTCTCAACACCATTAAGCAGAATTTACCAAGCTTAGTTTTTGTTTCTGTGGATGTTCTTGTGGTTTTTGTCTCCATCTCATAAGACAGGCCTTGTTAGTTTAACTTCCATCTTCAGCTTGTCTTAGCATGAGTGTGCTCTTGGTAGACGGGTCTTCCATCTAGGGCTGAAATTAGTTCTGATTTTTGTTCTCTTTGACCCTGTAAGCAAAAATGTGAGGTCATAAAAGTGACAAACAGATATAGAAGTGCATTGATTTTTCCTAAAATGAGAAAATATATTACTAAATTATTCTTTAATGGACTTGCACATTTTCTAAGGCTGGTTTTTAGCATGTGCTTGATGCTTGCAAGACAGGCTATGATTCCTATGCCCCTAAATCAGATTAAGTAGATTGGAGAATATTATACTCTGATGCTACTTTTATTGTATTTAAATATATTTTCTATTGTTGTATATCATGCAGACGTCATCAACAGTAAATGTCTTTGCGATACACAATGTGGCTGTGCACAAAAAGGCATACAGAAATTTGCAGCACCTATGGGGAAATTTAACCACAAAATGGCAACACAAGACACAAGACTGTCAAGAATAAAAAAATCTAAGATAACCAATATGCAGGTTTTGAAAAATTAAACACAATAATTCAGTATTCTTACCTACTTTTATCTTACAAACACATGTAGCGGGCAACAAGAAATATAAACCATGATAAACAGATTAATCTATAATAACAGCTTTCCGTTAATTTTGGGACTTCATTAAGATCAGTTAAGAAATATACAAGAACAGCCTCAGCAACTTGTTGTGAAACTGGTATTTTTAGTTCTGCCTTCCTATATTGTGCATCTTGTCCATGAGAACTTTATATGCTGACTTAATGTTTTTGTTTCTATTTTAACTTCTGTTGTCTTTCCTTGGTGGATTTAATGTTGCTGACTGGACAGACTGAAGGTATGTTTTGAGCACAAAATGCATGTTTTTCATTCAAAGGGAACTTCCACCTATTGCCACATACTAAGCTGACTATAAACTACTATCAAATAATAAAATTAAAAATTAAAAATAGATGGTAATTGCCCACCAGACCATGGGTTGGTGGTGTGTTTTAATGACTTCTTAATGTTCTTCTCCCTCTGCAAAATGGAAAATTAACAGCCACACCTTCACTGAGTCCTCCTGGCCCTTCCCCGGAAATCTTGTTTAAGTTCAACTGAGAACCTGAGTCTGAAAAGACTACTCTGCATCTTTGGTGGGTTTTCTTTGTTTATTTTTTCATCTAATTACATGGGGTCACCAAGGTGGTGCCCTCTTTATCTTTGTTTGTGGCCTCTTTTACAGTATTCACTTTCTGACTCTCCGCAATTAAACATACACAAATATGTAACATTTATTTGTAAGAAGTTACACTATTTTTGTTGCATGCAATTTAGATATTGCATGTTCTCAGCAATGACAGGTAACTCTTTTTTATTCCCTCCAAATGAGCTCTAGCTGTCAGAGTCAATATACTGGAGTCATTTGCTAATTTATTGGTTCACGATGCTTTGCTTTTTTGGTTTTTTTTTTCCTAATTTTTAGTACACTCCGAGTTATTATTTAGTTTTAAATTTTTTTTTTTGGTTTTGTTTAGGCCTGTTTTTTAGGTACAATGCCCCCTCAAACCTTGTAGTGATCCATGGAGTAATCTGTTTGCCAATGTGATGCCCACTTGGCAATGACATGTGTCTCAGGTGCCTAGTAAGTACATAAGTACAAAATGGCGGCACTCATGAGAAAATAAATACACAAAACACCAAAGTAAAGACATCACTGATATGTCAAAATGAAATATTAAAAACAAAATTAATAAATAATCACATTCAGAAAAATTAAGTCACAGGGATTCACTAACACTTTTATTGAATGCTAACTGTTCCATGGTTTAAAGTTAACATTTAGTTTTCTATGGATATTAGTTTTAATGTTTGAGTTTTCAAGCCAACCACAATTTCTGAGGAAATCTTTCTCTCAGCACTTCCCTCCAGTTGCTGCTTCTTAAATAAACAAGCCACAAGCAAGGTGCAAGGTGGCTCCTTATTAAGCCTGATGTGCTGCACAATGCCATTAAAAAAGGGCACATAGGCTTACATAATGAGAGGCAGATATAAACAACAACCGTTTATTATCCAAGTTTAAATTTAAAGAGTGATCAATGAACTAACCAGGAGGTCACATGTGAGCAAGCAAAAACAGAGTTCATGTTCCTACTTTTCCCGTGATCATCATATTAAGATTCTCAGCAGCACACAAGCCCTCTCTCTCTCTCTCTCTCTCTCTCTCTCTCAGCAGCACGCGAGCCACCCCCCCACCCCCCTTCTCTAACATTGCAGCAGTTCGCGCTATAGCCTTACAATCCGATCGCTGTATAAACAACTTTTTTTAAATGAGTTTTAAGCACAGGGGGAAAAAAAAGGAACATTTGAAAAAATCTGAACTTTATTTAAAAGCCAACCAAGAAAGTAACATTACAGGAGTTCATGCTAATAGCATTACAACCTGATCGCTGTAAACACTCTTTTTAAATGAGTTTTAAGCACAGGGGGAAAAAAAAGGAACATTTGAACAAATCCGAACTTTATTTAAAAGCCAACCAAGACAGTAACATTACAGGAGTTCACACTAATAGCATTACAACCCGATCGCTATAAACACTCTTTTGAAATGAGTTTTAAGCACAGGGGGAAAAAAAGGAACATTTGAACAAATCCGAACTTTATTTAAAAGCCAACCAAGAAAGTAACATTTCAGGAGTTCATGCTAATAGCATTACAGCCCGATCACTGTAAACACTCTTTTTAAATGAGTTTTAAGCACAGGGAAATGAATGAACATGTGAAAAAAGAGAAAAGTAACATTGCAACACTTTCTTCTCACCACTCTTCACTTGCTTAGAAGCCATGGTTAACTGCAAAAGCACACGAAATACTGTAGAGCACAAAGAGTTAACAGGTAAAGCACGCACGTCTGACTGAGAACAATGAACTGGGAGAGGCTGAACACATGCTTAAATACAGTAATCGCGCGTACGAACCGGAAGGGAAATGAAATAGAGCACAAAGACTTCACAGCGAAAGCACGCATGCACGCACTTCTGACCAAGAACAATGCAACACGTGCGGAAATCATTGGCGCGCACAAACCGAAAGGGAAACTGGCTTGTTCGTATACCGAGTGTGTGGTCGTGAACCGAGGCAAAAGTTTGGCGAACTTTTTGGTCGTAAACCGAGAGGTTCGTGAACCGAGGTTCCACTGTATTCCTATTTATAACTGGAAGTGCACTTTATAAGAATATTGTCAATACTGAAAGGATCTTGAAATTAGAACATCATTTTTCATTGTGATCGCTCTTTTTCAAGCATTCTTGAAATTTAGAAAATGTGAAGTTTTCCTGTCCTTTCAACAAAAAAAAAATTTAAAGCAGACAAATAATACTGAAAAAATAGGCTTACAGATTCATTATTGTCTTATGAAATTCTTACTTGACTGTGCTAGTCAACATGCAATACATCGTCACACTCTGGCACCATGATTTGTGAGTAGAACTGCTTGACCTTTTGTGAATATGTAAATGTGCCAGACAGCATAGGATAAAGAAGAGCAATTTAATGATACGTATAATATGATGCGGGATCTAATATTAGACATAAACATCACTTTAAAGGTACATATGGAGATTTTGCTATTATCTATGCACAATGTCAGCATGGAAAGGGTGGTTTCAACTGTCAAAGAATTTGGATTTTTCTGGATGAACTATTGTTGTATATCTGTCAGTTTACAATGACATATTATTTTAGTCTGTGTTGTTGGTGCTGCATTTTGACATTCTGAATGCGCAAGTCTTCCATTACACGCGTATTCATATTAATTAGTTGCTGACTGATTTGCGACCGAAATCTGCTAGCCCCTATTGTATTCTGAGAAATAATTGCTAAGTACAAGATGCCCACTGGGGGACACTGACAAAAATTTCTGGAAAACAGCCAAGTGAGTGCATGCTTCATTATCCCGTTAAAGGTTGTCTAATTTCAAATGTGTACTTATATTTATGTTAAATGTAACTGTGTAAACAATTTTATGAATCTTTACTATAAGCCAAAAAAACTATACTGATAATAACAATATTTCAGAGTGTGAATTTTGAATCCTTCAAATGCTTCTTGGTACAGAAGCCTTTTCTTTGAACGATCAAAGTCTGTACTTCTCAGTTGTGCTCAAATGGTATTTTCAAGTATATTCAGGTGTAAATTTGAAAACAGTAATGCTCACTCTGTGTGGCTTGTTGTTTTGCTTTCAGTTATACATGAGCTGTAAGTTAGCGTTAAGTGTAGTTTACTATTCTAGCCAAAGAAGTGCACAGCAAGACGTATTATACAATGTAGTTTTTCAATGTGGCAACACTTTGACAGAGTGTTTGCACATTCTTAGCTAAGGTTCTTTTGTGTTCACAATACTGAGCAGTTGGGAGCTCATTTGGAGTCGTTTCTACACTTATGATGGCACTTATTGTTACTACTAATAAAAATAATAGCTTAACTTTCATTGTGACAGAAGTGCTGCTGGAGCTGAGCCTACATGCTGAGAAGGCAGTAGTTTAGTGTTCAATCTGCAATTAACTAGCTTTTACAGATTTTAATGCAAAATGTCAGCATGTTTGTTAGTGTAACTTTGCCTTAAACACTTATATTAAAAACAATAATAATATAATATGTGTCCCATAATATAGTTTAAAGCAGCTATGCCATTTATATTTAACTATATAATGTTTAGTTAAATTCATGGTAATAACATTACTTTTCTTCTATGTTAATGATGTTTCAATGAATAGTAATAAAGTTAACAAAGCATATACCTCAATAAACCCTCCTTCTACAACTAATATTAACATCTAATGATTGCTTAATGCTAGTGCTTTATAAATAACATTCATCCCTTATCTGAGTTCTTTTCTCTATTTCAGGGTATTGAACAATTGAAATCCATCCTAACAGGGACCGCGTACAATTTAATACATGCTCATGCTCACAGTGGGCAAGTTTAGAGTAGAGGTACTGCTTGGCAGTGACTGAAGTGGATATACATAAGTGCCGCTACCCTATGTAAGCACAAGCTTTGAGTTTCACACTCCATCAGACATCTGGGATGTATTTCCTGTCTAATTTCTATTGGCGAGATACAATAATCATCAGTCAAAGAGCAGCAGTCCCCAGGTCTCCTTGTAGTTTTGAGCAGTGCAATAAGCTGACATTCGTTCTAAAAGCTGGAGGTGTTGGATATGCATGATGCAAACTGAAACGCTCGAAAACTCTGCTGGTACAGAGCTGCTAAAAAATGGTGCAAACCAGACCACTTCAAGATCTGTCAGCTGAGCATTTGGGATGTGGAAGGAGAGCAGAGTCCTTGGAGAAAAGCTGTGCAGCCTCAGGGAAAATGTGTAAATTCCACATGCTGATTAGGTTCGGTACTGAGCCTGAGGTGCACAAACTGTGTTAATCACTTTCCCACTGTGCTGTTCTGCCATTAATACACACAATATTTATTCGTATTAGACTTTTTAAAAATGCTTCATTGCAAATTTTTCAATTGTAGTAAAGTGTTGTACTGCGTTAGCCATTATGAATGCAACAAGAAGTCAAGCAAAATGACACCTTTTATTGGCTAACTAAAGAGATTACAATATGCAAGCTTTCAAGGCAGCTAAAGCCCCTTCTTCTTCTTACCAATCATGATATACCAGCCCATGTACATTTTTTTGTTTGTTTCAAGTTATTTTTAGAGTAATTATGAGGGGGAGCACAGCTAAAGATATTGCTGAAGAGAGATGCCACAAGGATGGTGAAGACCAGAGCTGGGTCCATTAAAACAGGGTTTGCCATCTATGTGATCGTATATCTAGTCTCACTCCCTATCTCTCTCTCACTCTCTGTCTATTGCCCTGTTGGGTCCTCCTGGACACATAAAGGGTCTATCCCCTTGGGGCTAATGTATTCCCAGTGAAGCATTGGTTGGATCGCTACTGAAGATACTCTCTCTCTTTCTCTCTTAATTTTTTTCCTTTCTTTAGCTCTTTTATGACAGTGCAGTGGTTCTCAAGTTCAGTCCTGGGGGCCCACTGTAACTGAAGGTTTTTGTTCATTAACTACTACACCTTTTTGTTTTTACCTACTTAATTAATGCCATTATTACAATTACAAAATGTTCAGCAATATTTAAACAAATTTCTGTTTTATCCATCTACTGTATCTGTTTTCTTAACCCATTTATGTCCAACATAAGGTTAAAAGGATCTAAAACCTATCCCAGTAACATCAAGAGAAAAGCCAGGCACCATTGCATTACACAATAACTCCTGAAAAGACAAACATCCAAATTGGTTTATACTAAGAAGTGTACATGCTGTGATTTTATTCACAATTACTTTACCTGCTAGTCTAAGGGAAAAAGAGTATCATTTGTTGAAAGTGATCAAACCCATTAACTGCCTTTTTGTGCAAGCCTTACACAAAAATGATTGATTTCATTAATAGTTCAAGTCATACCCCCAATATTTACATGATCATCCAAAAAGTCACTTGTGTGTGTTGTTTATTTTATCCATATCCTTGCTTCCAAAGTGTTAGTGTACAATTCATTTAAATGACATCTCCAGATTAAGTGTAGGCACGCTACCCTCGTTTAATTTCTGAATTCTACCAAATGCTTCCAAGATCTCTGAAACTGGTAACTCCTGTTCAGTAATCACATAGATATACAGTAACAGAAGAAGCAGTGCATCTTTTGAATATTATATTTTGTGAGTGCATTGTAGTCAGAGTAGTGAAGAACATCCTTAATTTATTTATTTCAAGAAGCAAATATTTAATTGCGTTTTCTGTACAACAAACAACAAATCAACAGCAACAACACTTTTTTCCCAAAATATGGACAGAAATGCATGTGTGAAAGAAAAACGTCACAAATTTCAAAGCATGTGAACACGGCTAATCTGGTTACTTTTGAAGCAGAATTGATAATGACAGAATGCAAATGAGTCGAGGCTGGTCAGCTGTCACCATGTACTGAAAGGAAGTTCATTACTTTGAATAAGCTAGAGGAGAGGCATGCATGCTATGGCCAGCCAAAGTACAGTTGCAGATGCCGTGGGCCATTTTTATGGATTCAACTGTGCATATCATCTGCTTAAATGGACTGGATAGATTATGACAGTGACTTACATATGTGTTTGCAGTCTGTCCCATTTCTAAAGCAGTGGCAAACTGTTAAAATCCAGTTTGGAAATTAATTTTTCATTGAATTACTTCTGCAGTTTTGAAGACCAATGGATTCTCTGATAAAATGTGTGTGTGTTTTTTAAAGTTTCTAAAATTAAAAATGAAGCATATTCACCATGCTGTTTTCTTGTAGGTGTCAAGATTTAGGGGATTTTATTATTGACAGTTACTAAGTCATTGCTAGGTAAGGATGACCAGGAGTGCTCAACACATGATGTCGTGATTGGGACAATATAAAAGTAAGCGTTAAACGTTAAACCGTGAAATGATCGTTCCTTTGTTATTCTGGCTAACGATTTAGTGCTTCATGTCTGGACTATGGTTTAGTAAGACCAACATTTTGGCTCTGACTACACATTTATTTACTGGTTCTACAAATTCTGTCTTGCTACTTGACAACAATTTTAGTTATATGTATTCTGCCGCAGTTATTTGTTACTTGGCTTCCTGGTTATGACTTTCAGCTTATTATTTTGGTAATTATTCATCTGCCGATTCGAAATTCCAAACTTACTAATGCATTCCTTTTCCAGTTCAGTGCATTAGTAAATGCAGGTGTCTGGCCAGAAAAAGAATGAGAGGTGGACTTCATGAACATACAGTCTGAGAAAGTCTTTCTGAGGCAGTAGCCCAATAATGGTGAACTGTTATCTTGGAGGTGCTAATTTAAGGAGAATTGCACAATGATGAAGGACTCGGGAACCTCAGGGGAGTTTAGGCTGTTGCCTCTAAATCCATACTTGCCACCAGCAATATCAAGCAAAGAATGTTTGTGAATTTATTTGTTTGAACTATGGAAACATTATATGTGTTTTATGGTGTTTGCATTTTTAAGCTCTTCCAAAGAGACTGAGCCTCTTTTTCGGTGTGTAGACTTCACTTTCATAAGATGCAGCTTTCCATCCATATGTAGCAGTAGTCTTTCATTTCATCCAGTAGAAAATGGCACTGAAGGTAGAATCCCCTCTGGTTTGATTCAGAGCTATTACTGTTACTAACAGTCCCTTTATGGCACAACAAAATCATACACTAACATTTAATAACTGTTGACTTGATTTTAGTTCTAATAATTTTGATTAAAATCTAAGGGGCTCTTTTTAAGTACATGTTTATATTTTCAATGCATCTACTGGTTAAAAGCATTGAGTATTTACAGTATAAATCAAGAATAGGCAGATGAGTTGTGTGCTGTCAGATGGAGTGTTCACTGTGATTTAAACCTGAAATTTACAGATTTTCAGCCTTTGTTAAGGGTAGAGACATCTTTTCCAAAGCAACTGGGCAATACATTCAAAATGGAAATGATTTATTTTAATTGCAATCTTAATAGAAGCAGTTCTGAGGCATAATGAATTTTAACAAGCACGAAGTCATGGCCAGAAACACTGAGCTTTTTAGCCTTTGGATGACAATCCTATCTCTAGGCAGAACTCCTTGCTGTGGTGATGACTCATCTGCTGTTGACTTAATGAGCTGTTTAGAGAAAGAAGAACTTCAAATATAAAGGTATAAAATGTGGATGTTGGCCAGGAGCTTGTGAGAGAGGGTGGAATAACCAAAGACAATAGACTTGGAATAGTTTAAGCAAAACAAAACAAACAAACAAAAAGCCAGTCTTAGTAATTGTGATACATTGGTGTTCCTCCTTGGACTATGTCACATTTAAAAGGCTGATGTTTCTTTCCTTCAACCACATTTACATTTAAATGTAGCAGCAGCATTTAATAAACCTGTTGAAATTCTGTAACAATATCATTAGTCAAAGATGTTGTGTTACAGAGATGCAATTATAATCTAAATCTTACACATTGTCACATTACACAAAAGAAAACAAAGATGTATTTTCTGTGTCTAGTACAATATTAATTATTTCAACATGCATTGTTTATATAACTCATCACTGCTGTAGCTTTATCCCTAAATGCAGAATACAAAATTGGTACAATCAATATTAAATAAAAAAATACAGTTATATGATTAGCTATAGAAGATTGTTAAGTGGAAGTTATTTCTATTTAGTGTTGCAGAAAATACTTAATAAATAAAAAAGTCTTGAGTCAATGTTGTAAATGAAATCCAAAGATGTCCTTTATTTACACCAACTGGTGCAAGTTCACCATGTGAGGAGCAAGGCTGTCCATAGCAAGTCTACTCAGTCTTAAGAGAACAGCTCCTGTTATCACTTAGGTTCATTTCCATATAGTAGCTGGTAAACATTTCAATCCCACTAATGAGCACTCAGATAAAAAATACATTCTAACAATACCCCTTCCACCATTAGGGTCCCAAAATAGTTAATTATTGAAAGTCTTGTCTAAATATTTAGTTTACAGAATAAGACTTCTTGTATGTAAACTGTTATCTCAGAACGAAGCACAAATTTAAATGTTATAGATGGTCTCACTTCCTAATATAAAGTGTTCTGGTACAAATGAAGGCATGATGTCCTAATGTAATAGGCAGGCAGTTTCAAGCACTTTTTTTTCCTTTCCCTTTCCCTTACATTCGTTAATGAGGAATAACTGAAATAAAGTGACTGTCACATTGCTGATGTTGTCCATGTTAGATATGATGGTAACCTGTGTTCTAATGGTTCCTCACTTGAATTAGGGTAGTGATTCGCCATTATTCCCATATTCTTTCAGTTTTTGTTATAGCATACTGCATGTTATTGTTATTATTATTATTATTATTGTTAAAATCAAATATTTATGTGCAGATGACCATTGCATCTAGATACCACCTTGGACAGGTTTTAGTGGTACGTTTTAAAAATTTAAATTTTTTTTAGATTCTGTAACCCATAAAGATCCATTGGTATTTCTGGCAAAGCTGTTGCTAGTGCATTTACTGTAGTTAAACTAAACAGTATATAATGGGCCCCTCATGCAGATCTCACTTTGCTTTGGAAGTGTTGGTTGTTTTTTTCCAATTTTCTTCCTTTTGTCATTAAAACATAGCTCCAATTGAAAAGTTATTCTCTAAAACTTTAAGAAAATTAAATGAACGTTAGGGTTTTTGTGCTCCAGCACTAGTTGTCTTTAATTAATTCTTAGAAGCTGCATGTTATCTGACCTTCAGTAAGGTCAGGTCAGGTTGGTGAGCATGCATTGGTACAGCGCCTTGCTGCACCCACCACACAACGAAACAGCTCAAGATCCTGGTTGGCAACCTCCCAGGCATACACAAGGTCCAGTCCCACCCTCCGGAAATGACCCTCTATCAGCCGCAGCCAGGTGTTACGTGGACGTCCCCTTGGCCTGGTCCAGTCACTCGAGTCCTTAAACAATGAGGATCCTGCAAGCCGGATCACCCACAGGGAATCGCGCCACATGGCCATAGTGCCATAACTGACGCTCCCACACAATGCAGGTAATGTGCCTCATTCTGGACTCCATGAGCAACCGCTTATTCAGCACAAAGTCAAAGCAGTGCCACCCAAGGATTCTCCAAAGAGACACAGTACCAAAGGAGTCCAGTCTTTGTCTCAGGACACTGGATAGAGTCCATGTCTCACAACTCTAATGACTTTTGCATAGATATCAGGAGCGCCACACACCCCTTTCCAGCGACCTTATGATCCCTCATGCTCTCCCACTCCCGTCTACTGACTTCATAGGAAGAGTCACCAGAGACATGAATGTCACTGCCAAGGTAAGTAAACCTCTCGACAAGGTCGACACTCTCTCTGCAATCATACACACTGCTGATGGCTGTGCCTAAGAGGTCATTAAAGGCCTGGATCTTGGTTTCTATCCAGGACACTCGCTAGCCCAGACACTCAGACTCCTGACCATATCTAACCATAGGCAGTTTGAAATTACACTCAATGGCCATGGCTACCACTGTATAATAATAATAATTTTTTACTTTTATATAGCACTTTTCTCACTACTCAAAGCGCTCTCTATGCAGGGAGGACCCGGGACATGAACCCATAATCTCCTTACTACAAGGCAGCAGCGCTATCACTGCACCACCTATGTGGATATCACTGTATATAAATCTCTTCATTGCTGAATTAATGCAGGTGTTGACATGAGTATTCTTGCAAGATTGATGCTGAATTCATATTTGGCATGTATACTTTGAAGAATGTCTCTGAAGCCTTCATGTGGCTTGAGCTTGCTGGAATCTCCCACCAGACCCATTAACCATCAGGTCTGTCAAAATCTCTATGTAACAATGGTAAGAAAAACAAACAGTAAAAAGGTATGGTTCTGCTTAATTATATTCATTCACTAAATAATAAAATGCCCATGATCATCATAGTGCTCATTCACTGCAATTTTAGTGACCAAGCAGTAGGCTGATGGCTTTGGCATGTATTAATGTTATTATTCAAATGATTCTATACAGTACGACTTTCTTTCCACATAAATTAAAGCTGTAAGATGACATTGGCTAGTTTTAATGATGAAAACAAGTTGTGCTTTTTATTTATCATAGTGAACCTGAACTGATGTGCCATTAATTGGCTCCTCAGTCCCATATCACATCAGAGGTAACAGTGTTACAGGAAATGGGTTGTTTTTATAAAATTCAGAAGTAGGACATTGCCAGGGATATACTGTAGTTTTCATAGAAAAGGATTAGTTAGTTTCTAATTTTCATAGAAAATGTCATAATAAAAGTAAACTAATATTAATTCTGAGATAATGTACAGATGGGATTAGGAAATGCTCCTCAAGAAAGGATGAGGTGCTTAAAAAGGCACTAGGAATAATGACTAAATTAGAGAAGAAGTCTCATTTAAAACATTCTGTTCATAACAATTATTTATATAAATGCTTTGAAATCACTTTATTTTTTATCTGGGTTTGGCGTTTCCCCGTATTTTGGCCCTCTAGACTTTAAAACCCTCAATGGACCAAATTGTGTGCAGAAAACTACACACTTATGATATTCAATTCATTTCATGCCATATCAAATGACCCCAGATGTTCACCCCCTAATGGGATATGAGGGGTCAAAGTTTCTCATTTTCACAACTCTTCAAAAAAAACAACGGATCAGTAATATAGGTATGTGGAATGTCATTTTTTGCTATTTCGAGGTGTCTGATCATGAATATGATAATATTTTTTATATTTGATTCTTTACCAGTGGTCCGAGCCTCGTTACAACTAACCCTTAAGGTTGTAAAATGACAAATTTCAAACATAAGCATGTTGGATATTGTTTTAGACTATTTCATGGTCAGTGATTATGAATCTGATGTTATTTTTGATTTTGATTCTTAACTAAGGATCTAGCCCCAATAGACTTCTATCAGAGGGTATAAATTGCCACATTTTTATTATAATCAAGAATATCTAGACTTAAGGCATTTAAATTGAAGCATAAGTTTTAACATTTTAAATATTTGGTGCAACTATTCTTCTTTTTGTATGTACTTCAATCTCATGGAGGAAATCATTACATTTCTTACAAAAACACCTCGAATTAGTGTTGCTTCTGCTAATTCAGACTTTTTGTAATCTGTCAGAACACTTAAAAGCAGGATCAACCTATAGTTGGGCCATGTCATACACTTGTGCACAAATTGTAAGTGTGATAAACTTAATCATAGATAAGAAAAAAACGTTTGAGATTCAATAAGCAGAACTAATATGGCAGGGGACTACCATTGGTACGTGTAAAATATCACAATGTGATAGTTGTTAGGCAAATCTACGGTGTAGATTTTTTAAAATGTTATAAAAATATTTATTCATTATCCAACCTGCTTATGTTTGGGGGGGTGATGGGGGGTGTCTTGGTGTTTTAAAAAATAATCCCAAACTAAACATTTCTGTTTGTGTCATCAGTACTGTGTGTTTGACTGTGCACGTTGATTTCCTACAGCGTTTCAGTTTACAGCAGCAGGGTTTTGAAAGTGTTTATAAAACAAATATCATGCACTGATTATTTTATAATACAGCAAAAGGAGTATTGCTAATGTAATACATATTATGCTGTTGTTGAAAGGCAAAACATCTTAAAACACTCTTCATTACTTCCTATGCTTGTTATGATCTTGTACTACTTTATTATGATACCATCTTTACTGTACATGTTGTCAGTCTGCACTGCCCCCAGTCAGTTTCATATTACTATTCTTCTTTTTTCCTTGCAAACGCAAACCATAAATAAACCAAACTTAATGTGTGTATCTCACTGGCACGTACAGCCATCTCTTACTCTGGGCCCGTAGTGGAAGACAGCAGATACGGTATATTTATGATTTAGTCACAGGATGAAGAAGAGATCAAGGATCCAGGAGAATATTATCTAAATCTGTTGACATTTATACAGTGTAAATAATGCAGACAAAGAAGAAAGTACAGTTTTTGAATGTGTTCTCATCACAAATAATAACAGAATTAAAGATTAGTATATCTATAATCTTTGGGCATATTTACAACATTGACGTCTATGATTATCATCTTTAAAAAAATATATAGTGCATTTTTTAATGTCATATGATAACGACTTTTAAATGATATTAGTGGCTAAGATGATGGGCTAGTGACAAATGCAAAGGGGAGAATAATGAATAGACTAAATGTGCATCTCCCTATTAAGAAATCAAGAAGTTTATTGCAGCAACAACAACTTTGCTGATTTTTAATCTTCTTAAAAATAAAAAAAATATATAAATATTTTGCTCAATTGTACGATTTGGGGAATATTTGGGGATTTTACATATTGCAAATGATTTTCCGAAACTGAAAATGATCATTGAACATAAAAAAGCAAAGAACAAAACTTGAAAAAAAATATGGAGATGAACATCCAGACTAGTGGAAAACATTTCTTTTCTTTTCATAGGCCAAAGAGCACATTTGTTAATTTTATGTTTTCTAGGGCAATTTCTAACCAATCAGTCCGTTTATAGTGCCAACTATAATAGCGAGGAGAATGTAAATAGTAAGGTGGAAAGATTTAATACTAAAGTGAGGGCTGCTGTTGACTTAGTTGCACCTGAAAAGACAGGCATTGTTATACCATGGAAGACCCAAAGAGTGTCTGATTTAAAGAGAACATGCCGTAGAGCTGAGCGTAAATGGAGGAAAACTAAACTAACTATTGACTATGAAATATTAAAAGTTAAAATAACAGAATACAATAACACAGTCCGTCTTGAGAGGCGCTGCTATTTCTCTAAGATTATAAATAACAATGCTAGTAATCCCAGAGTCTTATTTTTGACGATTGATCATCTGTTAAACCCAGGTAACTCAAAGGAATGCCTCCTAAGTATTTCCAGTAAAACCTGTGAGGCTATCGCTGTATTTTTCAATCAAAAAATTAATGATATTAGAAATAACATAGTATATCTCCCCAACACTAAGGATCCTCCTAAACCCCAGTACTCCATAATAAACAAATTAAAGTCTTTCACTAGGATAGATTTACCTGATTTACATAAAATAATTTCTCAAATGAAACCCTCCACCTGTGCCCTTGACCCAATACCAACAAATTTTTTCAAAGAAGTATCGGGCGTGCTTATTGATAATGTTCTTGACATAGTAAATTCGTCATTAGATACAGGGGTCTTCCCAGACTGTCTTAAGACTGCGGTAGTTAAACCCCTACTTAAGAAAAATAATCTCGACCCCTCTGCTCTTGAAAATTATAGACCCATCTCTAACCTGCCTTTCTTAAGTAAAATTCTAGAGAAGGCAGTCATTATACAGTTAAATGAGCACCTCAATAAACATGCTATTCTTGATAAATTTCAGTCAGGTTTTAGAACAAATCACAGCACGGAAACTGCACTCGTTAAAGTAGTAAATGACTTGCTGGTAAATGCAGACAGAGGCCATTTATCTGTTCTCATCCTCTTAGATCTGAGTGCCGCATTTGACACCATTGATCATAATATTCTTAAGAATCGCCTTAGTCAATGGGTGGGCCTCTCTGGCAGTGTCTTAAATTGGTTTGAATCCTACCTGGCAGGGAGAAAATTCTTTGTTAGTTGTGGTAATTATAACTCAAAGACACATGATATTCTATATGGTGTTCCACAAGGCTCTATCCTGGGTCCGCTGCTCTTCTCAATCTACATGCTTCCATTAGGTCAGATTATCTCGGGACATAACGTGAGCTACCACAGCTATGCTGATGACACACAGCTGTATGTATCAATAGCACCTGATGACCCCAAATCTCTTGATTCGCTAACACAATGTCTAACCTGTATCTCAAAATGGATGAATAGTAACTTTCTCAAATTAAATAAAGAAAAAAACGAAATCTTAGTGATTGGCAATAATGGATACAATGAGGCTATTAGAAATAAACTGGATGCATTAGGATTAAAAGTCAAATCGGAGGTAAAAAGCTTAGGTGTAACCATTGATTGTAATCTGAATTTTAAATCGCATATTAATCAGATCACTAGGACAGCATTTTTTCACCTAAGAAACATAGCAAAAGTTAGACCTCTTATATCATCGAAAGATGCAGAGAAATTAGTTCATGCGTTTGTTTTCAGTCGGCTATATTACTGTAACGCACTTCTCTCAGGACTACCCAAAAAAGACATCAATCGTTTGCAATTAGTGCAGAATGCAGCTGCTAGAATCCTTACCAGGAAAAGAAAATCCGAACACATTTCTCCAGTTTTGATGTCACTACACTGGTTACCTGTGTCATTCAGAATTGACTTTAAAATTCTGCTTATGGTTTATAAAGCTTTAAATAATCTCGCCCCGTCTTATATATCGGAATGTCTGACACCTTATATTCCAAATCGTAACCTCAGATCCTCAACTGAGTGTCTCCTTAGAATTCCAAGAGCAAAACTTAAAAGAAGTGGTGAGGCGGCCTTCTGCTGTTATGCACCTAAAATCTGGAATAGCCTGCCAGTAGGAATTCGCTAGGCTAATACAGTGGAGCACTTTAAAAAACTACTGAAAACACATTATTTTAACATGGTCTTCTCATAACTTCACTGTAATTTAATCCTGACTCTGTATATCCAATTCATTATAATAACTATTCATTCAAAATCTGTACTAACCCCTACTCTCTCTTCTGTTTCCTTTTCCGGTGTCCTGTTGGTGGTGGCGTGCGCCACCACCATCTACCCAAAGCACCATGATGATCCAACAATGATGGATGGATTAAAAGCCAGAAGTCTGTATGACCATCAGCATCAAGTGACTCTGTGAAAACCCAAACTACAAAGAGGACTATTTCATTTATGTTAGGTAGAATGCCCAGAGGGGACTGGGCGGTCTCGTGGCCTGGAACCCCTACATATTTTATTTTTTTCTCCAGCCGTCTGGAGTTTTTTTTTTGTTTTTTCTGTCCACCCTGGCCATCAGACCTTACTCCTTTCTATGTTAACTAATGTTGTCTTATTTTAATTTCTTATTTGTCTTTTATGTTTCTTTTCTTCATTATGTAAAGCACTTTGAGCTACTTTTTGTATGAAAATGTGCTATATAAATAAATGTTGTTGTTGTTGTTGTAGGGCAGCATGGTGGGAGACCTTCCACCTCATGGATTTGGTGTCTTCTGTTAGAATGCTTTGCCTGTGTGGAGTCTTCCAAAGGTATTCATTTTGGGTTGATAGATGGATTGCTCTGTTTGAATGGGAGTGTGTGTGTGCGTGTGTGTGTGTGCATGTGTGTGTGTGTGTGTGTCACCCCTACGATGGATTGGTGCCTTGCCCAGACTTTTTACTGCCTTGCACTCAGTGCTGTCAGGATAGGCTTGGCTTCAGACCACTAAAATCTTCAACTGGATTAAGGAGATTAGAAAATATTGTGTTACTTACGTTGTCAGAAACGTGGGTGTTGGAAGCATTTTATGGGTTTATGCTGGACACACACTGGGAACAAGTTAAGTGTGACACCACTGCTAACATTTATTCTGCCTGTTTTTTAGAGTAGAGGAAGAAAAAGGCCTGGAGGACCACTGAGGTCAGGTCTGGTACCTGGGATGCTATGTCAATTCCGGTAGCTGAGATATATAGTAAAAACTGAATGACAGCCACAATTCAGCATTCAGACAACCATCTTTGAAGGAGATCAGAACTTCGCATCTCTGAGGAACTTTCAGCTTTAAAATGGCAACCACCAATTGCTTTGCTTTGGCATGATTGTGTCTCACCTCTGTCTTTTGAATATAACAGTTAGATGGGGCATACAATGGTACCCCAACGCTCATTTCTTTGTATATATTTCTTTGTGCATATTTGTATATAAATAAACTCCGATCACAGCTGTGTGCAAAAAGAAGCCTCATTGACTAATAATTGCACTGTTTAATTCGAGATCTCTTAATGGCAAAGCATTGGTGCTGTCAGAATTCATCACTGACACCAAACTTGATATTCTGTGCTTAACGGAGACTTGGCATAAGCCGAACAAATTTACATCTCTCACGGAGGCAACACCATCTGGATTCACTTTCCACACAGGACCTTGCAGCTCTAGACAAGGAGGTGGACTTGCAGTAATTGTCACAGTAGATTTAAACATCAAACGAATCCCAATTGACTGTCCATTGTCTTTTGAATGCCTTGTTCTTAAACTAATAATGGAATCAAGTCCCGTCTCACTCATTGTTCTTTATCGTCCTCCAAAATACAATGCATCCTTCTTATCCGATCTGATTGAACTTTTAACCTACCTAAGCTCTTACTCTCAGAGAATTATCCTTCTCGGTAATTTCAACACCCATATTGACATTACTACATCTAAACTGAGAAATGAATTCCTATCCTTATTGGACTGTTTTGACTTGACAGAACATGTTGACTTTCCCACTCACTCTGGATGTCATATACTGGATCTGATCTGTACTTCTGGACTATCTGTTACCAGCATTTACAGCACTGATTTGGGACTCTCTGACCATAAAGCAGTACTTTTCACTGTCTCATTGCCTCTCCTCTTACCTGTAAACGACAAATTTCTTACAGAAACCTTAAAAATATCTGTCCCTCTATCTTTTCTGGATCGATTTGTGATCTTTTACTTCTGCACCTATTCCGTCAACAGTAGATAGTCTTGTTGACCACTATAACTCAGCCCTTCATTCAGCATTAGATAAACCAGCTCCTTTAAAACATAAGGAGGTTTTCTTTAAGCATTCAGCTCCTTGTATAATTCAGAATTACGATCTATGAAAGCAGCTGGCCGACGCCTTGAGAGAATGTCATGTAAGACTGGCCACACCGTGCACAGCCAGGCTTTCTCTGACCACCAAAGAGCTACAGGGAAGCACTAACTGCTGCCAATAACACCCATTATGGCAGAATAATAGAAAGTGGCCATGATAACCCAAGGGTTTTGTTTTCTGTAGTTAATAAGCTAATCGAACCCGCATCTGGCCCAACTACCTCTTCTACTGAAGTCTGTGAAGAATTCCTCCAGTTTTTCTGTAACAAAATTAAAGATCTAAATAATTCAACTAACATAAATAAATCATCTGTTTATATCTCTCCCTGTTTTCCCACTCCATCCAGCTCCTTCTCTAAGTTCTCACCAGTCATTTCTGTGTTTGTTAATAACCTGCTTTGTAAGATGAGGCCGACTACTTGTGTACTGGACCCCATCCCCACCACACTACTTAAATCCTGCTTTCATGCCATAATCCTGTTACAACAATAATAAACTCATCCCTTAACACTGGCTTCTGTAACCCCAATGTTAAAAAAGTCTGGCCTTGATGCTGACAATCTTTTTTTTTTTTTTGTTCTTTATTTCGCCTTATACAATTTCTTGTATTAGGAATTTGGTAGTTTTCGCATACCCCTTGGGGTCAGAGCGCAGGGTCAGCCATTGTACAGCGCCCCTGGAGCAATTACAGGTTAAGGGCCTTGCTCAAGGGCCCAGCAGAGCAGTGGCCTTTTGGCAGTGATGGGGATTCGAACTGGCAACCTTCGGGATACCAGTGCAGCTGCTTAGCCTCAGAGCCACCACTCCGCCCCAAACAATCTTAACAATTTTCGGCCTATTTGCCATTTACCTTTTCTGTCAAAAGTTCTTGAGCATGTTGTATCTTCCCAACTCACCAACTACTTAACTTCTAATAATTTGATGAAACCCTTTCAGTCTGGTTTCAGGGCGCATCACAGCTGTGAAACTGCCCTGCTATGGGTAACCAATGATTTGCTTATGGCAGCAGACTCTGGACAAACCAGCATATTAATTCTGTTAGACCTCAGTGTAGCATTTGACACTGTCAGACATGACATTCTACTGTCCAGAATGAAGAACATGCTGGGTATCTCTGGCACTGCCCTCCAGTGGTTCAAGTCCTATCTGACTGATAGGCAAGAGTTTGTTAGTTTTGGCAACAGCACATCAAGCTCAGCGCCAGACACACAAGGAGTTCCACAGGGTTCTGTCCTCGGCCCTCTTCTCTTCTGTATTTACATGCTTCCCCTTGGCCATATTATCCGTAGCTATGGACTGGGTTATCATTTTTATGCAGACGATACTCAACTTTATTTCAATGTTAAAAGTGGAACTTCATCAGAGCTTTCTTAGCTCACAACCTGCCTCAGTGAAATTAATACCTGGATGGAGCAGAACTCTTTAAAATTAAATTGCAACAAAACTGACCTCCTGCAAATTGGGACTAAAGTGCAACTTAATAAAATGAGCTCCTTCCCAGTCCATCTTGGCGTTGATCTCATCAGACCTGCCTCTACTGCAAAGAATCTTGGTGTCATTTTTGATTCCTCCCTTTCTTATTCCGCCCACATAAATCACATTAAGAAACTTTCTTACTTTCACCTCCGTAACATATCCCGTGTTCGCTCCTTCCTCTCCTTTTCTAATGCTGAGAAATGTGTCCATGCTTTTATCACATCCCGCATTGATTATTGTATTTCCCTGCTGGTATATGCCCCTTCTAATCTTATATCACAGCTCCAGCTTATTCAAAACTCAGCTGCAAGAGTCCTGACTCGAACCAGCAGCAGCATGCACATAACACCCATCTTGCTCTGCCTTCACTAGCTCCCTGTGTCTTACAGAATCGAATATAAAACCTACTAATAACCTACAAAGCCTTAAATGCCCTTCTGCCAATCTACATTAGTGACCTTCTCCAACAGTATGTGCCTGCCCGCTCACTAAGGTCCTCTGATTCTGGCAATCTTCTTGTAAACCCACACTAATCTACAGTCCATGGGTAACAGTGCCTTCAGCTGTATAGCACCCAGACTCTGGAATGACCTACCAAAATTAATCAGGTCAACTTACTCCATGAATTCCTTTAAAAAAACAACTCAAAACTCATCTATTCAGGAAGGCTTTTAGCTCTACTTGACTTTATTACCCTTCTTTCAGTTTACCTCTATGTCAGGATGCTCATGTAACCTGTATGTGTGTGTGCGAGACCATCAATTATGTTGTCTGTTAGGCTTTTTCTCTGAATTTACTGTCCTAATCTTTTTTATTTATTTATCTGGTTTGTACAATGCTATATACTGTATACCCTACGTTCTTTCTTAAATTCTGTGAAGTGCCGTGAGAATGGGAAAGGTGCTATATACAGTAAATAAAATGTATTATTATTATATTGTTGATACTATGATACCACCCCAAAAAGAGAAGGGGCGCCATTTCTAATCACATCTCCCTTTCTATCCATAGTTCGGAGACTCAAACAGCGGAGGACCTGTGACCAGTTCCTCTTCCAACAAGACGGAAGGAAGTCAGAGTTCAATCTGGAACTATTGCTGAGGAAGGCAATCCCACCAGTTTATTTTAGCTCAAAGCCATATTTACACTGTTGTGTGCCATTTTCTTTTTCTTTTCCTTGACCTGCTAGTAAATAGGGTGACAGTCTTGTACTTCTTGAAATTTAACACTTCTTCCTTTATACCATGTTATATTATTTATATATATATATATATATATATATATATATATATATATATATATATATATATATATATATATATTCTTTGTACTACTGCAGTTCTTTTTACAGTACATAGGCTACCAAGAGCAACAAAACTCTCTCAGTTTAACAAACAGTAAATCCAATGAGATCATAGACCAATAATGAAAACATTTCATTTTATAAACTTTCAGAATCAAGCAATTTAGTGTAAGGCTTCTGTTTCTTCTTTTAAAATTTTGTTTGCCCTGGATGATTTTCTTTCAGGTGATTTCATGTGAATATTCTTAATGCTTTATTTTCATTTATTTTGGAAAAATTCTTTAGTTTTTGGGAGACATTAATATTTTAAACGTGTCACATCACCATTTTTTGAATCTCACCATTTTACTGAAGAGCTGCTAAGGCACACAGCACCATGTCAGTTGTAAAATTCAGTGCAAAGCTTCAGCTCTCTGTCCAAGATTACAGATTTAAACCTTGAATAGTGTTTGTCCTGAACTAGCTTATTTGTGATCAAATACTTATATAATATATACTTATATCATATATATATAATACAAATCGTGAATAATTACAACAGATGGCAGAAAAATACATTATAATATGGCAACAAAACACCCACCCCAAAGCTCCCAACCCCCAACTTGAGATCTCTCCCACAATCCCACCCACACCTGGCCTTAGATGAACAGAGATAGCCCTAGAGAGTAAGGCAGAACGATATCAAGAGAAAACAAAGGGAGGAAAAAAAGAAAAAACTACATGCACATTGAATTATAGCTCCTCTCCATATGGCTAACAAGATGTACAGCGGACTGTTAATTTAAAATATGTACCATTAATCTATGCCACAGATACCTCAAACATTATAAAATTGAAAAAAAACTATATTTTCCATAAATTTGTTTCAATTCTGCCTAGAGATAATAGCCTTTGCTAGAAAGAATGATGGCTAGAGAAAATGACAGCAGAAAAGTGCCAAAGAATGAAAATTTGAGGTGAGAAAGGGATTTTGAATCACCAGAAAACCATAACAGTGGGGTATTCCCAGAACATATGTAGGAAGGCACAAAGGGAACAGAAGGAACAAAGGGAACACAGGATCTCAGCCAATAAGCCCATAGCAAAGAGTCTGCGGGGTGTTAAATATTAGTGGTGCACAAATATAAATTGAGAATGATAGTAACTGGAGTTCTTAGGTGCTATAGTAATTTTCTAAAAATTATATTTCAGTCAATAATGGTGATACTAAATTAACTGGTAATGTTTTAAGAGTGGTTTTTTTTGCTGGGTTTCTTATAATATAGAGACAAGCTTTGTTGCAGGCAATAGAGGCCTAAATAATAATAAAGGATAGCAAAATATAATTGGGACAAAGAAGAAGACAAAGAAACACAGTGAAACTCAAGAGCAACCCTTAGTTGAAGATAAAAGAAAAAGGAAGAGGATGAAATAGAGAACATAAACATCAGCAATTGGAACATCTAATGCCCTGAGCCATCAGAAGTATTGTCAAGTCTTGAGGACTCAGACAGCATCTCCGTAATATATAAAAACATTTTACAGTCCCTGCCTTTCAAAGATCTCAAAGTACAGTGGGAAAAGGATCTCTCACTCAACATCTCAGAAAAGGAGTGGAAGGTAGCAATGCACAGAATTTACTCGAGCTCCATATGTGCAAAGCATATCATTATTCAACTTTAAATCATCTATCAAACACATCTGTCTCATTTAAAATTGTACAAAATGTTTCCAGGGGAAGATCCAACCTGTGAACGCTGCAATCAAGTTCTGGCCTCACTGGGTCACATGTTTTGGGCCTGCATCAAATTAACATCATTTTGGAACAAAATCTTGAAATGCCTTTTAGACAGCCTTGGTGTCACAATCCCTCCTAATCCACTAACAGCTGTGTTTGGTGCACTTCTAGATGGGCATAAAGTGGAGAAGGACAAACAAACTCTAATTGCCTTTACATCACTATTAGGACGTAGACTTACCTTTCTTAACTTGAGGAATCCTAACTCACTTCTTTTAAGTCAGTGGGAAACTGATGTTATATATTATCTGAAATTGGAAAAAATCAAATTCTCACTTAGAGGATCTGTACAAACTTTTTCAAAACCTGGCAGGATCTAGTCAATAACATTTTAGAATAAGCATTTAAATTGAGGAGTTTTACTTTGTTGGCCTAGCTCTCTCTCTCTCTCATGGGTGGGGGTTGATTTGTTAGTTAACCTAGTTTTCTTAAACTTGACTTCCTTGTAAGGAATGTTATTTGATTTTAATAAAATCAGTAAAATGCAAAAAAAAAAAAAGTATTGCCAAGCCTGGCAACACATCACTACATCCAGGCCAGAAAAGAAATAGGGTTGCCTCCAATGAGAAAGGCCTGAAGTCTTGAACTATTGTTAGGTATTCAGGTTATTAACCTTCCCACTTCTTGATTCCAGTAGGGCTGGGCGTTTGCCCAGTGGGGGCTGTTCAGCCTTGTGGCCTCACAACCCCTTGTAGATTTTATTTTTTCAGAACTCTAGAGTTTTTTTTTGTTTTGTTTTTTCTATCCACCTAGCCATCGGACCTTACTTTATTCTTTGTACCTTAGTATTGCCTAAACTTATTTTTATATTTTTCTTTCTTCATCTTGTAAATAAATGTTGTTGTTGATTAGTTTCATAGTCTTAGCATGCTGGTTCTGGTGATATTCTTGTAATTTTATTAACGATTCCTGGAAGTTCTTGTTTAACCCTCTTTATTTTGTTTTTAATAACAATATTTCAATATACTGTTTTTGTTCCAGTTTCTTCTTTCACTCAATTTTTTAATACCATCTTTGCAGTTGCTCACAATTCTCTGTGCTAGACCACAATATGACGAGATATGCTGGAATTGAAAAAGCAGACTGCACAAGTCTATACTGCCTTCCAGCTGAGTTACTTTAAGTATTCGCGACTGGTATAACGCTGTTGAGGAAAAAAATATTTTCTCAATAAAAGATCAAAAATATTTTTTTGGTTGTGGCAGTTGAGAACCTAGGGATCAAAAGAGGTTCAAAAGTTGTAATATTGTCATCTCTTTTTAGTTTTCTGTTTTTCAACATTGACTTAACTACAGTGTTACTTCTGTGGAGAAAGATAATGTAGAATCAGCTAAATTCCTGAGGTACACGAACAGTGTACAGGCTTGGGAAGATTTGTGGCAGATGTAAATTTAATGTATGTAAATGTAATGTATGACACATAGGAAGTATACATGTATACAGTGATACAATAGGGACAATTGCTGTGTTACAGTAAAGAACCACACTGTTTTTGGCTGGGGTGCCATCTGTAAAGAGTTTGCCTGTTCATTTAAGTTTCAATTTAGACACTAGGTATATTCAAAAATTACCTCTTGATAGTGCTAAATGGTGGTTTTAAACTGGCCCTGCACCACAAGTAAATGGAGTGTGTTACAAGAATAACATGAAAACATCAAAAAGGTTATTGTGCCCTGGCTGCAAAAGGGTTGTTTTTTGATGAGTTGTATTCAGGTCTGAGTCCAGAACAGAACTGATTTGAGAATTATAATATAGGGACTTTAAAAGCCACGACAGGAAGTGACATCATCTAGGCCGGAACCAGAAGTGACGACATCAATGACACCAGAACCGGAAAGTTACCTTTTTTTCAAGACTGGAAGTAACATCTTCAATAGCACCTGTGCCTGAAGTGGTGTCATCAATAGCGCCAGTACTGGAAGTGATGTCATCAATGGCACCGGAACCTAGACAGGATTTCCTGCGGATGGTCTTCAGAGGATTGAGAGGGAAAGTTAGTGCCACTCACCACCTTCTGGTCTGGTGTGGTACTACTATTATTCAGGCCTTTTAGCTGCCTCCCGATCACACGTGTGTGACAAGTGTCATACATGCATGCCTGAGAGTTGCCTTCCAGACTCACTTAACACTAGAATTACCAGAGCCTACGAAAAAACACGTAGATCCGGCCCACCTTAAATCGCTTCTTAAATCCATTCACACCTCTCCACCAGCGTCTTTTGTCCTCTAAATGTGCTGATAAAGACAAGCTGCCAGCAATTTGCTATTCCATCCCTCCTCTGACTTAGAACGTGCACGAACTTTTCCCAGCTCATGCCTTGATTGATTATCTGGGAGTGAAGTGGAGTTTTAGAGTGGAAATAATAGATCGTTATTTGGAACACACGCATTTCATGTGTGTTCCATTTCTACAGTAATCTGTGTAAACACATTGTTAAAACAGAAACTTTTTCATATTTTAGTAATAAATGTTACAAAATGTAGGCATAAACTATAGAATGTGTAAAGCCTGAGTTCCAAAGATCAAATAAACACTTTCACAAAAGCTTCAAGGATGATACAACAGTTTCCATGGTGTAGTGCGCTAAGATTTGCTTAGAGCGCAGCAGCCTTGCCGTGCCTCACGGACCTGAGTTTGATTCCCCGCTGGGGATAAAGTGTTGCTTTTTTTTTCTTTTAAACCTCAAATGGACATAAAATTTATAAATTGGTATGCACTGTCAGTTAATGAGATCGTTATATTTTCATGCGGCATGCTCCTTTTAAAATATTTTTTTAACAATTGAGACTGCAATTAACATGAACAACTGTCCTTATAACTGTTATTTTTAAGATCCATAACACACAGACAGACAGAGCACTGCATAATAGAGAGACAGACAGGCAGAGATATATAAATAAACAGGGAATCATGTGCGCTGTTCCTGCTGCATTGAATAAGCTCATGTGCTCTAACATCACCCCTCCCCCCCAATCTGACTCTCTAAGTAACAGCACAAGTACAGACGCAAACCAAGTTTTAAGTACCAAGTACTTAACACAAGTACACAAGTACCAAGACGCAAACCATATTAACAAAAAGAGCAGCTTACTACTGAAAATGGCAAATATAGGAGTGAGTGGGAATCGAACCGGGGACTCTTGATTACACTTTGGTGTCTACTAATCTTTCCATTAGTATAATTAGCATTGTAAACATTAAGGATGTGTGCTGGATAACTTATTAATTATGTGTAATAGATTTCTGGAAAAACATATTTCTAGGTAGCCATTTTATAATTGAATTTTTTCATCAATAGCACAGTCTGTATCATTGCTTTCTTTAGTGGATACACTTACATCTTATAAGAGACGGATGATTCTGTGACTAAGCTGCAGAATTGCTCATGTTTTGTATATGTAAAAGTTATTCATTTTTGACACTGGTCCCAAAAACATTACATGCATTTACCTGTGCATTTGAGGAAGTATGAATGAAATTATATAAAATAAAGAGAGAGTGGGATAGAGGTACTGATCTGTACATCCTTGCTCTTAGACCAAGAAGGCTCCTGGTTTCTTTCATGTTTTTCGCTTCAAGGCCACCTCATTCTTTTTGGCATGCACTTGTTCATCTGCAGGTATATGCAGCACAAATATATGAACTTGGAGTCTCAGGATCCTACCAGGTGGTGGGGGGGAAGGTCACCTTTTCATCTAAGTACATCTGCCATTCAGAAAAGCATTCATTGCCTGTGCCTCTTTCTAAAAGGATTTTTGATTTCAGTGAGTCATTGTTGCATGTTTATTAGTATCTGCAGTGAAGGAATCCTGAACAATACATTGCTTTCTCAAAGCTCCTAATTGATGCTACACTGCTCTAGGGTCTTTTGGAATTTTCATATAGGTCAGTCAGAATGTTAACTAGACTGACTTACATCAAAGCTTTGATACTGAGTGACGCACAATGTGTGCAAGCTGTTCCATGTGTATACGTATAACCAGATATCTCAAACAGCTCTTACAATACAAAATGAACCAAAAGAACATACTATCTGAGAAACTGACAATGCTGGTTTCTGACCAGAAACTTACATCAAAGATTATGTAGCAATGCAGGATAATTGAACTGTCCCACTTACTTCTGTTGCACCTCAACTATTTCCAAAAGCATGTGCAATTTTCCCTCAAAATGGTGTTGCATGGCAATGTAAGTTTTAAACACAGAAAGCAGTCACAACATGTTCTTTTCCATTCGGACTACAGTCCTTCACCCGGAAGTGCTTCTGTGACTTGCCAGCACTTCCGGGTCAGATGGAGAACTTGCATTTTCTTCAGCCCGGAAGTACTTTGGGACTTCCATTCCCTTGACTTTGGAGTACTTCTGGCCTATGTAGAAAGTAGAGACTCCCAGGTCTCCCTGCAGCTTCTCCTGACAGCACCCACGGTCCCCAGCAGGGCTGTGAAGCCAAACTCCAGATCCCATGGTGCCATGCGGGAATCCAGGGCACCCATCACTATGCTGCAGGGAAGGCGCCATCTAGCGTCCTGGGGGAGGCAGTGTTCAAAAGCAGTTGCCTTCCCCCATCCTTCCATTCTTTGGGTATCCTGGTCGTACATCACAAGGGTCAGTCTAGCAATAAATTAACACAAATAAAATACTGTACCTTCAAGGTGTAACGTAAGTTAAATACCCATCCAATATTATTTATTTATTTGTTTAGATTTTCTTTTGTTATTTTAATTAAACAGTGAGAACTAAAAGCTCAGGAACATTTTGATAAGTTAAATTTTAATAGGAAAGAGGGCCATTGCAGAGCAGGGAGGTAGTTAACATCATCGAAACCCCTGTCATGTAAATGGTACATTCCCAAAGGGAAAAGGGGCACATGCATTTACATTTACATTTTACATTTTACATTTACAACATTTAGCAGACGCTCTTATCCTGACTTACAACAGTGCTTAGGAGTCTACGACTGTTCTTCAGTCTTTAAGGCTAGGATTAAATCTACTGTCATTAAACAAGTTACCGCTGACCAAAACCATGCTAGAAGAAAATAGTAAGTTGTTAGTACAAAATTTTTTTTTTTTTTTTTGAGAAAAAGGGTAGAAAAAAAAGTATGGGGACTTTAGTCCCCCAAGTGCTGTTTAAAGAAGTGTGTCTTCAGACGACGTTTGAAGACAATGAGGGTCTCTGCTGCTTGTACAGCAAGAGGAAGTTCGTTCCACCACTGAGGAGCCAACACTGCAAAGAGTCTTGATGCATGTCGTCCTCTTCTTTTAAGTAAGAGTGGTTCGAGATGAGCAGTGCTTGATGTTCTGAGAGAGCGAGAAGTGACACGCTGCTTAACCAGTGCTGATATGTAAGGGGGTGCAGTTCCAGTTTTGGCCTTAAAGGCAAGTGTTAGGATTTTGAACCTGATGCGGGCAGCCACAGGGAGCCAGTGCAGGTTCCGCAGCAGAAGTGTAGTGTGTGAGAATTTGGGAATATTGAAAATGAGTTTTGCAGCTGCATTCTGGATCAATTGAAGTGGTCGTGTTGCCTTTAGTGAAAGTCCAGACATCAGAGAGTTGCAGTAGTCCAGCTTAGAGATGACTAAGGTCTGGATGAGAAGCTGAGTAGCCTCTGTAGTGAGAAAGGGGCGGATTCTCCTGATGTTGTAAAGAAGATATCTGCAGGACCTGGAGAGGTTGCTGATGTGTGGAGAAAAAGACAATTCTAGTGCTCTCTCAGTTTTGTAATCCCTGCCGTGAGGTGAGGGTTTTTCTTTTGGTTTCTCGTTGCATTTCAATTGTTAATCATAATTATTGTTTTAATATTTAAATGTAAATATATTTTGTATTTATTGTGTGTTATTGCACTTAACTTAGCATTCAAAAGCAATATGAAAAAATCCTTTTCCTGTGGATCTCATTCTTTCAAAGCATTCCTTTAACCCTAACCTACCCCTAACCTTAATCCTCTCCTTTTATATAGTTTTTCCCAATTTGCATGAATCTCTGAAATTTCTGCACAACTGGTAATTTCCAGTTTCACTTCATTTTGTGTAATTTTTGATAAACATATAATAGAGTATAACTGCTTAAATTTGGATACGATGCTAGATGTCATGTCATTGTCCTGAGTGCCGGGGTAAAGTACTGCATTTGTGTATTAGCAGTATAGAAGATTAAAAAAAATTAAACAAAGCACGTATTTTTTCTAGCCCCTTGATGTTTTTTTTTGGATGGACTGACCTTGCTATATGTAAGCAAATACATCTTTAATATACCAAAGCTGGTGTTAGTGTCATTGTCAATGTTACTGTTTCAGCTTTATCTTCATAGTATCTTCGGTTCTGTTAATACGGTCTTCTTATGTTATTTACTATTTATTACAGTTGACGGGATGGCATAGGGACAACCTTAAAATGCATATAGCTACCTCAAATATCATTGTATAAAATGTTCTTTTGTTTTATTTTAAGTCACTGCCTTGCTGTGTCTTGAGGTTTCACTTTCACGGTAATCTAAAACATTCATTTGCACTATATGCTATATTTTTAAAATATTATACTATAAACATTGAATTTTAGAGTTATATACTGTAGTAGTTATGCATTTATTTTACGAATTACAACATTAGAACAATCTATCTCAGAACAGGCCATTCAGCCCAACAAAGCTTGCCATTCTATCCACTTAATTCATCTAAAATAACATCAAGTGTAGTTTTGAAAGTCCCTAAAGTCTTACTGTCTACCATGCTACTTGGTAGCTTATTCCAAGTGTCTGTGGTTCTCTGTGTAAAATGTCCTAATGTTTGTGCGAAATTTACCCTTAACAAGTTTTCAACGGTGTCCCCTGTGTTCTTGTTGAACTCTTTTTAAAATAAGAGTCTCGATCCGCTGTACCAATTCCGTTCATAATTTTAAACACATCAATCATGTCACCTCTTAATCTTCTTTTGCTTAAAGTGAAAAGGCCCAGCTCTTTTAATCTTTCTTCATAATTCATCCCCTGTAGCCCTGGAATGAGCCTAGTCCCTGGACCTTTTCTAGTGCTGCTATGTCCTTTTTGTAGCCTGGAGACCAAAACTGCACACAGTACTCCAGATGAGGCCTCGCCACTGTGTTATAAAGGTTGAGCATAACTTCCTTGGACTTGTTATCTACACATCGTGCTATATAAACTAATATTCTTTTAGCATTCTTAATGTTTTCTGAACACCAATAATATTTTTTTGACATTAAGGAGTGTTATTTAATATTCTTTTAAATATTGAGCAATGTTCACTGTCTGTTACTGTTCCATCTTATAGCGTTGACTTATTGTAGTGCCAACCTTTCTCACTGAAGTGTTAAGACTTTTATTTTCACACTCCAGCCACACTATTCTGTAGCTGTTCCATTAATACTAGTCAGATTTTCTTCTGGCTTTTAAGTTGTGAACTGACATCTCAAAAGGGGGACAGGTATATTTTGATGAAGAAATAAATGGAATACAGGTCCATATCTAAATGCTTACATACAAAACAAAGATCTTTAACTGATTCACACATGTAGCAAAAAAGCCATGCCACCCTGCATCTCAGTTGCAATATCACAGTATTTTTATTCAATTACAAATAACTGGGTGGATTACTTTATTCAAATGTGGGCCAGCTTAATTACTTAATTACTTCTGATTTACACTCCCAGCAAAGTATGGCAATGGTCATATTATTGATCACAATAGTGTTTCATGTGAGAAGTAGGTAATGAAAAACAGTGTCAAAATAAAAATTATTTTTTCATTCAAAACTAAGCATACACTGATGAAGATCACAGAGCAGTGCTGCCAGTGTGGTGTGTGCCTGCCCAGGCTTTTGGTGCTATCATACCGAATATGTTCACTGCCAAAAGTCTGACTATTTATTAAAAGATATTAACGCAGACTGATCGCCAGTGGCAATTCTCTCCTTCTTAAAGTGTGTTTGCTTCAAATAAGTTGGAAGATCTATAAACAATACACATTTGTTTTAAATATCTCTACTAAATGACTTCCAAGGATTATTGTGAAACCATATCTTCTAATATACAGTATACTTTAAATGAAAGTTAATATTATAAGAATTCTTGATGAATTATATAATCCAGACATGCATTGCTGTCTGGGCAGGTGGCCAAACAGATCTATATATGAGCACTCAGTCATGACCAAGAATGACAGTAATCGTACACTGTAGGGAGCTTCTCCAGGCAATTGAACTCTCACGAAATCATAAACATAAGTTAACTCACTCATTCAGTCTTGGGCTTAACCATGCACTTAAGCTCACTGCTAAAGTAACTGAGGAAAAACCCTAATAATCAATGTATTCTTTTGTTTATTTGCAATTGGAAACAAAGCATGGTGGATTATAAATCTAAAAGTGGTGCTAAGTTTCAGAATACATCTAAAATAAACAATATTCCACAAATACGCCCCACTAACTTAGGGTCCTTCAAAATTTTTTGTCTGATAAAATTATCTGCATTTCCAGGCAAATTTGATTAAAATGAAAAAAAGAGAACTTTTTACTTACAAATTTAGTGAGAGGCCTGTCAAGAATTATATAAAATGACCACTATACTCAATTTTTCAAATTCCATCTTGAAAATCATGTGTATTCATTGGCTCAGAACTGGCAGCCAAATCACATTGTTGCATGTCCTATATACAATCTATCTTAAATCCATATACACCTCCATGACATCAGACAACAGTATTGCACTGATCATGTCTGTATTGCAAAACTCTGTATGAAAAATGACAGGTTTAATAATAGTGTTGGCAATTCTCTTAAGCCTCCTGAGGACTTACAGTATGCATGTTGTTCTTCTGATGTTGATTCAGCAAACAGTATGTTTTTTTCCCTTAATTTTCACCTTAACTCTCTTCTGAATTGTGCATGCATTCTCAAGCTGCTTGTCCAGCTTCAAAGTTGCCCACTGTGCCTAATTTTTTCTTCTTTTATTTTCACAATTTTGGATACAGTATTTTATTTGAAAGTAATAACAATAATTCAATTAGTAACATGAAATTTGGATCTCTTAATTGTGATTTTGGTTTAATTATGGGTATTTTTTGGATGATGCAAAACATGGGATAGTGACTCAGGTTGTAAAAGAGGGGGTATTTACTGTGCTCCATTGACCCTGAACTGAATTGTCAAAGTAGCTCAGGACAGACTATACACTAGGTTAGCCCTTGTTCACCCGAAAAGGATGCCAAACTCATCTAAACTTGCTCTTTTAACCTTCCCACAACTCAGTCTGTTCCAGCACTCTTTTCTAAATAACCTTTGTCCCAGTTGATCCCCATAATTCCAGATTTGTTTCATAGCTCACCCTGGGGTTTGAATGCGAGCAGAGTAAAGAAATTTTAGTAGTACACACACTATTAAATGTGCTGCATCAATGAGCCCCAACATCCATTTATACAGCTAAGACTCTTTTGCAGAGCTGTTTACTCTCCACCAATTTGTACCCTGTTGTGCTATCTGCTTACTAAGCTTCTCAAAGTGCCAACCCACAATGGCAATTCCCTTTAGATAGTAGCCCCCAGAAAACTCCCTTCTGGTGCACCTGAAATATTAAGTATATCCTCAGTCCACAGCATTATTCCTACCAGTCTTGACAGTTGGTATTACATTTACATTTATTTGCTTAGCAGCACTTTTATCCAAATCGACTTACAAAAGAGGTAAACAATTGAGTAACATTAGGCTAGGGTCTGTTTGTTTAGCTAGTGTAATAAGATGAGTAACAAACGTTGATTGCCACAAGTGAAAAGATGTAATAACTCAAACATTTACAATCACAGATTACAATCAATTAAGTAATTACCTTTAAACAAATAACCAAGAATATAAAGTATCGCAGTGCATGTCTGGATTATATAATTCAAGTTTTTTTTTTTTTTTTCTTTTCTATTAGACAGACTCACAGAACAGATGGGTCTTCAAACACTTCTTAAATACTTTGAGGGAGTCAGCAGTATAGATGGAGGTAGGTAAGAATCTGTATCGAGACTTGATGACACATAGAGGTGGCATCACCAGACATTGTTCCCCAACACACCTGAATGGGCGAGAAGGAGCATACCATCGCACCAGTATCTCCATATACACAGATGCTGACCCACTGACTACTCTGTAGGCAAGCATCAGGGATCTGAACTTAATGTTTGCTGTTGCAGGGAGCCGATGAAGCAACCTGAAGAGAAGTGTGACATGTGCCCGTCTCGGCTGGTTAAATTCAAGATGGGTCGCTGCATTCTGGACCATCTGCAGTGGCTTGATAGCTCATGTGAGTACTCCTGCCAAAAGTGAGTTGCGGTAGTCCAGATGCGACAAGACCAAAGCCTGGAAGTTGCATGGCATACTCTATCAGATAGGGTCTGATCTAGTGGATGTTGTACAGCGTAAACCTGCATGAACAAGAAACAGAAATGTGGTCAGAAAAAGATAGCTGCTCATCAATTACTTGTATTATATTCCTACAGTGGAATACAGCGTTTGGTTTACATCTATTGGATCAAAGTATTCTAAAGAGCTCCATGGATCAGTTTTTCCTAAAGAGCTACATTGTTTAACCATCTATCCACAAAACATTCCTCAAGATGTTTAGAGCGTTATCCTGGGGATTTATAGCAATATTAGCAAGCATCCTTTTTACCTTGCAACTTTCACATTATTAGATGATCTTTTTTATATAAAAGAACAGACAATAACACTGAACCTGTCCAAGTTTGTAAAGGCTTGCAGATACCTACATGTTGTACTGGAGGTCTTTATGCCTCCCTGGATGATTTCATGTCTTTTCCTGTAAAGGAAAATTTACCATTGTCACAAATTGCCTCAGAGGCCCACAGCATTTGCGCTTTGAATCAGTGAAATGGAAAAAGCGCCATACTTTGATGTCTTTGTTTATGTGGTCCTGATTTGTTTATCACTAGCACCCACTTGAGGATTTGTCAGAAATAATGCAAAGATTAATAATATCTGAAAGGTGCAGCATGCTTTTATCACGAAACTACAACAGAACAGTAAGGAGAACAATTATTGTATGCATGATCTGCATATCTATTTTGCGTCCCATAATTTAATGCTGCCTCTCGTTATTAATATTGCCTGTGTCTACACATCTTAATTTTCCTGCCAGCCAACTGCCTACTCATCTGAGAATAGAAGAACTGGGGGCTTGTCTGCTGAGATCAGACCAGTCTCAAATATCATAAACCTTTTATTAAAGTAGACAGCACAGGGGTTAGCACTGCTGCCTCACTGCTGTAGGGTCTTGGGGTGCAAATCAAACCTGGACAGTGCTTGTGTAGAGTTTGTATGTTCTACCTGTGTCGATGTTGGTGAGTAATTGCGTAATCCTAGCAATGCAATGGTGTCCCTAGTCAGGGCTGCTTCTGTTACATATCAAATGCTGGGATAGGCACTGACTCTAAATTAAAGTGGATTGTAGAAGGATGGATTTTATATCTGCCAAAGTTAATGAGAAATTATACTGTTAAAGGCTTAACAATCATTCTCACCACAGAGAATGTTTTTTAAATACAAATTTAACTAAGATATTTCTTGTTTATCAGCAAACCACGTACAGAAAGATTGCATCAGATTCCTGAACTTTATTATGTTAGGCCCACAAAAAGATAACAAGTAAGGCAAACCATAATCTGAAAAGAAAAAAATGGAGTGGTAACTTTATACTGTAGTACTGAGACCTAAAATGGATATTCACATAACACTCACTAGTACGAAACAACTGGACCTTCACCTTTAGAGCGGGCAGTTATGTCCTTCATTATGTGACACTAAGCAAGTCACTTAACCTGCAAGTACCCCACTTTGACAAAAAAACATGTTCTTTGTAGGTCATTTTGGATAAAAAGTACTAACTAAATCAGGGATCTCAAACTCCAGTCCTGGAGGGCCGCAGTGGCTGCAGGTTTTCATTCTAACCCTTTTCTTAATTAGTGACCTGTTTTTGCTACCAATTAACTTCTTTTGAATTAATTTTAATTGACTTGCTGTTGAAGACTCAGACCCCTTAGTTGTTTCTTTTTCTATAATTAGCAGCCAAACAATAATGAGATACAAAATGAACCAAAACATGACCAGCAAACTGTGGCCATCATACAATGTCTGAAAATAAAAAGGGTGGAGGTCTCAGGAATATTGATTTGCTCAGGTCTCCAAAACAGTTTAACAGTGCTCTTAGAAAAGTAAAGAAAAAATCAACAATTTTAAAAATGTCTGCAATTGCACAATGAGAGCATCAACAAGTCATGGAATTAAAGAACGGCTTTAATTAACAGGACTCGGAGCCTAAGTAAATAACTGGTTGGAGTGAAATTGGTTGGAGTTTGAGGCCCTGACTTAGTCTTCTATTAGCTCACTCACCTCACATTTCATTTCTGTTTAAGGAAAGAAACGAAGCAATTCAGAGGAATGATGAAGAAATTCCAGGGAACAAATCTTACAAAAAAAAGTCAATTAAAATGAATTCAGAAGAAGTTAATTAGCAGCAAAAACAGGTCACTAATTAAGAAAAGGGTTAGAATGAAAACCTGCAGCCACTGCGGCCCTCCAGGACTGGATTTTGAGATCTCTGAGCTAAATATAACAATGTTTCTATATCACAACAAGATTACATCTTGCCTGAAGAAGGGACCTGAGTTGCCTCGAAAGCTTGCATATTGTAATCTTTTTAGTTAGTCAATAAAAGGTGTCATTTTGCTTGGCTTTTCTCTACATTCATAATGGCTAACACCGTACAACACCCTAGTACTATATCACAACACAAACACGATTCTTTTCGCGATTACAAGTACAAATTGAACTGTAGGTGCAGAAATGATGCATATGACACCTTTGTTTTTGTTTATCTACATATTTTGTGCAAAGTTTGCCAGACTGGCCTAATGTTCTCATAGTTCACGGCTGCCAATGTAAAAAAATACATATAATAAACAAGTTTCACACATTTCAAGATAAATAAAATGTTCCTTTAAAATATTTAGTGCTGTTCATCTGCATGAAAAAATATATTACCAGTATTAGTTAAATGTTCAGACAAAGAAAATGTCTGAGAAGCACAAGTCTTTTTGACAATGTGAAGTGACTGAATTTCTTGTAAAGGGGAAATACCCAAACAACTTCTAGGTGCATATGGAGAAACTGGCATGGGGGCTGGTTGTGTCTCATAGTGGGTAAAGCACTTTATGCCAGTGTTGCACTAAACAACAGAGCGTGGCTTCTAGTCAGAGCTGCACCTGCAGGTGTTGAGTTTCATTTCCTCCGAGGGTGTAAACTATACAATTAGCAGTCAGGGGGTGTACACAATTTCCTCCAGACTTTTCATCACAGTTCCAAGTCTACTGTTATACCACAAAAGTATCATGAGGTTTCCTTGTTTTAGCAGCCCATCAATGTGAACTTCGGTAGTTAGTCTAGTGACTGAACAAGCGCTCACCAGGAATTCTGAATTCAGACCCAATGTCTGTGACTCAAAGTGATTTTACAAAGATTATGTAAATGAAAGCTACAACTAAAAACTGTTTAACAAGGTGTGAAGTGTGACACCAGCTTTAAATATTTTCAGACATAGAAGCACTGGATTCATGGGTTAAAAGGGTCCTTTCACCAGATTGGCCAGCCCAGCACTGACTCAGCTGTGGAATGGCCAATGGGGTGGAGGCAGCTAGCAGGCCTCTAGGACTTTGTGTTTGGCTTGTCTGACTCCTTTTCTACAATCTGGCTGTGGTTCTACAATTAACCGATGGACAGATATTGTTGTTTTTCATTTATGTTAATTAGCTTCTACTTTGTTTTTGAAGTATTTGAACAAATCTGTATTCTTATATGTGATAGTTCTGTATTTAGTGAGTGAGTGCTGTGCGAGAACAAAGCACTTTGGACTGTTGTATTGTATTTCTGAGGTGGCAATGATAGGTTGGTCATCTAGCTCTGTGAAGAGGATTACTTATGTTCTGTTTTGTGGGTTATTTTTACCCCATTTTTTAAAAAAAATTGCACACCCAACCTACTTGGAAGGGGCTGTCCCTCTGAATTGCCCTTCCCAAGATTTCTTCCATTTTTTTTTTATAAGTTTTGAGAGTGTTTTCTTGCCTTCTTAGAGAGTCAAGCCCTGGTGTTTGTCAAAAAACGGGCCTGTTAAAGCCTATTGAGGCATTCTTTATGTTGTTGTTGTATGAGAAGAAGTCAAGCTAAAGTTAGAAAATTGTATTTATTATAAAATGGAACAAACCTTAATAAAACTGATCATGTCATTTCTCAATGTTGTCTCCACCCTTCTCAATGCATTTGTGCCACCTACCTGGAAGTGCCTGGATTCCAGCAGAATAAAAGGCTTTGTCCTCGCAACCACTCATGCCCTCACTTTCTTCACGTTGTCATCTGTCTTGAACTGATGACCACATAAGATGTTTTTTTAGTTGTCCAAAAAGGTGGAAATCACACGGTGCCAAATCTGGCGAATAAGGTGGCAATACCTCAAACTTCAGTTTCTCCAGACAAGCCTTGGTGTTCTTAGCAGTGTGTGGGTGGCCATTGTCTTGTAGCAAAAGGACTCCTTGAGGCAGCAGTCCCCAGTTGCTTGGATCAAATAGCAGGCTTCACATTGGTCTCCAGCAAATCACAGTAACTTGCACTATTGACTGTAGTACCCCGCGGTGGTTGCGAGGACAAGACAAAACCTTTTATTCTGCTGGAATCCAGGAACTTCCAGGCAGGTGCCACAAGTGCACTGAGAAGGGTGGAGACTACATTGAGAAATGACATTATCAGTTTTGTTAAGGTTTGTTCCATTTTCTAATAAATCCTATTTTCTAACTTTAGCTTGACTCCCCCCATATTTACAGGAACATAGACATCATTGATTAGCCTTATAGTGGTCACCCTCAAACTACCTCTACTGAGAGAAAAAAAAAACATCCACTCATCAGAGACAATCGATGAAATCAGAGAATCAGAGAACCAAGGCTGGACAGTCAGCAGTACGTCACTGTTTTTGCCCAGCTGGCAAGGAGTTCTGCCACAAAAGGATTTTCACAATTCTACAACAGGCGTAAAAAAATCATTGATTAGAAAGGGACTCTAGCAGTGAATCAAACTATGTAGAAATTTATGTATAAAACTATGTAGAACTGAAGGACAAGTAGTGATTGCCTGTTCGTAGAGAATTTGTTTTTTTTTTTACAACTCTTGTACAAAAGCAGTGTTTATAAGCCTGGTCACCTGAAGAACATAAAAAACCGCCTAAATTCAGCTGAAATTAATTTAAAGTAGTTTATTCTTCAAATGTTTAGAAGAATCTTCTCTTGTCATATAAATTTGTTTCTGAAGAGCTTTGCGATCTTACTGTGTTCAGTGATGACGTTTTCATATCAAATGGCCACAACCAAATTTCATTTTGTTTTAAATTGTAATATAAAATACATACATACTATAGAAGAATTAGCCAAAATGAAATATTTGAAAATACTGGGCATCTTGACTTACAGAAAGAAGGATATAGCTTTTATTGACAACCGATAAATAAATGCAATGATTAATTAGTCTGATAATGATGTTACACTTACTAAAGCATCCTGCCTGTGGAGCAAGCCAGGACCGTGACAAACAGATGTGAAGTAGAGTGAAATGACAGCTAGAAATAAAGGGCTATTTAATTAGATTCAAGAAACAGTACAGCTGGTGGGTGTTCCATATGAGCTTCTTAAAATTCCTTTATTAATCTTACTTAGACAATTAAGTAACCATTACTATGTATAAAAACAACAACAAATAAATTTCTTAAATATCAGTATTTATTTCTGTTTAACCCAAAACTAAAAGGAATATGTACCTCGATAACAAATGATGAGCAGTCTCATACTGTTCTGAGATGTCTCTGCACTCTGTCCCTGAAGTTATGTTTACTTTAAAGTTGCCTTCACTTCCTTTAATTTTACTATGTTTAAAATTCATCATCAGAGTGCAGTAGCCCTATTTTTGCAACTCTTTTGTCAGCTTCAGCTTCAGGGAAGTATCTTTTTATTCTTTCATATATGTCAATCCCATATTGTTCATTTTCTCAAACAAAACCAAAACACTGAGGTAGAACATTCAGAAAAAATAGTCAAGAATTACCCAATGCCTGTACTGCTCACTGTCACAAAGAGCTGTAAACAATTATAGAAACAGGAGGAAAATACTACAATCAAGCTTTAGAGGTTTTCATGGGAAGGCTCTTTTACAGTTCACATATGGAAGAAACCAAAATCAATATTATTGCTCATAGTGAGTAAATGCTTAAATAAAAAGAATCAAGAGTAATATTACAAACAGTCATTATTGCACATAATTCTTTTTATAGTAATCACTCTCACAAGTGTCAGCACAAGCAATCAAAATATAACAGCAAGTCATCATATACTGGTACCTCCTTTAAAGGATCATTCCTGCCTTATGCTCGATGCTTGGAAGATATGCTCCAATGTCTGCAACAATGAAATGGAATGACGATAATGAAAAGATTGCATAATGAATCTTGGTACAGTGCATTACACAGGAAGCCATGTACAAATAGGGACCAATTAATCACTCTTTTACAAGACAGCTGAGTAAACAGTATCACAAATCATCCAACACTGAACTGTTAATGCTTCCAAACAGAAAAAAGAAAAAAAACATTTAATACAGAATTGCACATAAAGTCAGCTATCTTTCATTTTTCTTTTATAAAATATGCAAATTATTTAAACATCTAACATTGTACCCTTACTGGTACTGCTTTCAATACAAACTCTCCTTTGTAGCTTTAGAGCTTTCAGCTGCAGCACTGTGGAAACAACGCTGGTGTTTGGTTTTTTTTCAGGGAAAGCTTTCTAATTTATAATTGGAAAAGTTGAAGGAGAATCGGACCTATCTGATGAGCTAAGTGTGAGGTAATGGGATGTAGTGACCTTACAGCAGTAGAACTAGATCTGCAGCGGTAGCATTTTATACCTTGAGCATGAGAAAGGTACTATATACTGTAAATAAAATGTGTTATTATTATTATTATTGCAGTTTTTAATTTCTTTTGTATGGAATCTCTTGAAAGTGTTCAGTTGACATTAGTTGATAACTCAGGTCTCTCTACCAACCACAGATCTAGTAATGCTAACAGATGTATAGACGAAGTACTTTGCTTCCTTCTTGTGGTCATGATTCTCAAAGACTGTAGCCTTAAAGTAGCTTCTAATGCAAATAACTACTACTGCATATGTAAAACAACCTGAGTGACCTTCATTGAACATGCCTTGGGCTAAAAAAAAATCTGTGCACAAAATCACTCTCTTTAAACAATACAAACATTCTATGAACACCCTCAATCTGTACATGAAACTGGAAGTGTGACAAACTCTCTTTCAGATCATGATCACATATGATTACATATTATAGAATTTCATGTTTTATTTCTTGGACCAAGTTGACATTATGTTTGTAACTGAATACAAAAATATGGTATATTGTTAAAAAAACATACCTTTTGCAGCCTCCATTGGTCATGTGTCTCATATGCCTACACTCCTCACCGTAATTACACTACTGTCACAAAACTGACTTGCAAAACAACCAAACCAGCTGAGCTAAAACCTGACCATTACTGTTAAAGAACCTGTATAAATGGCACCAAAATCGCATTGATTTTATAGCATTAATCTTCTGCACAAAGTACTTTGTAATATTTTGGAATTGAAACGGAATATGTCAAGGCATACAGATATGACAATCATATACTTCCAAACATTTCAAAGTATCCTATGTATCTAAGGATGCAAAGAATTATGCTACTGTATGTTCACACTAAAGAACCTTTCGTGTGTAAAATATAATAATATAGCCTATAATAATAGCAGGTGTCTTGCTGTAGTGACAACAGTTAGTGTATGAACAATGGACAGAAGCAACATGTAACACTCTAATTTAGTGCTATAGTAAAAAGTAAATATTTTGTATATGATTAAAAATGAAAAAATACACTTTGCTGTGCGATTTAATTACAGAAATTACACAGAAAGGGACTCTAAACAAAACATGAGAAAGCTTAATTTGGGTCAAAACAGTATTGGATATCTCATTTAAAAATTTTAGCCTTTAGACTACTGTGATTCATCTGTATATAGAAGGCCAAAATTGTAAAAATCCCCTCCCAACAAATCAAATGAATTAATTTAATAATAATTCATTTGACTGAAAAAAAAACTTGAATTACTGTAATTCAGTCTGGCAAAACAAATGAATTCATCTATATTAAATAAAAATGATAATACCCTATTTGTTTTTTGTACTTTTTGGCCTTATTTGATGTTAGTTATCTATTTTGCTCACTAAAGCTTTCATTTTAACCTTCAGATCATTTTTTGTCATTTTTTTTTTTACAAATCACATAAAAAGGATGAATCGATGTTCATGAAATTTTGTATGTAGTTGGTCGTTGGTCCAACTTAAAATTAAGGTTACATGGTGTTGCACCATGCATCACTTGAAAATGGATAAGTTAAAGTTTATGACATTTTGCATACATTTCACTGTTGATGCAACTTAAAATCTTGACTTTAAGGCCTTTCAAAAGTTCTAATGAGAAACATGATTATAATAAGGAAGATAATACCAAAACCTAAACCAAACTACCATGCCAAAATGGTTCAACTGATGGTAATGAATATAGGATATTGTTTAATTTTGGCCTTACAGTGATGGCTGCATTCCACGCCAGTGATTCAATGGACATGAAGGCAGGAGGAGTGTGGGTGTGGAGTGGTAGGAGACCAAAACAAAAATCTCATATCAGTCAAAAACAGCTATGCCTGCTTTCACAAAATTGCAAATTTATATTATTGTTCATGCAGTTTAAAATATAGGTTTCATTGTATTCTAGAATTTCATTGGGTATGGCCAACACCACAAAAGCTAAGCATTACTCCAATTTGTCATTACATTTTTTCATGTACATTACAATTTACCTAATACAACACACATCGCTTATGGAGTTCAATGGAGGAAATAACACAACAGAACACAAAAACTTACACGCCATATCAAAGATTCCATTATTCATCAAGACAGCCAGTTTATTACTGTGGGATTAATGACGATTCTAAATTGGCCCTAGTGTGTGCTTGGTGTGTGGGTGTGTTTGTGTGTGTCCTGCGGTGGGTTGGCACCCTGCCCGGGATTGGTTCCTGCCTTGTGCCTTGTGTTGGCTGGGATTGGCTCCAGCAGACCCCCGTGACCCTGTGTTTGGATTCAGCGGGTTGGAAAATGGATGGATGGATGGATTAAACATCAACTTATGAAACCCTACTAGACCAAGAAATACAAAAACATAGTGCTCATGGTTTCAACCAAGTAATGTGTTACCACAATTATGAAATATTTCATACACAAAAAGAACAAATACTAGATTCATAATATCAGAGACATTTATTGTTATCATAGAGGTAGTGTAGATGATGGATGGGACGCTTGCGTTTCATCCAGTAATCACAAAAGGGTCAATATTTAATGAAGTTTCTTAATCTATTATACAATGTACTTGTGCAATGTCAGGTACTTCAGCTAGATAATAATTCATTTAACAAAACTACTACTACTATATCTTAAGCTAAAGTCCACAAGTAACATCCAGACTGATACTGCTAAAATAGAAGATCTTACAAAGATGATTGCAGCAAAACATCTTAAAGAGAAGAGCACATCTAGCAAGAGAATAAATTGCAGTAGAAAAACTGAACAAAAGCATACTAATGCAAAGAGTTGTGGAGTGTAAAGGTCTAATATACTCATTGCAGCTCTAGCCATTGCAGCACCTGGACTGCTAGACTTTCATGTAAAGCCCTGCCTTTACAAAGCAAATGAATATGGAAGACCAAAAAGCTGTTATAGGATATTGGATACTGGAACTGGGATCTTTTTTAATTGTACTCTGGCATTTCTTCTGTCCATCTGGGGTTTTGGAATATGCACAATTCATTTATTTTATAATTTTGTTAATTTAAAATAATTTATTTAATGGTAATTTAAGAGTGTCTCACCATTTTGTTTTCTTGTGGGTGCTGCCATTTTTGGAGACATTTGTGTGCTGTTGCTAGCCTCCTTGCTACTGCATGACTATCAGAAGTCGCAAAGTATAACACCACCATTGAGATAGTGTTTCGTGTTTTGGGCTTAGTTGTTTTTCAGTGATTTGAATGTGGCCCAATGTATAATTCATTCACTCTTCCAAAGCTAGATAGAACAAAAGCACAAAATGAAAATGGGGTATGCCACAGATAAAATACTAAAAAAGAACAAAAAACTAAGCATCTTGCCATATGAAATTCTACTGCAAATTCTCACATGGGTTTTAATGCATAAATGGGTCCTTCTTGTTTTGTTATTATTAAAAAATTCATAGTCACTGGTCCTTCAATATTTGCAAACACCCGATTTTTTACCCCCAGTTTCTTTTCATTATGTATTCCCATTTTTTTTAAATAGATAGCTACCTTTCTTCATTTACCCTGGTATCCTTAAATCAGCAGTGTCACTGAAAGAGTGAATTGTTGATTTTGTAATTAATTAGTAATTCATTTTATCAGTTTAAATGATGTGTTCAGCAAACTGAAGAAGCACAATTCCATCTTTAGCTGGAAGGCTAAGTTTGTTACTGTACTGAAAAAGTCTGGATATCATGTCTTCTTGTTCTTCAGAAAACCATTGCTAATTCTGCACCCCTCAGCCCTTCTGTCTTCAGAAACACTTTAAAAATTTCATGAGTACAGTGACCTGTTAGCTTTTATATGTTGCTGAAATAGCAAATCCCTTCCCCCTACTTTTGTTTTGAAACAAAAAGTTCAAAGGAATAGGGGGTGTTTTCCCTCTCGAAAGATGGTCCTCTCATTTTGTTTTCAGTCAACTGCCAATTTAGTGGAAAGGGTAATCAGAGCCCTGCTCTCCTTCTAATGTGATGAGCACATTTAAAGTTTTACTTTTTTTATGCCTAACACTTCTAGTGATGATCTGGTGGTTATCATATTGCATCATCATGGTATTGTGCTTTTCTTTTGCTCACTAGAGCTTGGTATGATAGGCAGGTGCCTAATTCCAGCTTCTGTAGGGCCGGTTTGGTGAAGCCAGCACTTCTGAACTTATCAGGCTGTGAGCTAGGACCTGCTATGGTGCAACACCACTGTTTCTCTTCTTTACCTGTTAAAGAGGAACACTTTTTCTGATTTTATTGAAAAAAATACTCTTTCATAAGAGAGCTTTAAAAAAATTGCAGCGTGAAACAATGGAGCCATTTTTGTATAAATAGACAGAGAAGAGCAGACCGTTAATGTCATCGGTCTTATATTGAGCTGGTGGAAGAGCTCAAAATCCCAGGCATCGATACAGTGTGAGCTAGGCTGTGTATGCAATAAAAGTTAAATATGGGAAAAATGGGGAAAAAAAGGAATCTTAGCTTATGCCAAGGCTGTAGAGATTGAGAAAAACAACAACTCAAAGCTCAAAGTATTCCACAAGAGGTTAAAGAAAAGCACAAAATTAGAAATAAATAAGTATATGAATGAATAAATGAAATAGTAAACATATTAAATAAGAATAAATCACTACCTACTTAAATAATACATAATTACAAGCAACATATAGGACAGATAAAGGACTGTCCTTATTTATAGATTTCTTTATAAGTCTATTGTGATTATAACAATAAGGCTGATGCTATGGTCAGATTGCCAGGGAGGACAGAAAATGTTTTTTTAAAATGTCTAGCTGATGACATGCTGGAGAAGAAAACAATCTGTAGACGTTCCAAGGCCAAAAGACCACCCAGCCCCCACTGGGTGGTTCCTATTATTTATAAGCTTTATCTAAGAAGATTCCATGCAGTGGACCTTATTGACAGTTAGAGCATCCACATTCATTCCAGCATCACAGGTGTCTGCACAGTACTTTGGTCAGATGGTGGTAGCACAACCAGAAATGGTTGAATGTATTAGAATATGCAACTTTGTTTTATTTAATGGAAAACAAATAAGCTAATATGGCGCACTCCTTACTGCAGTTACCATACCACTTAAGCAAAATCTGAAATTGTGTTGATTGTTAGTATTTTTCAGGATTTCATTAAAGGAAGTTCTGCGTTAGTTCATTTTTGGAATTATCAGTATTGTGATTTTGGTTGTTATAAAATTCTACCATTATTTGTTTGATGTCATTAGTAGCCCATTTTATGAGGGGATTTTTCTCAAGAGGCGCTGGCATTTTATGCTTTAATTTTGTGAGCCCCACCATGATTTGATGGCACCAAATCTCATGACAGTTTACACAGATCTGAACTTTAGATCACTCAGAAAATTTCTCACAATAGCTAAGCTAGTGCTGGAGCAAATTAAACATTAAAATTACTTTGACAAAAAATTCCACTAGATTTTAACTCTTACTTCGGATAACATTCTGGTTTTTGTAAAGATTCTAAAAACGTTTTTAGTTTTGCAATCCTTGATACTTTGCAAAGCTGAAATGTTGTGTCTCTTACCTTCTTTCCTTTTCATCATGTAAATAACCTTTTCCCACTATATTACAGAAGTTTCTTATTCAGGGGATGTAGAAGTTTTATAGATTCTTCATCAGGGAGTCAAGATGAATGACCAAACTAGGATTAGATAAGGTGGAGAAGAACTGGCCACTGGTAATATACCAGAACAGAATGAAATAAATCTTTCTTATCTCAGCTGGGGGCAAGTATTAGCCTCAGGGTATTTTCTGTCTCTATAAGACCCTTACATTTTTCGTTAGTGTAAAGGTATTACTTTATGAATTGTTTAAAGCTTAAAAATTAAAGGATACATTTGCTTGTGCATGCAGATTTGGCCGTTTTTTTACCCCATCATACTGTGTTTTTAATTGTAACGCTTGTTTTGCTCAGAGGCACTGTCTCTGAGTCTGTAATGTGATTTGTGTTGTAGAATTTACAATGACTGCATCTCTGAGTATCCTTGCACTGATCAACAATCCGTTCCCTTGAATGAACTTTGTGATCAGAACTCTCTCTGGACATGACTCTTTCTGTATGTTTTCTCTTTAATGCCAGTATAAACCCCTGCAAAAGACATTGCATGCTTTTTCATTCAACAATCAGAAACTGATATCATGGGACTGTTAGAGAGACTGACCTTGACGCACATACATTCTTGTGATATTGAAGACTGCCATTCAGAAAGGCAACAGAAAATAAATATCTCTTATGATTTAACAAAGCATTTTTCAAGGATAAACAGGGTAGAAGTTGGCCAAAATATATTGATGATGTTACTCCAACAGGGACATTATTATAAAGGGAACTGAAGGTTGAATTTAAGACTTTCCTTAAAACAAATTTTCACGATAGACACTAATTCTCAACATTCAAGTGTCTGTTTTCAGGGTAACTGATTAAATTGCAACAGTATGCTTTATATGGCAGGGGTATGACAGAATGCAAAACTGAAAGAAGGTTGGAGGCCTAAGCCCTGGTAAGTAAAACAGCTCCATAAAGTTAGAGCAGGATTGTTAAATTAAAATTCTCCCTGTATAACATTAAGCAATACTGCTCATGTTCACATCACTTCTGCAGATATATAGCACGTTTTACATCATGTAAGGCATTTGTAAAACAGAAGTACAGTAAACAGAAAATATCAGGATCCCAATCAGGGCATTTCATTTTAACTGTAGAATTGTTGAAGTAAGGCATACATTTGAAGATTTTAAACCTTAAAAAACAGCACAGGATGTCCAGAGGTTGCTGTTGGTCAAGTGATGAAGGCTTCCCTTTGTCATCTACTTATCTGGGGTTTGGAAGAACTGGAGGTGACATCACTCATATTCATGCAGGACTAATTCTGCTCTGGGAATGGGATCAGTAATGGAAACTGCTACTGTATACTGAGTAACATTCTCTCCAGTTCAAGGCACTCACAATTCCCTTATGCATGACACAATTCATTAACTTCCTATCTCTGCAAACTTTTGGTCCCCTACATTTACAAAGATGGGAAGGTTATTAAGCTGGTAAGCTAAAGGCATCCTCTAAGGACTTTGTTTCCAAGTTACTGCTACGGTCTGGGACAACATTCACAAATCTGCTGCCAGTGCCCTGTTTACATTGGTCAGTCCTGTATCCCCCCACTTGTGAACAAGATCCCAAGATACCTTACTGTACTCAGAACAGGGTGCCTCCTCACCAGTAACCTGCACAAAGCAAGCCACTCTTTTACAAAAGAGAGCAATAACAGACATGGAAGTGCTAACACTAACCTGTATCCTGACTGTGTTACACTCAGGCAAATGCCACTTAAAAGCATGTTGGAAATCTCAGCGTGATTATGCTAAAAGGACGATGTCATCCACAGAAGGCTGAGGTGAACCTATCAGGTTCCCAAACTGGATAACTTCAAAGCTTTAGCTGTTTCTGGATATGCTGTATATGAAACTCATTAACAGGAGATGAAACGATGTGCAGTTCTATGCTCTCTTTAAACAGATGTGACTTAAGGATTCATATGCGGTTTTTTTTTTGCATTTTTTTGATTTTATTAAAATCAAATAACATTTCATACAAGCAAGCCAAGTTTAACAAAACTAGATTCGAAACACATCAACCCCCAATATGCAGTTCTTTCTCCACAAATAGAAAAATGGATTCCGAGAGCTCCATACCTTCCACAAGATATTACAGATTATGTGGTCATAAGCCTTCACCAAGTATACAAAGCACACATATGCAGGACTAGCAAACTCACACAACCTTTAAAATATAATTAAAAATATGTATTTTTGCATATTTGTTGTGAACTGATTTAGTTCATCATTGGTAACGCATACATGTGTACTTGCTACGGGATTGTATGAGAAAGATAATAATAAATGTACTATACCTGATGAAAATAATTCATCCAGTTGAAAACTTTGGAAATGAGAGACATACAGGCACCAAAATGCACCCACGTAATGCATAGACACAATGCAGGAAAATGTTAACATTTCTTTTGTGATGCTGAAAACAAGTCAAAGTTCAAATTTAACAACACATTGCAATGTTATGTGTTTTAATACATTCTCATTTTTAATGAAAGTCTTGACATATTTCATGTTGGTTATATCTGCAAGTTAAAAATTTCACAGTCTCTACATTTTACATGTTACTACTACTACACTGTTTTATGTCATAAATACATAAAGTTAAAAACAACAAATTATTAGTAGAATTTAGTGTGCAAGGTGTGTTCTAACATGGAGTTACTGAACTCCCCCATAATGCTTGGTCCACTGTTGTTGTTGTAGAACAAAGGAGTGATTGGTCTTAGTTGTTGTATGCTGTATTTTGGAAATTAAATATTGTATACTTTCACAAATTCATCCTGACAAGGGGGTATTCTGAGTATCTGGATATTTCCTATAATTAAAAATAAAAATTACACATTATATAGCACCTTCCATGATTCACAATACCTACTCTGTATGTGTTTATATAACTGGAGTCCAGGCTGTTAGGGTAACCTGATCAGACTCACTGAACAATGAATGATTGAACCAGCTTCTTAAACTGCCCAATTTCGTTTATTGTCTAAGTCACCAGGTCTGCTTTTTTCCACAATTTGTTTATGTCCTTGGTTAAAGTTGTCAGTTTGGATTTTTCTCTATACGTTGACTGGTACAGCTCAAGTATAACATGACAAGGCTGCCCATCACACATTAGGTCACTGTACTGATATCGTGTTAGGGCATTGTCAAGATTGTTGTTGGGAGTCTGCCCTACATCTACGTCACCTGACATCATTGGGTAAGTAAACAAGTTGGAGGGGCAGAAGAAAATTGTATGTGGTATGGGATAGTGGCTGAGGTCAACACAATCCTGCCAGGGATTTGTTTATTTCTGTTGTTAAATTTTCATCAAAATTGCTTGCTGAGTCCTTCAAACATTTTATTGTGGTGAAGATCTATTAGCTTTTAAAATGTTTCTTGCTTAATCATGTTAAAATTAATGAGGCTCAGTCTGAAAGAGATGTTGTGCTATCTTTGCTTCATCTTATAGTCACACCTAGACTGCTTTATATAGTAAGGCACTGTAGTGCTACAAGCTTATAGGCATCACCTTTAACACCCTAAATTGATGATAGTTTAATTCATGTGGTGCTGACAGTGCTACTGCTGTACAAGGTGTATAGAAATTACTCTGCCCCAAGTAAGATGTATTGTTCATATACCCCACTAGACATCTTCTGAAGGCTTCAGGTATTGTGGCTTAATTATCTATTCTGTCCCAGCTAGGGATCTCAGAATCACTCTTTCAATAATTTTTGTAATGGGAAATAGGAGCCATCCTAAAGAAGGGCATATCTTGGTTTCAGATATTTGAATACCCATTATAAAGAAATGCACAGAAAAATATAAAGAAAATTCGATTTACAGATTGCTAGGTGAAAGCTGATTTCTCCTCTTTGTTCTTTCATTGCTGACGTTAGATTTGCCACTCTGCTTATTTCCACTACAAAATAAATATTGTGGAAATTTTGATCTACAGGTCTTCTGCTTAACCTGCAGTGACGTCAGAAGTGCACTGCTGGAAGTTTAATGTTTCATCCTTGTCTGCATTGCATGCAAGTATGTGTGTGTGTGTGTGTGTGTATGTGTGTGTGTGTGTGTGTGCAGAGAAATGAAACTCACTTGTTGCCAGTGCTTATTTGATCGATTTTTTTTTGTTTTTGGACTTTTATGAATGCTGTTCCTCTAATTTCATTTTCTTGTTGTGAAGCAGGATTGATTTTTACACTCCCACAGCTGAAATTGTAGTCATGTGCATATAGAGTACATGGTCTACAAAACACAGAGACCACCTGTTAAACAAGTGCATTATTCTATACAGTATATTAAATAGCATCTTGTGTGGAAATACAATCAATAAACAGCACAAAATTACATATTAGGTAATAGAAAACTGGAAATGAAGGCTGTTACCAAACTGGCTGCATAAAAGGAATCTGTACTCCCCAAATTAATAACATAAAAAGTATGAATTCATTAATTACAATTAGTATTATCTAGTAAATTCATTGTCACATTGAACCCTGGGTAATAGTTCATCAGAGACCCAGTGTTTCATCTGTCATGGTAACCTGAATTACCGTATGTGGTGTCTCATGCCAGTGAAGGAAGGTTCCCACTATTTGGCTGTTTTGTGGTAACATCACCTTCCTTGTTAACATTTTCAGCTGTAGAGCCACGGCTCCTGGAGACTTATGGAAGCTGACAGTTAATTGAAAAGAACTAAGATTGAGCTGTTTTGTAAAGCAAGAGGAATACCCTCATTTATTTTATGGGTTGTCACACACGTGCAAATACGAGGCAGCTAAAGGGCTTGAGTAACTGTAATGCTGCATCAGACCAGGGTGTGGCAGAGTGTGCTGACTGTCTCTCTCGGTTCCCTGCAGACCATTCCCGGGAAATACTGGCAGGTACCGCCGCCTCTGATGACACCACTTCCGGTTCCAGCACTTGTGATGATGTCATTTCAGGTTCTGGCATAAATGCCATAATTTCCTCCACCAGCCTTTAAAACCACCATCTTACCTCCATATATTCAGTTCTGTTTTGGACTCAGTCTTGTGAACAACATTACTTTATTTCAACATTTTTGCAGCCAGCACATAATGAATGGCTGGCTGCCCCAAACCTTTACAATTGTCTGGAGTCATTTTGTGACAGGGTGCAAAAACATCTGTATGAATGGAATGTCCAGTAGTGTGAAGTTTTGAAGGGTCAACTGCTTCCTTTTATAGTCACCTACAGTTTTGTGTGCTAAAATTAGACTATTCTTTCAGAATGGAGTCATAGATAAAATATACAATAACTTTTCTGCACTTTCCAACCAAAATAATTCATTAGAAGATTATGTTCTTAGTTTGGGTGGCACTGAGTGTTAATAGTTACTCATTTTGACTGAAAAGTTTATTTTTCATTTCCACAAATCACAACTATTTTACCATATAGTTACCCAATCTTCTCTATGTACATTGGCATACTAAGAAGGTAATTTAAAACAGTCTTTCAAGATTAATGATTTGCCACCCTAAAATTCGAAAAAGATTTGACAATCATATGCTGTTTCCATGCACACATTTTGTCCAATGTTCAAAAACGTTCCATTCGCATCTTGTGAGCCTTTCTGGTAAATTCTTTTCTGGTTCAAGAATTTAGTTTATAGATACAGCACGATCTACACAGAATGTTCATACTTACATGTTTTAATAATTATCTTGACCTGTCTATATAGATATACATGGTACTTAATAAAGTTTTTATCCATTCCTTACTTTGCTTTTTCCACATGCTTGCCTCAGTGTTCTTATGAAAGCTCCTTCACTTTGATGTTTGAGTTTTTGTTTTAACAACATGTGTACTTGAGGACTCTGTCCATACTTGCGTGTGTACTTTAAGTAAATCCAGTGGATTCCACCAGGTGGCACTGCGAGACACCATCATGGTGAGAAAACAACATCCGGTTTTGCTCTGCTGTTGAAGGATAAAGATGTTAAAAATAAAAATTCTTTGCATTCTGATGCTGTTGTAAAGGTGCGATACAGATGGTCAGTGAGACCTTTAAATGTAGCTCATCATTACGATGGGGAATATGTGATTCTTTTATTGTCTGTGCAAAAAATGGATGAAGAAAATCACATTCGCTTGTCAGCATTTAAGTTTAATCATTTGCTTCACTACATCGGACCATTCATCAAACATTGAAGCACACAGGTTGATCCTGTTGCAGCTTGCCGTCATGTTGATAGTAAACAACAATGCTGACATCTCGTACTAAAACTTGAACACACACACCACTCATATTTTTGCTGGTACTGAAACTCATGCAAGTGTTGCTTTAATTTCTGAAAAAGTGTTTAGTGGAAGCATCAAAACAATGCTGGAAACATGTGGCAGCCTTGATGTGTGCGGGTAAGCATTCTGAGTGTGAAGTATAAACCGGCCCTTATACAGCTGGTGTATGATTCTGAAGGTGTTTGGTAATATCTGAGATATCAGCTTTTAGTATTATGAGTGGAGTAAGCACACTTATCTGACCAAACAATAGTATATTATCTCATTTATATCATTCCATTATATTTAAGATGTTATTGGGCTGATCCACATAAACTACAGGCAAGAAAGTAAAAAATGCTTAATGGGTAAATACAAGAATTGCGTTTCACTAAGCATATGATCAGGGAGGTGCATATGAAATTGGTTATCTTGGATTGTAGAAAGCTTTTAATAACGTCCCACATGAGAGACTATTGTTCAAACTAAAAGAAGTAGGAATTCAAGATGTTATGTGTAGATTAGTACATACTTGGCTTAAACACACATTTAAAGTGGAGCATCTCAGGGATCAATAATGAGACTGCTGCTCATTTTAATATATTGTGACCCCAGGACCCTCCAATGGCAATCGACAACCCCCAACTGCACTGTGCACTGACACTCTGTTAAAAAACGGAGGAATTAGTTCAAACTGCAAGTTTGCAGGCTCAACACATAACGTGTTTGTCACCCGATGGTTGATGCAGGGAACATCTAAAACTGGCCGTGTGCTCACTTTCTGTCATCTCTCCTCCATAATGTGCTTGCTCCAGCTGCTGAACCTGCTTGAAGAAGGAATCTATCTGTTCTTTTAATCTGAAGAAGGAAGCTAAAGCACGAAGACTGTCAGCATCACTGCTTGCTTGCTTTGTGTTTGAGTGATGAAAATGTCAGCTCCTGTTTGAATTCAATGCTTGAGACTGTTCCTGTCTTCACGACAATAAAGCTGATTTTCTCAGAAACGTGGACTCACCTCCTTCTCTCTTGCACAAGTCTGTGACCCACAAATCACAATATACCAACGCTATGCATAAGAATATAAATAACAAGATGGATAAGTTTGCAGATGATATCAAACTAGGTAGAATGACAGGTAGTCTAGAATCAGTTAAATGATTACAGAGCAACATCAACAGAATGTAGGTTTGGGCAGATCTGTACCAGATGAAATTTATTGAAAGTAAAATACCACACATAGTACTTAAACTTTTAGATATGAATACACAATGGGTGGCTTAAAGCACTGTGACCCTCAACAGAAGGAGTGGATAGGAGGATGAGATGAGATGAATACACAATGGGAGTTTTAACCTCACACGCAGATAAGGAGCCTTGACATGATCTGGAAGAGCTTTTTTGCTCGAGCTGAGCTCAGTCAAGGCAGGGGATGGGACAGCAGGCTGCTTGTGCTAATCGACGCATTTACAAAACAAAAGACACTAATGTAGAGGTGTGCAGGGATTTAAGGTGGGCTGGGATTACAAGTTTTTTTGTAGGCTTCAGGAATTCTAGTTTTAAAACATGCCTAATGGGAAGAACCTAAGAGTTGCTGTGAACTCATCAATGTCTACATCCAGATAATACACAGCAGCCATTAAGAAGTGTAATAAGATGTTAGGTTATGTAGCCTGATATGTGGAATACAAGTTAAAGGAGATTATGTTTAAGATACTACACATATTGGACATAGGAGGCCTCATCTGGAGTACTACATGCAGTTTTGGTCTACATACTACAAAAAAGTCATGGCAACACTAAAAGAAAGTCCAGACAAGAGTGACTAGGCTGATTCTATGACTAATAGGTATGGGCTATAAGGAAAGAGCAAAGGAACTGAATGTTTTCAGTTTAATAGAGATTAAGAGGTGACATGACTTAAGTTTTTAAGTTTATAAAAAAATTAGTACAGAGGACCACACTTGTTACTTCAACAAGAACATGTGGACACAGATAGAAACTTCTTAAGAGCACTGTTCATTTGACATAAATATTACAAAGTTTTTCTTCACATGAAGAACCATTGACAAATGGACTAAATTACCAAGTACTGTATATGCTCCAATAAACGCAGAGTCTCTTATTGTCGCCGGCCTCTAATAAGCGCTGGGCTTCAGAGGGGACGCGACCAAATAGTAGCCAGTCTCTAACAGTAGCCAGGTCTTTGATATTTGCCTACTAGCGTACATTGAAAGTGTCTGTATCTTTATAGACGTGTGTAATACATGTGCATGTCAGCACGTTGAATATATAAAAAATATGGATATACCGGTTTCTAAAACTGCTTCATTTTCGTGCCGGGTTGATCAAAATATGGTCGTTATACGGTAATACCATATAGTAGTGATAAACAGAGAGTGGTACAAATGTGTTTTGCTATGAAGAGTCTCCGTGAAGATTCATCACTTTTAACCAGCTGCACATTCCTTATTGTTTTCGCTGTCAACGAGATTAGCCTAGGTCGTCGGACCTGGGACGCATTTACTTATTTTGGACCTGACAGGCCCTGGATTACGAAATCTACCCTTTGGGCAGAGAGGGGAGTAACAAAGAAAGACCTGCCGTCTTTGTATCTGCTAAAATGGAATTTTATTGTCATTTTAATCCTTTTCATGTGATTTCTTCACCAGTGATATGAGGTGCCCTTGTTATATTTCTGAAGTGCGAAACAAAGAGACCACTCTGGAGCACCCTTCCACTTTGGTATTTTGAGAAACTGTACAACATTCCTGTCTCATTTTGGAAGAAGCAGTACGCGAGGACGGTGCCGGTAGTGGGTCAGCAGAGTTTACCATAGCAGTTTTTTCACCTATACGGTCGTGTCGATCTACGGTACATTGCCTTCCAAAATGCCTCCGAAACGGTCATTTGACATTGCCTTTAAGATTTGTGCAGTGGAATACGTGAAAGAAACTTCTGGTGAAGCGGCCGCTCGTCATTATGGTGCTGATCCGAAAAGATTCAGAGAGTGGAAGAAACAATATGAGAGTCTTGTGTCTGCGAAAGTGGACAAAGGTGCAAGCAGAAAGCTTTTAGAAGGTTGGAGGAACCAAGAAAGTTAGTAAAGAACTTGAAGGCCGTGTATTGTCCTGGATTCTCAAGCAGCAGCGAAAATCCGTCCGCATTTCCAGAAAGATGATTTGTGAATGAGCAAAACTGATTTTCAATACTGAGATTGATGAAGAATCCAAGAGAAAGGAGACTTTTGTTGTGAGGTCTGGCTGGTTGCAAAAATTTATGGAGCGTAATTCGTTATATCTCAGATGAAAAACAACTGTGGCTCAAAAAGATCCAGATAAACTGATTGACAAAGTTGTTTCTTTTGTGATGTGGATTTCTCAATTGCGGATGACCAAAGGTATCCAAGAATGCAACATTATTGGAATGGATCAGACGTCAGTTTGGTTTGACATGCCAGGTGAGACAACCGTTCATCCCAGTGGAGCAAAAACAGTCTCTATCAAAACAACTGGCCATGAGAAAGATCATTTTATGTTAGTTCTTGCGACCAAGGGTGATGGAACCAAGATGAAGCCGTTCATCGTAGTTAGACGCGGAATACGAGAAGAGACTAGGTTGCAGCAAGATGTTCAACTTCAAGGAGCCATCATAACGTGTTCCCAAAATGGATGGATGAACGAAGATCTCACAATCCAATGGCTGCAAAAAGTTTGTGGGAAATTTTCATTCCACAGCAGACTTCTGGTTTGGGACGCTCTTAAACGGGAGCTCAAAAAGTACAACATGGACACTGCAGTCATTCCAGGAGGTTGCACAAAATATGTGCAGCCAGCAGACATTTCATGAAACAAATCTTTCAAGGACAAGATCAGAGCATTCTATGAAAATTGAATGGCAGGTGACAATGACAAAGAACTCACACGAGGCGGAAATTTGCGTGCACCTTCACAACGTCTGATGGTGACATGGATCATGTCTGCATGGGATGAAATCTCAAATGAAATTATTCTACTGACAGCAGTGAGGATTCATTAATTCATTGCCTCAAAGAAAATCAGCCGTGTTTTGAAGGAAGAGAGAAATTGTCGGCGGCAAGAATTCAAAGCGTCGTGACAAACCTGGAAGAAGAGGAAGACGATAGTGAACTGGACAACAACGAAGCCGTCATTGCGGATTCGGATGACAAATAGCAGCGAAAGGTACAGAAAGACATTGCCATTTATCTTTAACAGTCTTATGCAGCATATGAAATTCAAATAAAGTAGCTGTTTGTAATATTAGCTGATATTTTTGTGTACCTACCTGTACTGACACGTGAAAAAATATTGCGTTCTGAAGGTTTTTGTTAATAATGGCCGGTCTCTAATAGCAGCCGGTCTCTATTAAGCGCCGGGAACCGAGGCTAGTTTTGCAAGTAAACGCCGGGGGCCTCTATTGGAACATATACGGTAGTGGTAAATAGTAGGTCTTTATGGACCTTCAAAACTCAGCTCAAAATTACTTTAAAGAAAACAGGTGAATAGGATTGTCAGGTTTTGTTGGCTTGAATAGGTTGTTCTTGTCAAAACTGTTTTATGTTCTAATATGTGGGGTGATAAAAATCTTAGCTTGACCTATTAAGAGAAAAACCATTCAAGCCAAGAAAACTTTATTTTTCAACATAATGCTGGTGAACACTAATACACTTATAATAACATTCAGAAAGGTTTTATTTGCCACTCAAATGAAATACTTCATCTTTCTTTTGAAATAACATAATAGCTGATGTCAATTATAATTTTTTACTATTAGCAAGTACTTTCTTTCAAGCTTGATTCTGTGGCCCAGTCTTGCTTAGTTTGCAGCTGTGCTGGTTATTACAAAGTTAAAACAGATACAAACTGGCTCCAGGGTTCTTTTTTATCAGTTATCTATCAGTAACCTACAAGGACATGAAAACTTATCATGTGCTTTTGCAATTAACTCTGTATTTAAGTAGTGTAATCAATCTCCATAATTCAGTCATTACCTTCCATGTACTGCAAGACTCCACATGTGAAATAAGGCTTCTTCAACCATCCTTGTGAATGACTCTGTGAATTCATCATTGACAGTTTGGTGCTGTGAACATGATCCCGTTTCGCCCACACACCTAAGGTACTGGATGAAGTAAAAAAATATTTTCTGTTTATTTTAAGTGGTGGGTGTAGAGGCCATGATTTGAATGACCAGTACAAGCCTTTCCAGGATGGGTAAATGCCAGTCCCTTTCGGCTACAGAACCAGGCTAACCACTCGGATGTACTGTATGTTAAAGACTTTGATATGGGTCACCTGGAGTTCCTGGAGGCCACAATAGAAAAGAAGGGGAATGAGAAAGTTATGTAGGGAAGCTCAAAAGAGTAAGTAGATGAGAAGGACACAGAGAAAGGTAAAAAAGGTGAGAATGCATTAAGCATGTCATAATATGTTAGATGAGTTAAATAAGCTGATAGTGTCTTCTCAGTTAGAAAAGAAATGTATTTAGGGAAAACAATTATGTATCAATATGAATCCCACATATCTATAGGACAAGAAGCTTCTACAGTCCCTGCCCTATGGTCAGTTAAAGGGCAAAGGGAAGAAAATGAAAAAGTAAAGAAAATGAGCCAGCTGTATGATAAGAGGGGTGTATTTACCTGCCTATGTTCCAAATCAGGTCTGGACAAAGAAGAAGAGTTAAGGTCGAAATGGAGTTAAAGTCAACAACACAATCAAGGCTTTGGCTGCTTTAACTCCTCGGGGTCATAGGTTGACACCAGGTTTAGAACTAACAAAAAAAGGTGAAGGAGGCTGGATTGAGAAGATGAAAAGGATGATAAACTGGAGACAATCCCCATGTGGGAAGTACCAGGCTGGCATTAGTTGAAGGATTGCTCTTGTATGCCTTTGCTCATTTTAGAATTTAGGATTATAATAAAAGAGCTGGTAGAAATTTTAAAAAGTGCATTTAAGGAAATTGGCTGTTTTGAAAAAAACAGTGTTGAAATCTGGGAAAAAATAGTTTTATTAAGTTGACAGTATGACTATTGGTAAGGCATGTCTTCAATAGATATAAAAGCATAGCCAGTTGCAATGCCTGTTTCTTTTCTTTTTTTTACTTTCTTGATGCCTGCTTGCCTTCTTAGCTACTTGTCCACCGAACACTATTTGTGCTGTGTCTGAGTGTGTGTGTGCATACTTGGAAACTGAGCACCTCTATGTGTGGGCATGTGCGGCGACTACTGTGACTATGTCGGGAGTGTTGGATGTGTGATAAAGATGTCTGGGTTTGACATACAATTGTTTAGTCTATTTAAGTGTATTATAATCAAAAATCACTAAGGTGTTTGGTAAAACAGAATAAGAATAAAACATAAATTGTGGATAACCCATATGGTTATTAGAAAGTTTTATTATTATTCAATATAAATTCACCCATTAATGAAACACTGTTAAAAATTCTAATGTATATGGTGGAAATGTATGTTTTACTGTAATTAGTACTCAAAACTTTAGCAGAACATAACTGATATATATATATATATATATATACACACAGTGGTACCTCAGTATACATCCTTAATCCATTCCAGATCCTTGGACTTATACCAAACAGGACGTATACCAAATGAATTTTTCCCATAAGAAATAAAGAGAAAATAATTAATTTGTTCCCATGAAAAAAAATCCTATTGTTATTGGCATATTATACATTGATGGGGTTGTATAAAATTATTTAAACACTGCTTAATACTAAAATACATAAATACAAAAGCAATTAGATGAAATAAATGAAAATTTAACCTCACTTTACTTTTTAATAATGTCTTTGTTTTTCACAATCGTAGATACCGTCATTCTCGGCATACGGTATGCAGCAGCCAAGTCCCGGATACGCATGCCACGTTCATAATTTACAAGAAAAAACACAAAATCACATGAAAATTCACAGAGAGTTATAGCGCGGGTTGTTCACTGAATGCTAGCAACTGGCGTACTGATGCTTGTGTGCAGTCGTGGCTTTGTCTGAAGAGAAGTAAACAAGGGTAGCGCGCGGGTTATTCACTGAATGCTAGCAACTGCCATACTGATGCTCGTGGGCAGTCGTGGCTTTGTCTTGAGAGAGGTAAACAAGGGTAGCGAGCGATGTTCTAGCACGTGAGTCGTATTCCAAACAAAGGTTGTATACCAAGCAAAATTATTTGCGTCCAAACAGGACATGTACCAAGTTGGACTTATTCCAAAGCAGACGTATACCGAGGTACCACTGTATATATATATATATATATATATATATATATATATATATATATATATATATATATATATATATAGTGAGAAATAAACAAACAAGTGACAAAAGATAAGAGTTGGGGAAGCTTCCCCGTATAATGTCCTGGCAGATGCGTCGTCAAAAATGATTGATTTTGGTTGTAATTGAAAATAATATATCAGACAGAGTAGTACAGTTGAGGGTGCTTTATATATCATGGCTGAAGGAAGTAAGAACAGATTTTTTGTAGGAAGTGAAAGTGACATCATTGGAGAGAGCCGGATGTGATGTCATCATTGTGGAGCTGGAAATGATGTTGCTGTTAACGGACTGGAGTGTAAAATAAGATTTATTCTTCTACTGGTCTGTAGGAAGAGGAAGAAAGGCATTAGTATTCTGTTCCAGCCCCATGTCTATTGATATTTCCCTTGATATTGGACTCTTTGGCTACTCCCTAAGCACATGTGTGTGACAATATATATATTTAAATAGAAATTTTTGTTTTTATTAACATGTTAATACAAATGCTTAATAGACATATTTTACATAATTTTGGTGATCTAAATAGCTTTTGAAATAATTTAAGGGACTTTATGAAGGAACAGATACAAAATGTGTTTGTATGAATTATTTGTTAGCCTCAGACATACTGAAATATGTATCACTCTTGCAAATAGTTTAATTCTTGAGATTAAAGATAAAAGGGAGAAATGTGTACATACCTGAACAAATATTTTTATTAGAAAACTAAAAATGGGAACTTGGAACCTAGGTATTTTTGCTGACTTAAGCTTTTTCTTCCTAAAACTAAGTAAGAATTTACTGGTCTCTTAACTGGTCGTAGCTTCCCTGTATGCACTTGGCTGCTTCTCATCTTTGAAGAGTACAGTAAATACAGAGAAAATAAATAGATTTGTTTTTTAGTTCAATAGATTGCAATCTTCTTAACTTTTACAGGGACACCTGCAGAATATGGCTCTCTAACTCTGACTCTCATGCTTTGTGGGGCCAAGGTATATGCTAGCATAAACTCATTGCAGCTGGGAAACTCCAGTAGACTGAAGCCTCTTTCATTTATCTCATTGTTGGAAAATTACCCACATATACTCCTCCATTTGATTTAAGCAACCTTTGTGACTTTCAGTCACATTTCATTTCATTTCAGTCTCCTTGTACTACAATAATGTTATTTTCAGGGATTTGATTCAGGACCTCCTGCAGCTGGTCATAGAATCAGAATACCTCTCTGTCATCATGAGCAGATGATGATGTGTATGACTGAAAATGGTGATGTTGAAAGGGGATGGTGATGAGTCTGCTGGTGACTGGTTGGGACCTTATAATTATAATCAATCTATCTTATGCAGGATGGAAATCTTAACCTACACCCTTACAACTCAGATACCATGCTGCAGATGATTATTTCAGAGGGTTCTGCTGAGTCAGCCAAGCATGAAATTATTCAAAGTGTATTTGATGATGACATGCCGCACTGAACAATCAAGGAATGAGAGACTGCTTGGCCACTGCAATGTCACAGTTACCCTTGTTAGAGGAGACATTTACATATGGTAATTCCATAAATTAGATTATTTTATAAGAATGAGACCAATGTGAATGTTTATGCATTTCTCCGAGGGAACTGTTCAGCAGTAGACTCTCTGTACTACTTTTTGGATTCTGAAAGTGGTTTCATCAAGAAATATGACTTTGTACTTTTCAGTCTAATCTTCTTCATCTTCCTCTTCATCTTTTCCCACTTCTATGTAGGGTCAATGTGCTTGATCAACCTTCTCCAAACAGCTCAGTCCAGCACCTCCTCACCAGTTAAACCCTTATCCTTCAGATCTTCTTTTACTTTATCCTTTCACTTCCGCTTTGGCCTCCTTCTGTTTTCTTTCCCTGTATTACCATCCCATCACTCTTTTGCTCACATATTCATTGTCTCTCCTCATCACATGTCCATAACACCTCAACTTACTTTCCTATTCTTTCTTAGATATTTCTACCACTTTTGTTGGACCTCTGTCATTTCTTGTTGTGTCCTTTTTTGTAACTCCTCTTTCATCTCAACATTCTCATTTCTTACACATCTAACTTCTTCTCCTGTGCCCCCTTTACTGGCCATGTCTCAGCTCCACATATTATCCACTGTCTTAAAAACCTTAGCTCTAACCTTTGCCTTAATTATTCAACCACACAATACTTCTGATACCTTCTTCCAATTGTTCCATCCACACTGTACTCTATGGGTCATCTCTGCATCTAGTTTTCCATCTTGGGCTACCACTGGCCCTTGATATTTAAATGTATCCACTTTTTTCTATAGCTCTCTTTGCAGGCTAAATGCTGAATCTTGATAATCATTAAATCTCATATATTCTGTCTTCTTCCTATTTATCTTCAATCCTCTATTTTCCCAAGTTCTTCTACATTCTTCCAACTTCCTCTCCACTACCCCTTTTCTGGTGCTACACCTCTTCATCCACTCTTAATTCAACTTTGCTATTCTTCTCCCTTCCTCTACACTCACAAATGAGTGCACTTCACTTAAAACTTTCTCTCTAAAGCCATTGCTAAGACCCTCTCTTTTAATCTCCACCACTTTATCCTTGGTGCCTCTTGCTCTGGTTTTATTCTCCCGATGATTCTGATCTCCAAGTCCATCACCACCACTTTATACTGCACTGTCACACTTTCTCTAGTGTGATCACCCACTCACCCACAGGGGTGAGGCGAGGCCCCTGTGCATCGTCTATGGGGTATGCTCTAGCATTTCCCAAAGCTTATTGAATTGATCCCATCATTAATGTTTTGGAAATGTTAAGGAAATAATTAATACCCAGAGCCCTAAAGGAAATGGTTTATTTTCATTCTTTAAGGTTTAAAGAGTAGTCCCTTTATTTTTAATGTAAAGTACAGACTGTTACATTATTAATTGATGGAAATGCTGCAAGAAAGCATTTGTGAAAACAAAAACTGATATGAAAACAGCATGATGTTATCAACAAAGAAATGAAAAGAATGACAACAAAAAATATTTTTTTAATAAAATAATATATAGAAAGACTATAAAAAAGAGAAAAAAGTCAATTTAACCTGTAAATGATCCTGTCGCTTGCTTTTATAAGGCACACTCAGGCCAATTACTGCCACTGCCAAAAAACTTTCCCCCCTTTTGTCTGCAGCCCTAACCATGCCCTGGACTCCAGAAGCCACGCCTCTTCCAGTCTGGATTTATAAATTTGACACCAGAGTTGAAGAGATCATTCATTCCAATGGACCCATTGATAAGAGAAGTACTTTATTTTTTTGGAGCTTCTGTAAAATTTTAATTTGTCCTTGGGGACAAATAAAGTATAAGCTATCTATCTAATCAATCTATCTGATATAGGATGGAGATCTTAACCTACACCCTTGCAACTCCACTCTACGCTGCAGATGATTATTTCAGAGTATTCTGCTGAGCCAGTAGGAAAAGGAATTATTCAAAGTGTATTTGATGATGACATGCAGCACTGAACAATCAAGGAGTGAGAGACGTCTTGGCCACTGCAATGTCAGAGCTACCATTGTGAGAGTGGGAACATTTACATATGGTAATTCCATAAATTAGATTATTTTGTAAGAATGAAACCAATGCAAATGTTTATGCATTTCTCTGAGGCAACTGTTTAGCAGTAGACTCTGTACCACGTTTTGGATTCTAAAAGTGGTGTCATCAAGAAATATGATTTTGTACTTCTCAGGCTGTTCTTTTTCTTCTTCCTCTTTATTGTTTCCCATCTTTTTATGCAGTAGATATTTCAGTCTTATTATTTCACACGCAGTACAGCTCTTGTCTGTCTAAGATTGCAAGAGTTTCCCCTGCACCAAAAATATAGACCTGTAACTCTACCATTCTGTCTAACATTTTCTGAATTTCAAACCATCCTTTCTATTCTTAAAGCCTAGAGGACATTTGTTTTGTGCTCAGGCTAATCAGAATTAAACCAAGAACCATTTGTTGGAATTTTTCCAGCCTCTCCACAATACTAAGGCAGTTAATCTTTAATGCTGATGCTGGATCTTCTCTCTCAGACATCACACTCAACTGTTACAGATTTAAGTTCAATGCTGGATATACAGCAACCTAGTGGGTACAGTGGGTAACTCTGCAGGAGACAAGGTTCAATCACTTACCACTTGGAGGTTTGCATGTGACTATGTGTTCTGCACTTTCCTAAAAAACATGAAGGTTAGGTTCTCTAAAGAAGTCGGTACAAGTGCATAGGTATAAGTGTGTATGGTTATTTGCCAATTTACAGCCGACCTAGTTAAGGCCATTCCTACCTATGACCAAAGGACATAAGAAAACAATAAAGTAATAATGTTCTAGAATTTTCCAGAACCAGCCACCAAAGGCCGTACACCTTATGTTTATCATGTAATTGCAGCAAACCTGCCAGACATAGAATGACACATTCTGCACAGAAGCAGTGAGAGAAGTGGTGTAGGAGCAGCAGAGGTAGCCATTCCTTGGCTGTATATCATTGCACTCACAGATTTCCAGTCTTCAAGGTACTGATTGTCCATGCCATGTAGCATTTTTTGAAGTTATGCTCCTAATAGATTATAGATAATAGATAATGTGGACGATTGGGGGTGCTGTTGCCCCATGAAACCCAACAGACAGATGCTCCAGACAAAAGTTTAAAACCACCCAGAAGTATTTTAATCTTCTTCTTAAATATAGTACCTCCAAAGCACCACATCCACTAAACACACCACAAAAAAACACAATAAATTTCCTACTCTCTTCCCAGCAGCTCTGTCACACTCCCTCCCAATTCCGGCTCGCCTGCTGGGTCTCCACCAGTCCTTTATATAGTCCTTGACCCGGAAGTGCTTCTGTCCCTCCGTCCATGTGATTCACCAGCACTTCCGGGTCAGATGGAGACTTGTTATTTTCTTCAGCCCGGAAGTACTTCTGTCCTGCCGTCCCCATGACTTGGGAGTACTTCCGGGCTATATTGGAAATGGAAATCCCCGTGTCTCCTTGCAGCGTCCCCTGGCAGCACCCACGGTACCCAACGGGGCTCTGATGCCGAACTCCATCTCCCATAGTGCCCTGTGGGAATCTGGGGCACCGCTAAGCTGCAGGGAAGTCGCCATTTAGCGTCCTGGCTCAACCCGGCCATCCATCACAATAGTAATAAATCATTTTGTTAATATTATTATTTCACAGGGTCTCAAATGTTTTTCTGACTCTTGGGGGGCCCTTCAAGATTTGTTTTGATCAGTGCTGCTCCACGTGGCTAATTCTTTTGCATTTGACCTGCACCGCCTTCCCTTGCATGGACCTGGCGTGTGGCCGCCGAGACTCAAAGATCAGTTTGTATGCAATGAGCAGCTTCATAGCTATCTACAGGGGAGCCTGCTAATACAACAAGCTTGTAAAGTCACAAATCAATTCCAACTAGTGCCGCAGCAGAGAGCATAGCTCAAGGATAGTGAGCTAACTAAAAGAGTTATGTAAAGAGTAAGAAATCCATATTGGCTTTTTGTGCCAGCATAAAAGTACACTGATGTTAGAAGCAGAACAAGGATAGCAAAGCACCAAGTGCCATGGAAACCTAAAATGGACCTTCTGGGATGGGCTAGAGTTGCTGGAGAGTCAATACACAGAGGAAGACAGCAGAGAGATCACTACCTTTGCAGCTCCACCACCACTTCTGCATCTGCCCAGGTCCATTGGCCAATGGAGATTCAGGCTCATGGTGCTGGGAAAAGGTGTGGCATTTCAAGTTGCCACTGACCCTAGGTAAGCTGTGTGAAGCAGGGAAAGTGGTAAAACTAGGCAGAAAAGTAAAAATGAAAATTGAAGAGGTGTTGCAAAGCTGGACCTGGAACACCGTTTGCAGCATTGATTCAGTAATGGAGAGCAGCCAAGAGACCAGCAATTCTGCAGCTCCATGCAAGAACATTAACATACCCACATATAATGGACAAATTACCACTCAGAAGTGCAGTGTTTAACACCTATGCTGCACTGCATAACAGCATGGCACTTAACTGCTGCGCACCTGACAACATAGCAATCAAGACCCCTGCTGACGTGCTTCTGTCACTTGCCGCATGAGCACAAAGAAAATTAAGATGACACTGCCACATTTTTGAACATGCGAAAGTGGTAGCTGAGGACAGCAACTTCGAAATCGACGGTTAAGTAATGGCGCTAACAGGTTGAATCATTCTGGGAATGAGACACCCACAGCATTAGGTGGCATTCCATCATGTAAATAAGTAGCTTCAAAGTCAGCTACAGGGTAGCCTATAAAAACGTGAAAGTAGCAATTGAATTCCAACAAGTGTGGCAAGGATATAGGATTTAAAGAGCAAATAATTTCTTTGGAACTTGGCACTGGCACTACAACAATAAAATTAATAGTATTGCCCAACCTTGCCATGTACTAGGATGTTTAACGGGTTTACAAGTTTACATGGCCAGTTCGCTTTACATATTCAAGTGTAAATAAACAGGTAAATTATGCCTGGAATTTTTCTTCAGCCACCTCTCCATGATTTTATGGGTGGCTGCAACAAATTCACTATAGTCCCCAGATTTTAATGTCTTTCCCTTTATGGAAATGATTGTTTTATATGGCCCACTTTTTAGCAAGGCTTCATGACTTTCAAGGATTTTCTGCAAATTGATTTGGACTTAACTATTTTACATATGATTAAGACAGCATATGTTGTAAAAAGTATGAACATTTTACATAGTGGCAAAATGCTGAAAAGAAAAAATAATTTAGACTGCTCCATCCATTCATATCCACTATGTCAGCACAGGCAGTTCTCTTTTTCAAGAAACCCAGAGGTCTGAAACTGATTAGTAGTGAGTCTGATTTGCCAATAGATAAAATACTAGTTGGAAGTATCTATTAGTTCATTTGATTTAAAACCGAGACTGTGACACAGCTCAGCTACAACCCGTTAAAGAATGTACACCTTTGTTTTCAATAGAAAAGATGCCAAACTTCCTTTTCTCCCTTGTAATTGTGCTTTAATGTGTCTGAAAAGAAATCGTACAAGCTGTCTAAACTGCACGTCAAGCACTCATTCACCTCTCAGCTCCCTAAGGGTCCGAAAGAATCGTTCACCTCAGCAGGTTAGAGAATATGGATGGATGAAAGATTTTTCTTTTTGTTTTTATTTTTTTTTGTTGTTGTTTATTCGACTGAAATTGTTAAGCGCTGGTCTTTGTTGAGAGGCAAAGTGCCTGCAGACTTCAGACAGATGCATGAAAGGCTGGCAGTACAAAGCCTCCTCTGTCCTACTGTCGATGTGGGACTAAAAATTGACGTAATCAGGATGATGACGCTCGTCACCAACTTGTTTAACTTAAAGAATGAAGGCTGGCTCCCCTCTTTCCACTGAGTGCTTTTTTGTCACTCATGACCCAAAGATCAGTTCTCCAGTCATTTCAAGGTAAGGTCTAATGAATCTCTAGGCAGGGCAGCAGAAGAATGGGTTTTGTTTGATCAAAGAAAATGTCCACTGGTTCTTTAAGCACTCTAACATTAAAAATAGTGCCTTAATTAAAATACATGTTTGTGTCACAATACAGCCTTCATTGATTCATGCCTGAATATGATAAAGTGTCAGTCTGCATAACTTTCATACTGTTTTTTGACAATCTGTAGAAGTCAGTGTCCTCCTAGTTTAATTAGGCAAGTAAAAGATAAAGACTCCTAACACAGTCTGCATGTATCTTGTTTAAATAATCTCAACCATCCTCTTAACATATTAGTGCTAAAGTAATTAAATAAAGATCAGAAAAAAGGGGTAGCTTCTGTACCCCATTGCTGATGACAAAGTCATCTTAGCCACTACAGACAATTACTGACTTGATTGTTCAATGGTATGACCTGGTCCGAGAGAGGTGCTTTTAATTTTACTACTCTAAAAAGTGAAGTGTATTCATGTTTTCTGTCTTATTTACAGAAGGTTAGGGATTAGTCATTTTCTATCACAATTGTAGAGTCTGGTTTCAAATTCCAGCCTGGCCTCCCCACGTCCATTCTGGTATTTCTGGCATTTCTCAGGGTGATCCCACATCCCATAGATGTGTGTGAGGCTATTTGGACACTAGCCAGGACCCCTTCGCGAGGGTGCTGTATGGTTCTTGCCTAGTGCTCAATAACTTTAATGACTCAAAATCTGCAGGTTCACAAAATAAATGGAAGGAGGCTAGTATCTAGCAATACATCTTTTTTCAGGAATTTTTATAAAAATTCTTGTGCTTTTGATAAACTTCCTACTTTGTGAAAGTTCTGTACTGCACATGTAGGTAGACACTCGTGCTACAGGCATTGTATAAAGTTGGACTCAGAGCTAGAACAGATATTGATAAATTGGAGAAAGATAAAGTTAAAAAGAATGCAGCAGAATTCATTTAGGTTCTCCCTCTAAGCCATAAAGAATAAGTCAGACAGCATCACTTCCTTTTTTATTTTGCTTAATTGAATAGTGAATGTATGGCATTTTAATATCAAACAGATCAGTTTTGTTTATTGATATGCTTGCTGTTTGGTTTGAAATGTGTGAATTTCATACAGATTATTGAATGAAGGCTGCCAGCAAACTTAATATGCAGAGATCATAGCCTTTCTTTGACTGCTTTGGGGGGCTGAGTTTAGCTGAGGGGGTGTGGGGGGGGGGGGGGCATTCATGGTTATGGTTTTATTATTTATTTGCTTTATTTTTGCTGTTAGCACTGATTTCATGGAAAGGACAAAGTGCACAGTTTTTATTGGTTTGCTTGTTTTGTTTCTTTAATAATGCAAGGCTGTCTGGGCTTTCTGGATTCACAGCCCGCCTGTCTCTCTGCTTCTGCAGACGCCAAGGTTTCAGTTGTGTTCCTGGGCGCTTCGCCCCATGTCAATGAATGCTGACGTCAGTGAGCTAATTGGACCCTCCTTTTTGCGTAGGTGCCTTGAGTTGCCCAGCGCTGCTGACGTGGTGAACAGCTTAGATCAACAGGCGCTTGCGTCTATCCTGAGATGGTATGGAGAGAAGAGGCATGCCGACAAAATAGCTTCAGCGATTGTTATAGCACGCAGCCTCTACCCCATAACCAGAATGCAGCAGCTGGCCAGCATCATTGCAGGTACCCTCATTAATTCTGTATGGTGTCTCTCAGAAAATTATTAATCCTGCATTTCCCAGTGGGATCTATTTGACCTGGAAATCCAGGACTGTCTAATCCTACCCAACAAAACCCCCCCAGCCTCCAAGGTCAGCCTTTTGTTTTCTAACGTTTGCCTTCTGATAGAATTATTATGAAAAATCCTTTTCGGATTCCCAAAGAGATTTTTACATAACCTTTGCATAAAAAAGTCTTCTTTGCTGACACATCTTCTGTTTTAGGCTGCTGAGCTGCTTGAGGTTTACACGAGTCAGGATTCAAGGCTTTACATCTTTACATGTCCATTGAGGTCAAGGTTCAGTCCTGATGTGTTTCTCTGCATTCCCTAATAAATTTTCCAATAGGTGTTGTGAAATGAGCTTATGTTTCCGCATCCTTCGGCTACTTCATAAATCAGGTCTTAATGACTCTGAAAAGGAAAAGATGGAGAGGCTGTGAAGCAGGAGGCTGCTTGTATCAGCCCCAGGCAGCTTTCTTCACAATTCGAGCAAGTGGATCTGTGTCATGCGACACTGCAGTAATATCAAGAGGTGACTAATTTATAGCAACTTACAAAAGAGGCTGTGCCAGCCTTTTTCATGTGGTCTTTGATATGTAAAAAGACTGCAAACGTCATATTTATTCCCTAAATATTTAAATCACACTCAGCAATGGTTAAACTTGACTGTTTCAAATGCCTAGAGCTTCAGTTACTCCGCTCTGCTGTCTACTTAGTAGTCTTTTCTCACAGTTTTAAGCACACTGGTGCAGTGTTTCTTGTTCTGTGTCAACAAGGATGTTTGTTGTAATTTATTTTTCTAATACAGTATATAGTACATGTTTTTTTTTTGCCAGTGATGTCTCTTTGTTATTCATTTTAGTATTATTCCCTATGAAGAAAACTTGTTATTATTGATGCGTATTTGGCTTACACCTTTACCCAAGGTGACTCAGAAGAACAGAACACATTATATTGATATATAATTACACATATACTTTTTACAGTTAGAGCACAGGCAGGTTAAGTGACTTGAGAAAGATCACACTGAGTGAAAGGTAGGAATTGAACTAACAACCTTGTGGCCTCACCTACCACACCACACTGCCCACCTGCCAGCTTGTATGTTTTTGGGCATCCACGGCAGCATACTGTCATTAATTAGCTGAGCTGACTGCTTTTGTAGCACACTTTTATTATTATTTCTATGATTTTATTTTTCTGTTAATACTGTATGTTGTTGTGTTTTTTGATAATTTCTAGAGCAGGGGTCCCCAAGTCCAGTCCTGGATGGCCCCAGTGGATGCAGGTTTTCATTCTAACCCTTTTCTTAATTAGTGATCTGTTTTTTGCTCCTAATCAACTTCTTTTGAATGAATTTTAATTGACTTGTTTTTAAAAAGTTGTTCTCCTGAATTTCTTCATCGTTCCTCTGAATTGGTTCATTTCTTTCCTTAAATGGCACCCAAACAGAAATAAAATGTGAGCCAACAGAAGACCAACTAAGTCAGGGCCTGAAACTCCAGCCAATTTCATTCCAACCAGTTGCTTAATTAGGCGCTGTTGTGTTTTTACACTTAAACCAACAGTAAACTAGTATAGTAATAAAGACAGACACAACTGCAGCAATTATCAAACTTCTTTCATTTTATGTGTATAACAAGTTCCAGCACTAACGTACGCATTAATATCAAGGTGCAGGCACATCACACATTCAATGCCATTATTTGTAACATTAAATAGACCTTATATTTAGTCTTAAATTCTTACATATACATAACAGGCTCTGATTCTGGTTGTTAATTAAACCCATTTTTTAATTCGGTAGCTTGTTGATGCTCTCATTGTGCAACAGCAGACATTTCTGAAATTTTTGATTTTCTTTTTTCTAAGAGCACTGGTGAAATGTTTTGGGGACCTGAGCAGATCAACATTCCTGAGACCTTCACGTTTCTTTATTTTCTGATGTTGTATGATCGACAATGTTGGTCATATTTTGCTGGTCTTGTTTTTGTATCTCATTATAGTTTGGCTGCTAGCTAAGGAAAAAGAAACAATTAAGGGAGCTGAGTCTTTAAGAGCAAGTCAAATAAAATTAAGTCAAAAGAAGTTAATTAGAAGGAAAAACAGGTCATTAATTAAGAAAAGGGTTAGAATGAAAACCTGCAGCCACTGGGGCCCTCCAGGACCAGAGCTGGGGACTCTTGTTCTAAAGGTAACAAATACAGCTTTTAATTAAACTGGCACATCCTGTTCTCTATACCGAATGGCCACTTTATTAGGTATGCGTAGTCCGTTGATCCCCTTGGTCTAAATTACTTGTTATAAATTACAGGTTCTAGGACTGCTAAGTGATGGCTGAATGGTTTCTGCTGTGGGACCAAATGTATTGCACAAAAACGCACCACACACTATTACAGTGCCGACTCCAACCTGAATTATTAACATATATCATGATGAATCCAAAAATCATTCATTCCTTTAATAAGGGTGAATCAGCAGAGAATGGGATTCATTACACCACGTCATGTATGCGTATTCTCATACTGTACGTTTCTTCCAGTACCATTGTTGTACTCAGTTGATAGTTCATTGACTGTGGCTCATGTGTTACATGTCCAATTCAGGTTAACCTTCATTGGCCCCTTTCTCTACACAGATTATAGCATTAAAATTCACTGACCCCTACATTTTTAATATAATATTTTTAAATTATATCCTTATTTAATCAGTTCTGTTCTTTTTTAGGTGCATTCCCGTGTAATATGCGAAGCATCTATTGCAATAGCTATATCTGTCTATCTCTTTGTCTGTCCACATAAAACAGTTTTGCCCACCATGGACAAATTTTGTTAGCAGTTACTCTTCAAGACATTCATTTTCACTGAGATATCTTGATCAGATTACACTGTACACAGTTTTAAAATTTCAAAATCTCTTATTGAAAAGCATTGGGAAATTTGCAACTTCAACTATGAATTAATTTACCATTTCAATTCTTACCTTGACAGTGATTACACCAACTTTGTGTATTTTCCTCTTTTTCACCTCCGATAGCCGCTACTGACAGCAAACAGATCTTTAATACAAGTTAATGAGGCACCAGCAGACCGCGTGCACTGGGAGGAACTCATTGATACGAGCTGCTTGAGTGCATGCGGGACTGCAATCCTCCATCGGCAACTCCAGTGAGGCAGAAACCCTTGGATCAGAGAATTGTTTCTGCCTTATGAAGTCTTCTTTTGAGCACAAGTAAAAAGAGAAGTTGCAACAGGTAAGTAAAATGATCTTCAAAACTTTAAAAGTATAAAATGCAAGCAAGGAAAACAAAAAAAAAAAAAAATCTAAATACGAATGAAGTGCCCTGTGGTGTTATGCCAAAGAGTAAATAAACATTAACTTAGTATTAACTTTACACTAAACCAACCTTACAGCAACATTACCTAAAGATTACACTGATTCACTTTTTCACTGTAAGATTAATTTACTAGGATCCTGAATTTAGGCTGTGCACCCCAATAAATAATGGAAGAATATCAAAATGTCCCAGTTTCAATATTCTGCCCATCTAATAAAGCATTGCTCCTCTAAAAACAAACATCCTCATAATATATTTAGAAAAGCACGTATGACACTCCAAGGGGGATGCCCATACTCCACCTCCAATTCTTTCTTCAAATTAACATATGTATAATAGCACTGTAAAATCTCCTGAGGGGGGAAAGGATGATTAAGAACTTGTATTAAATTTGAACAGCATCATGACAAGGACCAACAACCAGACAAAAACAAAGCACTGCCATTTATTTGTTTCTGTGTTTTCATTGGTGACAGTGTTTTTTTTTTTCTGTACACTGATACCACTTTGATGATGATCAATTAAAGTAAACATTAAACAAATGAAGATGAACTTTATATGTGGGCATACATGCTACACAAGTGTCCTGGTATGAGACTTTGAAAATCTGGTCATCCTTTAATTTGCCATCAGAGTGCCACATTCTTCCAATATTAATAATGGTCAGTTGCTGTAATAAAGTTTGCCTTTCACTTCTGTTATTCCTTTATATTTGTCATAACTGAATAGTTTTGCAAGGCCAATTTCATAAAACTTACTAAACTCCAGACCTGCTCAAACAAAAGTAGGAGTTAATTACAAAAGTTATTTTTTTATTAGGTAATGTTAACTGACAATTGCAAATTGTGGGGTGTGTGCATGTTCGTGTGTATGAAAGTGGTCTCTATGATGGACTAGTCTGTCCATGCCTGTTGCCTAATCCTGGTGAGATAGCCTTTGGCCCCAGAAACCCTGAGATGGATCGAGAACAACAATATTTATCTATATAGCACATTTTCACACAAGCAATGTAGCTCAAAGTGCTTTACAAGATGTCAAAGAGAAAGTTACAAGAAAAGAAAAACAAATAAGATAAGGCAATAATATTAAAGAAGAAAGAAAAAAACAAATTAATCTAAACAATCTTAAAAGCAGATAAATATCAAGTAGAAGAGCAGTACCCTTATATACAATGTCAAGAAGTAAGTCTCTAAAGATGAGTCTGGTGATAAGGTGATTTGGCCAGGAGGACAGAAAAAACAAAACAATGAAATCTGCATGAGTCCCAGGGCCAAAAGACCACCCAGCCCCCACTGGGCATTCTACCTAACATAAATGTTCTTAATTCATTCCTCTTTGTTTCCAGGCTTCATGTGAGAGGATTCAGGAAGGTTCTACAACCTGTCTACTGAACTGAAGTCCACTGAGGGTTAGGGTTAAGGGCTGTGCCTGCCTGCACAGTCCTCAGACACAACTGAATATTACACCATGCATACATTATCAAACTTGTTTCTTAATAATTTGAGCATTTATGTGTGGAATTTAAATAACTTCGGAGACAAAAATAGTTTCATTATGTTAGTAATGTTAGGAGTTATCTTATTAGCTTCTCACACAAAATCAAAACCAGAAGCTACAGTTTTATTGTAGCAATACCGTACTGCCATAGTCCAACAATTAATTAATGGGCAAATATCATTGGTTTCCATGCATGTTAATCAGTTTCTACTTTGTTTCATGTGTGTTTTAACAAATTTGTGTATTTATGTGTGCTAATTCTGTTTTTACTAATTTGTAAAATTTATACTTATATAAAATTAGAAAAAAGAACTTGTCACTGCGCTCTGCTCCTGCACTCAGTGAAGAGCACTATACAAAAATAAATTGAATTGAATTAAATTGAAATACTGAAATGGCAATTTTTTGTACTTTTAGATGCAGAATATTCATTTGAATATTCCATCTACCAATTAGTTCCTTTTTTGAATCCACATAATTCAATTTTAAGGTCATAATTCAGAGACCAATACTAGACAGTCAATTATCGCACACATTCCACGCTGACTCATACTTGTACTCACAAATTAGCCTTACCTACAGGACTCTAGGGATGCGCAGTGGAAACCAGAGCATCTACAAAAAAACCCAGCCGCACTTGGGTAGAAAGTCCAAAATCATTATAGACTGACTGAGCTAGGAGTGTCCTGCCACTGTGGGCTCTAACTACTGCACCACAATACCACTCTAATTGTATCATTAAACAGCATCTTCTTAGCAATAAAGTCAAACAGGAGTTGTCTGAATTCTAATTTATATAATGTAGCAATGGTTTTTTTTTGATTTTATTGAAATCACACAACACACAACATTCCATACAAATACATCAATTTCACAAGAATAGGACTGAAAACAAATCAACCCCCGCCCCTGAGAAAGAGAGCATGGCAAGCAGAATAAAATTTAAACCTAGTAAAAATAAGCAAATAGATAGAGTAATAAGTGAATATAGATAAATGGAGAAGACAAAAAAAGGGAGAGAAACTGCTTCCTCTGTGCTTTAAAAGCTTATTCTAAAATGTTATTAATTAGATCCTTCCAGGTTTGGAAAAAATGCTGCACTGATCCTCTAAGTGAGAATTTTATTTTTTCCAATTTCAAATAATATGTAACAGCAGTTACCCATTGACTTAAAAGGGGAGAGTTAGGATTCTTCCAGTTGAGCAAGATAAGTCTACGTGCCAATAGTGTAGTAAAGGCAATTACAGTTTGTTTGTCCTTCTCCACTTTAAGCCCCTCTGGAAGTACACCAAACACAGCTGTTAATGGATTAGGAGGGATTGTGACACCAAGGCTTTCTGAAAGGCATTTAAAAAGCTTGGTCCAAAATGATGTTAGTTTGGTGTAGGCCCAGAACATGTGACCCAGTGAGGCTGGAACTTGATTGCAGCATTCGCAGGTTGGATCTTGCCCTGGAAAGATTTTGGACAATTTTAAACGAGACAGATGTGCTCGATATATAATTTTTAGTTGAATAATTGTATACTTTGCACATATGGAGCTCGAGTGAATTCTCTGCATTGCTACCTTCCACTCCTTTTCTGATATGTTGCGGGAAAGATCCTTTTCCCATTGTCCTCTTAGATCTTTGAAAGAGAGGGACTGTAAAATGGTTTTATATATTGCAAAGATTCTGTCTAAGTCCTTTTTCCAGCATAGAGGGAGGTGGGAGATGAGGGAAATTGGGCAGGTTCTGTTTAACAAAGTTTCTAATTTGAAGATAGTGAAAGAAATGTGTTGCTGGAAAGTAAAATTTAGAATGTAATTGTTCATGGGATGCAAAGACATTGTCAACGTACAGATCTCTAAGTGATTTAATCCCAAATGTTTTCCAGACATTAAAAACTGCATATGTTTGCAATGGTTGAAAAAGGTGGTTCTCGTGCAGTGGTGCCACCGATAAAAGATTCTCTATTTTAAAATGTTTCCTACATTGGTTCCATATTCTGAGTGAGTGAAGCACTATTGGGTTATTAGTATATTGGCGATAATTTGCATTTATTGGGGCGCAAAGCAAGGAATATGAAGATGAACTGCAGGATTCTATTTCTATTGCAGACCAAGCCTGCATATATTCATCTATTTGTATCAATGTCCAGGTTTTTATATGTTGTATGTTTGCTGCCCAGTAGTAAAATTGAAAGTTAGGCAGAGCCATGCCACCTTCTGCCTTTGGCCTTTGTAGAGTCGCTCTTTGGATACGTGGATGTTTTGAATTCCAAATAAATGTGGTTATGGTTGAATCTAATTTCTTAAAGAACAATTTATTGATGTATATTGGAATATTTTGAAATAAAAAGAGAAACTTAGGGAGGATATTCATCTTAACAATGCTAATTCTTCCAGCTAAAGTGAGATGAAGGGTTGACCATCTATGCAAGTCTTGCATGATTTTTTTCAATACAGACAGCAAAATTTTGTTGATAAAGAGCTTTATGTGACCCCCGTGACCCTGTGTTCGGATTCAGCGGGTTGGATAATGGATGGATGGAGAGCTTTATGTTTACTTGTGATGTTTACCCCTAGATATTTGAACTGATCTGCGATGATAAAAGGAAAGGTGTCCAATCTAATATTGTGTGCTTGAGAATTCACTGGAAAGACCACACTTTTAGTCAAATTAATTCTGAGACCAGAAACCTTTTGGAATTCTGTTAGTGCTGTTAGGACTGTAGGCACAGTATTTTCTGGGTCTGATATATACAGTACCATATCATCTGCATATAAAGAAATTTTCTGTTCAAGTCCTTCTCTGATAATCCCCTTTATCTCTGATGCATTTTGAAAGTGAACTGCCAGTGGCTCAATGGCGATTGCAAAAAGTAATGGTGACAAGGGGCATCCTTGTCTGGTACCACGTTCTAGTTTAAAGTAGTCTGAATTAATGTTGTTAATACAAACTGAAGCTTCTAGATTGGTATACAGTAGTTTAATCCATGCACAAATGTTTGGCCCAAACTCAAATTTCTCCAATGTAGTGAACAGGTAGTTCCATTTAATCATTTCAAATGCTCTTTCTGCATCCAAGGATAATAAAATCTCTGGGATATTTGACTTTGCGGGTGAGTATATTACATTAAACAGGCATCGAAGATTGGACGCTAAATGTTGGCCTTTAATAAATCCAGTTTGATCTTGTGATATTACTGAAGGCAGCACTTTCTTCATCCTTCTAGCTAGGACTTTGGAGAGTATTTTAACATCATTATTCAGAAGTGAAATTGGTCTGTATGATGCACATTGTAATACATCCTTATTTTGTTTAGGAAAGACGGTGGTTAATGCTTGATGAAAAGTTTGAGGTAGAATTTTATTGTCTCTAGCTTCTGTTAATGTTGCTAATAGAAGGGGAGC